>NC_092286.1:8804543-9157043 GCF_036320965.1 Panulirus ornatus
ATCTTGTAATCACATCCAAAACCAACTCCGGGGAGTAACTTGAGGTAAGAAAATATAAAAAAAAAAAGATTGTGCAGAATGACCGCGGGGTGTTTTCTTAAGGGGGTAATTCGAGTGAAATTAGCGTGAACTGCAGGAAAAGAAGAGAAACGAGTGGGGAGGGTAAAAGGTAAAACGCGTGGGCGCGGCGGCGGCGGACCCAGCACTCCACACAGTCCCCTTAAGAACAACCACTTCAAAAACCTTTTTTGTCGCCCTCCTAACCTTCATCCTCTTCAGACGGGTCCTAATGCGGATGGCGCGTCCGAGATCGCGGCGTTATGAAAATATATTCATCCCGGGCGCGACGCTGTGAGGACTTAAGGCAGTGATCTCTTCAATTAAACGGTTGCGAGGAGGATCTTTTCAAGAAGGGGATTGAGACGGACGAGTGTACTACGGTGGTACCTCGAGCACGACCGACGGCGCGATGGCCTAGTCCTTTGATATGACCCTTAGGGGTTAAAGGGTAGCCCTTACCATCATGCCCAAGGGTCGCGCTCAGTGGCGTACCTCAGGTAGGAGAAAGTACACCACACCAGAGCAGGTGACGCCGGGTTATGTATACTGAGGGTGGCTATGGTTAGGATTGGGATATTCTCTCTGTTCGATCGTTTCTTCTGTTAGTGTGTCTGGTTGAGTTTTGTCCTGTGGCTGTTAGAGACATACACAAGTATACTTCAACGCAAGTATACTTCAGGGATGTTATATACCCCCGGGAGAGTACGGGAGGACGTCTCTCCCAGCCCGTCGACGCCGTTGGAGTGGCTAGTATAGTATACACTTCAGGATGGAATGGCCCTTCCCGAGATCGTAATCATCCTCACATCTCAGGATCCTCATGAGAGAGGCGATGGTTTTATAAAGTAATCTATGCTATTTTCATTTTTTCTAATAGTCCCTGCTATAATACGGCTTTAACCGAGGAAAATGAACTCGTATTTTTATTTTTTTTACGGTAGCTGAGACGGCACGGGCAGCTGAGGCCCCCATCAAGGTCACCCTAGGAGTGGATGAACAGCTAGGTTGACTGTGGACCGACTGCCGCTGCTACTGGGATTCGAACCTATGCGCTCGACCCTGGGCGGCCCGTGTGAATTCATGACCAGGAATGGTAACCGCTACGCCACGGGAGTCCATTATATATATATATATATATATATATATATATATATATATATATATATATATATATATATATATATAGAGAGAGAGAGAGAGAGAGAGAGAGAGAGAGAGAGAGAGAGAGAGAGCAGCCAGTCTTGGCATTGCGATAACAAAGGAGTGAGTGTTCAGTGTTGAGTTTCCAGCTTACCACGTCATCTCTAGATTTCTTGCGAGCCTGGTCACTTGTGTGTTGCTCGCTACCAGGTCACAGGTGGAGGCTACAGGAAGCCTGGCAGTGTGTAGGCTTCCAGTGTGTGTGGCCAGGAGACCTGCAGGCCTTACTATTTACTTACTCTGCGAGGCTTCAGGACTTGTTTGGCTTCTCACACTCACCTCCACCCCCTTCCAACCAACAGATTCTAAACACACCCCTCCCCCTTAGGCACAACGGTATGACCCTTCGGCTTGACGGCACACACACACACACACACACACACACACACACACACACACACACACACACACACACGACACACCAAATAAGGAATAAAAAAAAGATACATAAAATCCCCGCCCGCTCGTTCGTCGGTTTTCATGTGATCCCAAGACAGCCTTCTCTCTCTCTCTCTCTCTCTCTCTCTCTCTCTCTCTCTCTCTCTCTCTCTCTCTATGGCCACATTTTCTTCCTCGAGATTCTTTTGTACGTGGCGAGGGCAAGAGAGCGAGTGTTGTGTCCCGGTACAATGGCCTCAGCCCTGAGCGCGCATCTCTAACTTCTTCCCCCAAGACTTTGAGACGAGACTGACGCCCTACCAGCCAGTCAGCCCCAAAACTCCCCTGTAACTTTTGCCAGCTGGTCCTGTGTGACTAGTTACTCTCGGGCTGTTCCAACCCCCCCCCCCCCCCCACACACACACACACACGGATTAACCACTGGATTAAAAGCAAGTTAATATCCCGGAGAAATGATCCCCCCACACATACCCGAGAATTTCTAGGGTTCTCCCGTGAATATATATATATATATATATATATATATATATATATATATATATATATATATATATATATATATATATATATATATAACTGAATTATAAAGATTTTAAATGTGGAACGTAAAATATTTACTCTGTCCCGAATGCGAGCAGTTCCGATAATGGAGGAATTATCCAATTTTATATCTAAAGGTTTCAGGCGGCTCTTCCCCCATCCTAAGTCGATAACCCGAAGCGCAGGTGCGCGCCCCGCCGTACCATCGCTGGGTCGCTATGGCTCTTGTCAACCAGCGGTTATCCCCAGCTTGGGGCATTCAGGTGGCAGTCTCTACCTCCCAAGACGTGGCTCGGGAATTGGCTAGACTTGGAACTCGCGAGAGCTGGGGGGGTGATGATTGCAGTTCATTGTGCACAATACGTATGGTCTTGGAAGATCCCGGCTGTGGCTGGTGTATATTGTGTTGGAGTATATTAAACCCTGCTCGTCCTGAGCGATCTGTAGCTTTTTGATAGCTTTACAGAAGTTAGATTTTTACTATACTGTAGGATTTAGTTTAGGTGGGATGTAGGCGGTATCCATAAATGAAGTCACACACACACACACACACACCAGGAATAGAAAGAGGTAATAAGAGCTTAACCGAAATATTTATAGCTGTAAGCTCTATTGCAGCTTGAAGTGTTAAATACATATTTAACTTTTGCCATGACTTATTTTCGCTTCGTTACGGTTACAAAAGTTACATTTCCATTGGATGTATTTCGGAGTTTCAGGCTTCATCTTTAGTCATAAGCCAAAAGTAATATTTAGTGGATCCGAATGTGTGGATCAAGCTGTCATACAAGCTATGGTAGAGTCAGACATTATTTATGCTATCGTAAAACGATATATGATTTAAGCTTTGGCGGAATCAGGAAATGTATCTTTCCTCTGTGGTTACTGAGTATTGAAGTTTTTGGTTTTGTTAATGGTTTTATTATTATAATTATTATTTTTATTAGTAGTAGTAGTAGTATGTATTATTATTAGTTATAATTATTATCATTATTATTATTATCATTATTATTATTATTAGTAGTAGTAGTAGTAGCAGCAGTAGTAGTAGTAGTAGTACTACTACTACTACTATTACTACTACTACTACTACTATTTTTGTTATTCTACCAGTAAGTCCTATGTCACTTTCAGGTTTATCCGATCATCCAAACGCTCCTGCAGGCTTACTAGTTCATCCAGACTATCCTGTATGTTCACCAGATCGTCCAAATTCTCCTGCTGGTGTACTAGATCATCCGCACTATCTCGTAGGTTTACCAGATCATTAAACGAGAAATTCTGACTGACATGAAGTGCTCAAACAAATGACGTTGTGTGCTTAAGGCTGACTTTTATAAAAACACATTACCCAGTGTCTGCACAGTTTTTCCTGAGATTGTATATCGGTCCTCGGTGCTCGAGAAAATATTTGGTATCCACGTCCGTGCGTCTGTCTGTCTGTCTATCAGTTACGAAGGCGTCAACTTCGGCTAGGCTGTGTTGTCGTCAGTACGATCTCGTCAGGTCTTTCTCACAGCAAGGGAGTCCCGCCATTTCCAGGTCCTGGTGTTGTGTGTGCCTTTATGAATTAGTGAAAGTTGTCCCTTGGGTTAATTCTTGTAAAAAAAAAAAGATTACGAAACGTGCCCCATCATTTCACTGTTGTATAAACAACAGTCTTCGTGTTCTGTACTTCCTTTCTAAATCTTTTTGTGTTTAATATTCTTAGGTATATTCTCTGGCCGACGTTTTGAGAACAAGTGTTTCCTGTAGGCTAATTGCTCGCCACAAACACAGCGAGGCGGAAAATGTTGGCGGAGGGGAGGATGATGCCCCGGTTCAGAGCGGACCAGCGGGCCAGTAATATTTTCATGGGTGTCAGACCCGAGAGGAGGCGTGGCCAAGCCTTCAGACCCACCTGCGCCTGCGCCCAACCCCCGCCACAGACTCTGTGCGAGGCTTGCTCCGCTCTTGCCATAACATATTTCCCTTTTTGTTTAAGGTCGCATATTTATCCTTTCGCTTAAAATGACTCTGGCCTTGATGTTGGATGTGGTCAAAAGATTTCCTGAAGTCTAACCAAGAAACTGCTCTCAGATTTTATTTCCTGGTCGTCGTCACGACCCCAGTGATAGTTGTTTTCCGAGATATTGTACGTGCAGTAAGGTTCCCGGTACTCAAAATTAATTAGCCATCCATCATGGTAAGAAGTTGTACAGCTGATTTGTAGTTCATTCGCTAATTCCAAGGTTTACGTAAACCTATGCGATGCGCTGTTATGGGTCCGTCTATTTCACATTTGCAGCACATTTAAGTGTTTAGTGAGACTAACATCTACGTACTTTCATCCATAGTGTAATCTTATTGAAATCAGACATCAATTTCATTATTATGATACTCATTAAACAAGATAAATCAGTACACCCACGCTCAGTGATTGACCTCATCAAGGGCAACGCCCGTTGGCGTTATACCCTTATGTTTTCCAGTCATCCTTTTATATTTAGACAAATCCAGGTGAACGTTCGCACAAAGGCACCGTACAAATAACATTCCGCTCAGGGAACGTGCATATTTCATTGCTCTTTCCGGGATGTGAGTATCTCTGGTGCAGTATCGTTTCGAGTACAGTGTGCATTATAAGTACATCAATACAAACATACTGGACAGTGATGATTCAAAGAGACGCTGGGTGTATGAGTCCCTCACAAAACTGACAGTGGGATCCAACGCAAGCCGGAAGCTGAATTATCCTTTTTAACTACAGGTAATTAGCGTCAGTGTGACTAGGTCATTAAAGACTGAATAGGATCAAAACAGAAGCCTCTTCACCTGTAGTGTTGACGCATGATTGTAATATTATTGATCACTGAAACAATGGTTGTAAAGGCTTATTAAAACTTTGGAATTTGATTGTTGGGATCATTTGTACGATCCGCATGATGAATGCGTGTGACAGGTGGGGGTGCGAGCCAACCTGATGCGCATGAATTATTTTCGACCTACTGAAGGTGGACGATGAAACTGTGTTTAACCTTTTGATCTTACGACCGTAGCACCGATGTGCACGGCGGTGCGACCACAGAACACAGGGCTGTCAGCATTGAGCAAGACGTCAAGTTTCTCTGTTTTAGAAAGACGGTGTGACTTGAGCACAGCGTTACGACCCGTAACAATATGACCCTTTGAGCTTTTTTTTTTTTAGCACGACGTCACGAACTTTGAACCCGACGTTACGGCCCTTCAACGCGACGGTGTAACGACCCATGAGAACGATAATACGTCCCTTAGGTATGCTGCTACGGCAGATTTGACCTGACCTCGTAAGGTGGGTGAGATCAGGTCGAAAGTCAGGGGATCATACAGGCAAGGGGTCGTCCGTGATGGTGCAGGGGTTAAGGTCGAGGTAAGCCCAGTGAGAGTAGCGGCACCAGCCTGACTGGTATATCCCCTTTAACTCAACAACACGGCCTTAATTCTTGCCTCACACCTGAGCCTCGTCTGTCCCAGAGAAGCCTCGGTTTAAACTCTTGTTTACCACTTGGAATGTGATTCTTGCGTTGTCAACATCTCCTGAGACGTTCAGAGGGATGAAAAATTTTTTTTATCCTGGAAGGCTTGCCAAAAGTGCATTACGTATCCTGTAAGTTACTTGAAGTAGCTTCTATAATCTTTGATGCCAGGTTAGGTAAGTGTTGGCTATGAGGTATTTGTCCGTTCGTTTTACCGGGCACCAGTCGGTAAACATGAAGAATAGCGCGCCATCGGGATTTTTTTTTTTTTTTTTTGTACGTAACCTGACCTAAGCTAGCTCAGTCTTTGAACTGTATGGAGGAAAATCCCGATTGCGCTGGACAAAGCCATAAGCTCCTCCAAAAGCTCCTCCTTCTACATCCATCTTAGAACGGGTTTTGTCGAAGGATCTCTCTAATTTGTAGGAAAGACGGCTTTGGAAACTCCCGGATTAGAGAGGCCTTTTTTTTTTTCTTCTTCTTCTATCGTGTCTTCCCGGAACGCTGTAATGAAGGAAGACACCGGGAAGTGGAGGTCTGGCGTTTCCCTAGATTGTGCGGCCGGGGGTAAAGTAAGCCAGCGGGTAGCGATCATAGCCTAGTACTCTCCCTCTCTCTCTTTGCAAGGCCTGACCCATACTCTCTCAAGTCCTTAACCACGAACGTCGTAATCCTTGGGTATGATGACTTGGCCATTGAACTGATTTTATGAACAGATCAAAGACAACGCCATGATACTCAAGGATCTTTCCGTCAAGCTGAAGGATTGTAGTTTTGCTGAAAGGGTTTAGTTTAACCTGTTGCTGCTGCATTCACCTTGAATACCATGAGGGCAAATCTTTTGAAACATGTAGATCATTGCTTTCGCTCCAACAACCGTGTTAGCAGTGGCTCCTGAGGAATGATCAAAGGAAACTATATGTTGGATCTGCCCTATAATATACAATCTCTCTCTCTCTCTCTCTCTCTCTCTCTCTCTCTCTCTCTCTCTCTCTCTCTCTCTCTCTCTCTCTCTCCCCCTACGCAGGAGACACAAAAGGCCACAGTCTCTAAAGATCCTGGGATCCTGATTAACTTCCTCTGTTCCTTCTGTATTGAGCTGTGAATTTCATCAATCGAGTCTGGGAGATTTAGAAGAGGACTGTATTCCGGCGGGGAAATTAATTCTGCTCGCGCCAGGGAGGGGGGGTTAAAAGGTATGGGAAGCTTATCAGACATAACACTGTTAAGCTGATAATTTGACTGATGCTCTTTTTGCTTTACGTAATACCACATTTCCAGGGCGGTCCATCTAGTCAGTCTCTCTCTCTCTCTCTCTCTCTCTCTCTCTCTCTCTCTCTCTCTCTCTCTCTCTCTCTCTCTCTCTCTACCTGTTGAGCACGACGTCGACCCTCGGGTATGAAGGCGTGGCCTCTGACCTCACCCTTTCGAAATTCGGGTCAACGAACAATTCGGTCATCTTACTCGAGATCACAGTGTCGTGTTCAGAGGAAGAAAATGTTACGTTCAAGTGCTATTACCTTCATACCCATGGGCTGTACGGCCGTGCTTCAAGAGAGTAAACACGTCAGAGCCAGCGGGATTAAAAAGGAAAAAAAAAAAAAAAAGAAATTCCCCCAACCCGAAACCTTTGCATTGAATCATCTGTAGCGGGAGGGAGGGAAAGTTCCCCCCACCCTGTCCATCGGGGACACGTTCACTGGCGCCAGACAACAACTCCTCCTCCTCCTCCCGGAGGACCTAAGCAAAGTGAGCAGAAGGTGGTGATATTGAGTGTTGCTTTAACATCGTCTTTCGTCTCAACACTCCCAGAGGGATCTCATCAGGGTCGAGCTCCGACGTACGGGAGGATTATACGAAATATTATAATTGGCGCACTTTCCTCTGATTGGCGTGATGTTTAGGTTGGCGGGATGAAGATCGCAAGTCTTGGGCTTAGAGTGCTTAGAAATGCGCTGGAGGGCAAGTGTAAGGCTTTTTGGTGATGAATGCAAAACTGGTTCATCAAGTCTAGGGGCCTTTAGTGATGAGTGCAGAATTGGTGTAGGAAGTGTAGGCCCTGTAGTGATGAATCCAGAACTGGTTTATCAATTCTAGGACATTTAGCGATGAGTGCAGAACTGGTGTAGGCCCTGTAGTGATGAATACAGAACTGGTTTATCAATTCTAGGGCCTTTAGCGATGAGTGCAGAACGGGGTTAGCAAGTCTACAACATTTGGTTGTGATTGATGGACTGGGTTAGCAAGCTTAGGGCCTCTGGTGTTGATTGATGAGCTGGGCAAACATGTCTAGGGCCATTAGTGACGGTCAATGACTTGGGTTTGCAAGCCAAGGACTCCAGGTGATGAGCTTGGCACATACTGCCAAGGAGTACTCCAGTAAGCTTGTCAGGTGCGCTGAGATAGTGTTAGGAATGGTTTCGGAGGCGCTGAGATAATGTTAGGAATGGTTTCGGTGGCGCTGAGATAGTGTTAGGAATGGTTTCGGAGGCGCTGAGATAATGTTAAGAATGGTTTCGGTGGCGCTGAGATAGTGTTAGGAATGGTTTCGGTGTTCTTTGTAATGATGGAGACGATTTTTTTGTGGTGATGAGGGTAAGAGGTGGTTACCACGTAGCATAAGGGATGATGATGATGATGGTGATGGTCGCTGATCTAATCATCATGATGGGGATCTTAACATGACGAAGTGGTGCTCTTGCTTGTGGTAACTGGCAGAGGTAGTGATGGAGTTAATGACACGGTCGGTTACAACAGTTGTACACACGAATTCAGAACGAACTACCGTAAGTTATTCGGGTCCTTCCGTGGCTGCTTGTGTTACAAGAGAACAGACTCGTGAATTAGTGTGGTAATCTTTCATGTGACTAAGGAGGCGTAAATGATGTAAGTCTTAGCTCTGAAGTGAAACATTTATCAAGTCTGATTTCAAATATGTTCGAGGCTCTTCTTTTACCCACACCAATTGGCGGTAAATCATACGATACTTAAAAAAAAAAAATTCGTCTCACTTGAGGTAAAACGAGTTGTAACCATTTACTGCGAGTAAAGTCAGACGAATCTAGCTTGATATAAGTTATGATATTGATATCATCGAAGTCTTTGATAATTATGAATACCTATATTAGACTGCCTCTGTCTTTGCCCCTCCTCTTTTTTTCTAAGCTAGATAAGCACTAGTTATTAAGCCGGCTTTCAAAGGATTGTATGATATATTTCAATTTGTGTATGAGCTGAGTGGGTTGCCTGAGGTTGGGAGAGGAGGAACATCTCAGGCCTGGTGGTGGAGAGGGGCGACGTAAAGTGCTCCTCCGGTAAATGGATCAAGAGGTATACGCTCCGGCCCTCAGGGCAATCCTCTTACCTGGCTGTCTCAAGATATATAGCCTGCAGTGCGTGGATCTCTCTCTCTCTCTCTCTCTCTCTCTCTCTCTCTCTCTCTCTCTCTCTCTCTCTCTCTCTCTCTCTCTCTCTCTCTCTCTGAGTTAACGGTCCCTCCTTCCCCAATGTATATTCTCTCTTATCCATCGAATCGGTATAGTCATTCTCGGTAGAGACTATCATGCATACTCTACAGCTTCGTTTTTCACCCAGAAAACCACGTGAGCGGATACATGCACAACACGGGCACAGACCTCCGACTTGATTCTTCCAAGTTCTGACACACTTATCACTCGCCGAACTGACCCCTGGAGTTGGGGCTACCTTCAAGACCCTAGTGTTGGGTTGTGGAGACTTGAACTTTGGCTAGCTCGTTCGAGGTAATGGATCTTGGGAGTGTGGATGGCTAATGGGTCCTGGCAGAGAGTTAATGGGTCCCCCTAGGCTTGTAATCACCAATTAGTGTCGTGAACTGACGGGACCTGACGTATGAGTTCTTTACCGCTAGCGACAGCAGCTGACGGTGGGATGAAGGTGGGAGGGGAGCAGGACACCTTAAACTAGGTCTCGTCACCCTCGGAATTATCTCCCATGGATGGGGAGAAGTTATCGTAAAGCTAGACGTATCACCCATGGAAGAAGAGGCCACCATAAAACCAAACCCATGGGAAGGGGAAGGGACCAACTAGTAAGGCAAATCGTAGCCTGTGGTAAACATCGTCTAGCCAAACCCACCAGCCCGCGGAAGGAATAGGCCACCCACCATCAGCCAGCCTCAGTAACGGGCCATCGCAAACCTTTCAGCCAAAAAGAAAAAAAAAATCGTGTATCAGAGAACTGGATTGCCGTTATCATGTTTCCAGCACGGGAATTGATACTAGCCACGGTGTCGAAATGAATACAAACGTAGAATTTATTATTGTCGACATGTTTCAGTAAAAACCTATCGTTGCCGTTGTAACGTTATGAAGGCTTTCATATAACACGAGTGATAAACGTTTCATTGTAGTACAGTCGATGCTGTTACAAAGACTGAGGGTTAAGAAAAATTGTTGGTAACTTACTTTCATGCGTTAGTAAACCAGTGACAAGTGTGACTTAGTTTGCAGGCGTGCGTGATGGTTTACGCAGCCTAACCTACTTTTTTTTTTTTTCTAACTCCGATTCCTCCCCTGAAATCAAGCCATATGTTAATTTTTCACGGGAAAAGAATAGTAAGCGCAGAAAAAAAGCTATGATGACCTCTTGTTTTAGTTGAGTAAATGTCAACAAATACGTCCCATCACTGATGTCTGCGAGACCCCCAGATACTGGTAACTATGGAAACAAGATGATTTACGACATTAATGTTGCATTAAATGCGAAGGGAGAGTTTCCTAAGACACAGGGAAAACAGACTATTAGAAAATTCTTGTACCTTATGATATCGAACTTTAAACTTGTACGCTCGTGTAAATAATGATAATGATAATACATATATATATATATATATATATATATATATATATATATATATATATATATATATATATACACACACACACACAAGGGTGGATGTACAGCCTTCTGCCTCTTTCCTGAAAACTGAAAATGCGAGAAATTGTAGAATACAAACTTAATGGAGATTCTAAGCCTAGCTCCAGAGACAACCATCTCACTGTGGAAGTTACTGAGGTGTTGTGGTGACTGCTGGGTTGCGCCTCCCACACAGATGATTATCAAACGGCCGTTGCGATTACATTATGGATGTCTCTTAAACCAACTTAGCGCCAGGTTACGACTCTTGAGTCCAGCACAACGGGGGACGACCCATAAGCACGTCGCTGGATTAATAGCCTAATGTTGTTGATTATCAGTTCCTATTATTGTATACCCTGCTGGTATGTTGCCCTAATGTCTACGTCTTATCGACTAACGTTTCGAAAGAAGTGACATGCGAAGATCCGTTTTTGATGTACCATCTCTGGGTCTTGCGTTTTTTTCCTTTTTTTTTCAATATGAGAAATTAAAAGATACTGATATTGTAGTGATAGACAAGAGTAAAACTCACTGTGAAGGCAGCAGAAGAACCGAAGATGCACGTACGTTCACTGTTAACACCACCAGACAAATGGCAGCGTCACGCCGTTGCACGCCGAGTATATATATATACCTCCCGTCCGCTAACCCTCCCGCCCAGCACTCAGAATTTAACGAACTCCTTTTGACAGCATATCGCTAGCTCTACCGCCATTGTTGTGGTGACCCGGCAGATGTTGCGAACGGAGGTCATGCACACCAGGAATCTAATGAGTGGAATGTATTTCGGGCAACAGAAATAACAGAAGCACAGCGGTGGTCAAGAGTCTCATATCCCCCCTCTCAACCCCCTCCCCCGCCAAGCGCCCCATCGCCCAACCTTTACCGAAGGCAGACGCCTGTAACAATGTCGCGACCTACATAGCTGGAAGAGAAATTGGCGATCCGTAATTATAACCGCGTTACAAGTACCCTTATGAACCAGCGTTCGTTGCTGGGGCTTTCTCCTCCCTGAATAATTTAAGCGTAAAAGGAGACATTTGAACAAGGGACAGTTTTCTAAACAGAAGTCGTCAATCAGATGACCAAGTATTCTTGCAAGTGTAAGCTACACCGTGTTGGGATTCTTGTCATTTCTATTCTTTTTTTTTTTCTAGCAAAGCAGAATCTCCTTTAAGTTTGATTACAATCTTTGGGTCTCTGACTTTCCTGTTGCCCTTACAAAATTGAGAATCATAAAAGGCAAGTGCTGAAGTACTTCAACAGTGCATCGCAACATATTTCCACTTTACATCCACTTAGTGGTTTATATTTTCAGGAAGTGATATGCTGCATGGTTTGAAAAAGAAAAAAAAGAAAAGCTGGAAATAACAAATTTCTTATTTCTTTGATCAGAACGAGAGAGAGAGAGAGAGAGAGAGAGAGAGAGAGAGAGAGAGAGAGAGAGAGAGAGAGAGAGAGAGAATTAGATGAACGTGTCGGGTACATCAGACGCCCCAAGATCAAAGAAGGAAAACGCACATTGCAAGTTAATTACAGACCAAACTGGATTTGCTGATTATTTCATTGATGTAACTTACTTTTATGGATCTGATTGGTAGTCTTAATTTATGTAATTTCCTTTGTGGATTTTTCTCATTCAATTTTATCCCCAAGTCTAAGCCTGGATTATGGAACGATGAGAGGGATCGTGTGTATATTACAGTTATTATACCTTGTACACCACTATAGTGTCTGAAATCTTAGTTACCATGTCCCTAGATTGTTTATAAACCCGGTGTACAGCGGCCGCACCTCATGATTCTCGCACTCATTATACAGCATGACGAGACTTACCTTGACAATGACTGTTTGCATAGCTGTGCCTTCCTTAGTAATACACATTTGCTTTTCTACCTTAGGTTTCATAGATATTTACATCTGCTGCCTCGTGAAATCGGTTGATTTCTGAATTGCATTCCACTAATGTATTTGGTATGCATTTTTTTTTCATTTTGTACTTAATGAATTACGCAAGGAAAGATATGGTTCAAAGGTAATGTAATACAGAGGTTCAAAGGCTTCGAGTCCTTATTTAAACAGCCACACAAGATTAGGTAGGTCTCGTAACGTATGCAAAATCGTACGCAAATTCTATCCTCTTTAGGATAGTTTATGTAGATTTAATGACACCAAATATAGTAGTTGAGAGCAGCACCATAAATACGGTCAAAATTAGGCTTGACAAATCCTTCTCTTCAAACTCACGACTGTGACCTTTACCGCGCCGGTGTAGTTAGAAATGTTTACATACTTTTCTCCTCCTCGCCATCTGTTTGCCGTTCTACTCTCTCTCCACACTAAGCTCGAATCTACTATCACAAATAGCCTCGAAAGGACCCAGTGATCTGCGGCTGTTTGCATTCACCTGTGTGCGTCTCTCTCTCTCTCTCTCTCTCTCTCTCTCTCTCTCTCTCTCTCTCTCTCTCTCTCTCTCTCTCTCTCTCTCTCTCTCTCTCTCTCTCTCTTCTACTACCCCTATGGGTATCGAGAGGGTTAGTGACGGCTGCCCAGTGTGCTTGCACTTCATGGATTGACCTAGTAGGTGGCTGTATTTTTTCAATTTTTTTTGCCTCTCCCATGTAGGGTGCTCCCATCTCAAACCTAACCCGGTACAACTCGCACCGACTCATTCTCCGTCACTGTACTTTCTTGCGATGATCGTTGCTCTCTAGCCCTGCCCCCCCCCCCCCCCTTTTTTTTTTGGGCAAAATTTCATCGTAGGTACGAGTAAGTAAGTACTCATGCAAATGAGGGCAACCTTACGTAGTTTTCTGTGTGTGATAGAATTCCATTCCAGTTTCTTTAATCTGATCGTTGGCTAACTACGTCGGCTAGGTTAGGTTTGGTTTAGGATATTGTGTTTCATAAATGGAAAAAAAAGTTGAAGAAGTCTTCTGTGTTTTCAGTGCATTACACATGGCAGCGAGAGAATGGATGCGAGTGGATGATGCCTTTGGTTACTGGCCCTTTCTGGGTAACGCGGGGAATGGCGATAAAGTGTGTGTGTGTGTGTGTGTGTATATATATATATATATATATATATATATATATATATATATATATATATATATATATATATATATACGAATAAAGTGCATATGAACGCGCACCTTCATAGAACATACAATCCTCCAACAGCCAGGATCGATATAGATATATATATAGATAGATAGATAGGTACACGAGTTGTACAGGCTTACTAAAGGTGTATACAGTATTGTTTTTCACATACACTTGCATATTACTGATTGGAGCACGTTCATAGGGTAACTGATGACTGTTATCATTAGTATGAATATGCAAGTTTGCATGTACGAACGTTTATCCTAGAATGATTGTGTATGATATAGATGTTTATGTCTCTGTTTACATGCTTGAATGAATATTTATGTGATTATATGTACTTATATATATGTTTTATTCATGTATGTTGGTGGCTGTAAAGAGTGTACGTCTACGATTTGTGAGTGTGTGTGTGTGTGTGTGGGGGGGGGGGGGGGGGTAAGATTAGTGAACAAACAGGGTGCTCCGCTCATCAAACAAACTTTTTTACGTTGTGTTGTAAACCCCCTCCCCCTTGACGCAGTGAGGATGGTCGCTCGGGTACAGAGAGAGAGAGAACACCCAGTACCTGTAGATATAAAGAATATAACGGTAGATCTTTTGGCCTGTGACGAGGTGACTCGCTGAGAGAGAGAGAGCTGACGATCGTTCTCCATATCTACATATAACTGATGAGAGCCGACCTGCTGAAGATAAAGAGTTACCTCGTCCCATCATGAAACCCTTGTATGAACGATTATAGCAGCAGTAGGCACTCTCATCCTAATGTTCCGTTACCTCATACTCATGTATTACCCCACGGACATAGACCGTATACGCTGAGAAAGGGTATGTTCCTTGACAGCTGAAGGAGGTGACGATCTTACTGAAAGTGGACGTAGCCTAACGTTGAGGGCCTAAAATCACCCTAGCAGTTGATAAGCCTGAAGCTCAAACTCCTAAATCAACATCAGGGTGAACAAGTTCACTGTCGTGAAAGCTTCAGCCCATTGTTTTACAGAAACTTTTTCCTCGTGTACTTCATTTTGTCAATGGAAAAGTTATCAAATTTCTTGAGTACTTCAAAAATGTGCGAGTCACCAGAGAGCCTTTGCCTCTGGAGATAACGGTTCAGATTCCTCTAATATTTCGTTACGGAGTTGTTTAATGGTATTGGCATGAATATGCTTGCCATCATATGAACTCTGTTAAGTATGTCTTGATCCTCTTCCTGATCAGGCGACCACAGGAATAGTACCTTATATTCACGTTGTGGTTTTGTTCTAAATTACAGAGGATCAGCATGGCGACTGCTGTTCTGTTCGGGATGCTAACTGAGGTAAAATCTGACACAATTTGCTTTTTGGCCCTCCTTTTATATCAGTGGTATACCACTGATATTTCTCCATTCCAAGCACCCTACTCGTTGTTTACTGTTTTGTAGATTCTTTATCCATTTGCTTGCTTTCTACTTTATGCAGAAGTCTTTCTTGAGGAGCTCAATCAAAGGCATTTCAGAAGTCCGAACAGATGGCAGTAATCGTAACTATATATGGGATGGTGGAACTACAGTGCAGGGCTAGGCTAAGCACTGGCCCACCACGAGTGTAGAACTCCCTCCCCGTAACTATACAAGTACATACCGACACGTAAACTGCCACTGGGAAAAGAAATGGAATATCTCAGCCCTAAGGAAGAAAGCGCACATACGGTAATAAAGAATACACGGAAAAGAATAAAAGAAACACACTAGTAGAGCAGTTGTGGAAGAAGAGCAGGCGAGCGGTAGCAATGTTTACCCGCGCCCTTACGGTGCCGAGCCGCAAGTCACGCTCGGGCTTTGTTGGTGGAACGGAAAGAAAAAAAAGTAACATTACAGATGCCTCAGCTCGGGAGACGGACGAATTGAGGTCGTGGTGCTTTCACGGACGTCTCCCGGACCTGGCTGGCCTTATCTTTTCACTTTGTGGTCCCCAGTTTTGGTTACCTACCGACTAATATTGGTCAGTCTTCGTCCTCGTCCTCGTTCAGCCTCGCTCGGGAAGACAGAAGAGAGGAGGTAGTCCAGCAGGTACGGTGTCTTGAGCCTGTGTTGGTGGCACGGTTGTGGACTCCCTCCTGGCCCAGTACTGGCTGGTCAGTGCTTCCTCACACCCGCATACAGCACACTTCCCTTGTCCTACTTTCAATATACGAGTGGACACACGTGTTGACAGTCATAACGTCATGTGTCGTAAGAGACTATTGTTGCGCATACAATAGCGTAAAATAACGGATGATACGATACTCATGACAAAAAATTGCTGCATTTGAATTGCTCTTTATTATATTCTATACGAACAACCCCAGCGCACCCTCCACACTGCACTCCATGCTGGCAATGTTAGACTCCTTTAAGGATTTTTTCTTCAGTTTTGATGCTGTGCCACAACAAGTAGCAGGGAGATGGAATTTTTTTTTAAACGATTGATATGGCATGGACAAAACATATGCCACAGTCGGGCCTTTTTTAGGGTGAAAAAAAATATATACATTAGTCAGGGTTCTGCAGGTGCTTGTATACATGTCTCTTAAAGGGAGAACGGTTAGAGGGAGAGGCAAAGGTAAGAAGAGAATTTCACGGCTTACCTGGTCAAGGGAAGGAGGCATCACAGCAGTCCTCAAGTGGCTGGTCTTCGCAAAGAAATAGTGGGAAGCAGCAGCCAGACGCATGCTTTAGGTTCAAACCTTTAGTGATGGGAAAACGTAGACAGTCCATGAGGACAATGGTCAAGATGATACCTATATAATAGAGAGAGAGAGAGAGAGAGAGAGAGAGAGAGAGAGAGAGAGAGAGAGAGAGAGAGAGAGCAGCAACATCGCTGAGTATGGAAAGCGAACGTTGAATAGAGGTAATGCCAGGAGAATTAATGAAACGGAAGGTTATTAATTCCATGGATAACCTGGTCTTACTAGAAACAGAATCACCAGGGCTTCGAATGATCAGTTTCATTGGCTTTATTTTCGGTATAACGCATACGATCATCAGAGCTGAGAAAAATTCTAATTTGCGTGTAGTATCTACAGTAAGAGTGTCTTTACATGTTATATACATTTTGTCCTATCCTTTTTGACTCTGGTGATAATAAATGCAACATTTACATTAAAGGATTTAAACAACATGGGGAGTAAAGCAAAATCATTATTAAAAGGGAGAACTAAAAGATTCTTGGTGTCAATGGGAGGTTTGGGCCCAACTCTATAAAATGATGATTTTGCTAACTTGAGGGATTTATCAATGAAAGATCTAGGGTACTTAAATTAGATCCAATAGAATATATCTTCTCAAACTCTTCATCAATAAACTCTGGACTGCAAATACGTGATGCCCTAAGGAACATAGATTGAAATGATGATAATTGAACTCTGTCATGTTGAGATGAGTAATAATGGATATATGAGCATACATTGATGGGTATTCTGTATATGCTAAACTTAAACTTGTTTCCTTGCCTATGGATCATGCAATCTAAAAATGGTAACATACCATTATTTTCATTTTCTACACTAAATTTGATGGAAGGAACTAAATTATTAAGTAAGGGGAGAAATATTTGTAAATTCTCATTTGTTGGCCAAACACAAAAAACATCATCTACATACCTAAACCAAATTACATTAGAAGGTAAGATATCCTTTAGCAATTTTGTTTCAAAAAATTCCATATAAAGATTACATAGTACAGGTGAAAGAGGGTTACCCATTGCCATACCAAATTTTTGAGCATAATAATCTCAATTGAATTGAAATACTCAGTCTTTTATACACAACTTTATCAGTTCAATGAAAACAGAGTTTGAAACAGGTAAATGAATATCGTCCAAGACATGAAATAAATATTCTAAAAGGTCATCAACTGGAACTTTTGTGAAAAGTGAGGAAACATCAAAGCTAACTAGTTTGAAATCAAATGAAATCAAAATTAACAATGATATTGTTTAGCTTGTTGACTAAATCTACATTGTTCATGATATTAGAATTTGATACCTTTCCCACTAAAGGGCTTAATAAAGAAACTAACCATTTTGACAATTTATATGTGATGGAGCCTACTGAACTCACTATAGGTCTTGCTGGAAAATTCTGTTTATGTGTTTTGATAAGCCCATACATATATGGCAATGAAGGGGACAAAGATGACAAACTTTTGATAAGAGAACCATTACCTTTCAACAACCACTTCATTTCTTTATTGAAATGGGAATTAACTGCTTCTAAGGGATTTTTTACCGAGTTTAGAATATGTTGTGATATTTAAAAGATCATTCATTTTAGATAGTTACTTTTGTCTAAAGTCACAACAGTGTTATCCCTATCTGCTTTAGTAATATGTATATCCTTGTCTTTTTTTAAAGTGTTAGTAGCTGTTATAAATTTTTTAGGGCAATTAGGTCCCTCTGGTTTTGACAAACTGGCATACACTAAACCCTTACAGATATTAATTTCATCATTAGTTAAATTACTGTATTTCTTTCTATATATACCCGTATATTTCCATATAGACAGTGCCAAGAAGGAATATCACAAAGATCATGAATAAGATAAAACTTGCGGTTTTGCATAATCAGTTCACAGTTTCTAAATTTAGGATTTAACCAACGTTAGAAGAAGACTGAATCAAGAGTGCAAATGTTTAGGAGACTTGCACAGCCGGCACGGTCAACGAGTTGGCGGCCTGACTGTGCATGACTGCTCTCCAGAACACAGCCACTTTTTTTTTTTATTGAACCTCAGAGACCACCATGCAAGCTTGTTGTATACCTCGTGGGTTGCTAGACCTCTCGTGTTTCATACTTCCATGTGGATGTAACACGTTGTGTAAACGAGTGAATATACTGGAGGACACACAGTATAAAGCATCTGCCAGCTGACCCGCGCTGGTCTTCGCTGGAAAACACGTTCTGTGATCTACAAAGGGCGTGTGTGTGTGACGAAAGTGGCTCTTCACACAACGCCACACATGCTCTTAATTCAGCTGAGTTCAGCCTTCTGTAAACTGCACTCATGCTATGTCTATATCGTCGGTTAATGCATATATGTAATCTCAAATTTACTCATATATATATATATATATATATATATATATATATATATATATATATATATATATAGATAGAGAGAGAGAGAGAGAGAGAGAGAGAGAGAGAGAGAGATCTATTTATTATAATTTGTCGCTGTCTTCCGCGTTAGCAAAGAAGCGCAAGGAAACACGAAAGAATGGCCCAACCCACCCACATACACATGTATATACATACACATCCACACACGCACATATACGTACCTATCCATTTCAACGTATACATATATATATATACATACGTAGACATGTACATATATACACATGTACATGATTCATACATGCTGCCCTCAAAATGACACCCCCTTCCCCCCGCACGCGCGCCAGGTAGCGTTAGGAAAAGACATCAAAGGCCACATTCGTTCACACTCAGTCTTTCCCTGTTATGTATAATGCACCGAAACCACAGCTCCCTGTCCACATCCAGGCCCCACAAAACTTTCCATGATTTATCCCAGACGCTTCACAAGCCTTGGTTCAATCCATTGACAGCACGTCGACCCCGATATACCACATCGTTCCAATTCACTCTCTTCCTTTCACGCCATTCACCCTCCTGCATGTTCAGGTCCCGATCGCTCAAAATCTTTTTTTACTCCATCCTTCCACCTCCAATTTGGTCATCCACTTCTCCTCGTTCCCTCCACCTCTGACACATATATCCTCTTAGTCAATCTTTCCTCACTCATTCTCTCCATGTGACCAAACCATTTCAATACACCCTCTTCTGCTCTCTCAGCCACACTCTTTTTATTACCACACATCTCTCTTACCCTTTTATTACTCACTCGATCAAACCACCTCACACCACATATTGTCCTCAAACATCTCATTTCCAACATATCCACCCTCCTCCCCACAACCCTATCTATAGCCCATGCTTCGCAACCATATGACATTGTTGAAACCACTATTCCTTCAAATATACCCTTTTTGCTCTTCGAGATAACGTTCTCGCCTTCCACACATTCTTCAACGCTCCCAGAACCATCGCCCCTTCCCCCACCGTGTGACTCACTTCCGCTTCCATAGTTCCATCCGCTGCTAAGTCCACTCCCAGATATCTAAAATACTTCACTTCCTCCAGTTTTTCTCCATTCAAACTTAACTCTCACTTAACTTGTCCCCCAACCCTCCTGAACCTCATAACCTTGCTCTTATTCACATTTACTCTCAGTTTTCTTTCACACACTTTACCATAACCTTGCTCTTATTCACATTTACTCTCAGTTTTCTTTCACACACTTTACCAAACTCAGTCACCAACTTCTGCAGTTTCTCAGCCGAATCAGCCAATAGCGTTGTATCATCAGCGAACAACTGACTCGCTTCCCAAGCCCTCTCATCCACAACAGACTGCATAATTGCCCCTCTCTCCAAAACTTGCAATTACCTCCCTAACAACCCCATCCATGAACAAATTAAACATCCACGGAGACATGACGCACCCCTGCCGCAAACCGACATTCACTGGGAACCAATCACTTTCCTCTCTTCCTACTCGTACACATGCCTTACATCCTCGATAAAAACTTTTCACTGCTTCTAGCAACTTACCTCCCACACCATATACTCTTAATACCTTCCACAGAGCATCTCTATCAACTCTATCATATCCCTTCTCTAGATCAATAAATGCTAGATATAAATCCATCTGTTTTTCTAAGTATTTCTCACATACATTCTTCAAAGCAAACATCTGATCCACACATCCTTTACCACTTCTGAAACCACACTGCTCTTCCCCAGTCGGATGCTCTGTACATGCCTTTACCCTTTCAGTCAATACCCTCCCATATAATTTCCCAAGAATACTTTACAAACTTTTACCTCTGTACTTTGAGCACTCACCTTTATCCCCTTTGCCTTTGTACAACGGCACTATGCATGCATTCCGCCAATCCTCAGGCACTTCACCATGAACCATACATTTATTGAATATCCTCACCAAACAAGTCAACAACACAGTCATCCCCTTTTTTTTTATAAATTCCACTGTAATACCATCCAAACCCGCCGTCTTGCCGGCTTTCATCTTCCGCAAAGCTTTCACTACCTCTTTTCTGTTTACCAAACCATTCTCCCAGACCCTCTCACTGGGGGGGGGGGGGGTGTTTTATGTGTGGCGGGGTGGCGACGAGAATGGATGAAGGCAGCAAGTGTTAATGTGTACCTTTGTATATATATATATATATATATATATATATATATATATATATATATATATATATCCCTGGGGTTAGGGGTGAAAGAATACTTCCCACGTATTCCCTGCGTGTCGTAGAAGGCGACTAAAAGGGGAGGGAGCGAGGGGCTGGAAATCCTCTCCTTTCGTTTTTTTTTTTATTATTATTATTTTCCAAAAGAAGGAACAGAGAAGGGGGCCACGTGAGGATATTCCCTCAAAGGCCCAGTCCTGTGTTCTTAACGCTACCTCGCTAACGCGGGAAATGGCGAATAGTTTGAAAGAAAAGAAAATATATATATTTTTTTTTATTTTTATTATTATACTTTGTCGCTGTCTCCCGCGTTTGCGAGGTAGCGCAAGGAAACAGACGAAAGAAATGGCCCAACCCCCCCCCCCCCCATACACATGTATATACATACGTCCACACACGCAAATATACATACCTACACAGCTTTCCATGGTTTACCCCAGACGCTTCACATGCCTTGATTCAATCCACTGACAGCACGTCAACCCCGGTATACCACATCGCTCCAATTCACTCTATTCCTTGCCCTCCTTTCACCCTCCTGCATGTTCAGGCCCCGATCACACAAAATCTTTTTCACTCCATCTTTCCACCTCCAATTTGGTCTCCCTCTTCTCCTCGTTCCCTCCACCTCCGACACATATATCCTCTTGGTCAATCTTTCCTCACTCATTCTCTCCATGTGCCCAAACCATTTCAAAACACCCTCTTCTGCTCTCTCAACCACGCTCTTTTTATTTCCACACATCTCTCTTACCCTTACGTTACTCACTCGATCAAACCACCTCACACCACACATTGTCCTCAAACATCTCATTTCCAGCACATCCATCCTCCTGCGCACAACTCTATCCATAGCCCACGCCTCGCAACCATACAACATTGTTGGAACCACTATTCCTTCAAACATACCCACACATTCCATATATATATATATATATATATATATATATATATATATATATATATATATATATATATATATATATATATATGTATATATATATATGTCTGTATGTATACGTTGAAATGTATATGTATGTATATGTGCGTGTGTGGGCATTTATGTATATACATGTGTATGTGGGTGGGTTGGGCCAATCTTCGTCTGTGTCCTTGCGCTACCTCGCTGACGCGGAAGACGACAATTAAGTATAATAAAATAATGTATATATATATATATATATATATATATATATATATATATATATATATATATATATATATATATATATATATATATTTGCACGGTACGGGAAAGGAGTTATACATCCGGAGGGCCATAAACATACTGAGTATATGTGATCCTAGAATTGTCTTTTACACTTGAAGAATGTGTTCTGATCTTTTGGTTGATAGTTATCTCTTGGCGTTGGCACTTCCCCCTGGCAGTTGCTGGGCCTAAAGCCCAACTAACCGGCACCCATCTCGTGTGTGGGTTTATTCGTCTCCGTCTCCTTGAAATCTGTAGCTTGGAGGTACGACGCACAGGCTTGCGAATACTGGGTAATTCCTCTTGCTGTCGTCAGGTAATGGCTCAGTCCTTCTTGTTGTCGTCTGGTAATACATTCACTTGTTGCGGTCGTCACCTGGGAGGGTTCTGCGCCTCGGTTCGCCACATATTGCCATGAATATTTCCTCTGAAAACACTCCACGTCACAGAGGAAGGCAGCCAGAATTTATGCTTGTTAACACTAACTTATATTTATTTCACGTCTTTACTTCAAGAAGAAATAAGGAATGTGATCCAGGTATGCATAAGAAAAATAAGGTTTGTGATCCCAGTCCTGTCTTCAAAAAAGAATTAGGATTGTGATCCTAGAACTGTCTCTAGGTACCTCCTCTGTTAACAAAATTCTGCAGTTGACATCATTTCCAGTGAGGGACGGTGTGAGAAAAGTCATCTCTCATGATGTACCTCCTAGTATTGTATTTGCTTACCCGTTTGTCTTATGTATTTTCTGGGTCAGTTGCCGCGCTTCAGATAATCTATTTATAAATGAAGTATAAACATGTTTCTCATTGATGACACGCTGAAAGATGCTTAGTTTGCGGGTAATATCAATATTTGTGTTACATAGGATATAACCACAGCAATCATCATTCCTACCGAAAGAATTCGTATAATTGTAACTCTTTCCCTCTGCAAAGACACAGACAATATGCCCTCGCGTTTGAAGCATAGACCGCCTTTCATCTTTCATTACTGACATCCCCATATTGTTTTCAGTACCTCAAGGTACCCTTCACAACCTTTCGTGGAACCGTAGAGGAGTAAATCTCCTCTTTACTGCTACTCTTAATTGGCTAGCCACTTTGGCCCTTTCACAGAGCAACCGCCTCACTGACCATGGTGTGTCTCCCGCAGGAGCCGTGGAGTCCTGCCTGTCGCATGGGCTCAAGCGTAGAACCCTGGGGCTCTTCAAGACCTCCTCCACCACCGCTCTCATCCATAAGGTGGGCAAGTGTTTCGAGCCCGCAGCCACCGTCTCCAAGATCGTCCAGGATATGGACTCCTCAGACACGTGCAGGTGAGGTTTGGTGGGAGGACTTTGCTTACCTGTTTATCACAAGGAGGTGGGTAGTGTGTCTGGGTTGATGGATTCAGGGGCTGTTGAGGTTCACAAGGACATTGATGACACAGGTGGATAAAGTCTCTAATTTGATGCAATGGATGGGTCGATGTTAATGACAAGAATAGGGAGGTGTTAGGCTTAGGTAAGTAAGTATTAATGTGAGTTAAGCATCCGGGTTAAATGGGTGGCATGAGATAGGTATGTACAAAGGGTATCAGGAGTAGATGGGTAACAGGTGAGGTAGGTGGGTGGCAGCAGTGCAGGTGCATAGAAGGGTGTTTAGGAGGGTAATATAATCCATGTGGTTTGCTTGTTATTACATCAGTCTACATTAACTGTAGCATTATTCAGACCAGGTTAGGTACAGCATCACCAGTCTAGGTCAGGTTTACTCCTCTGCTCTTCCTATTTATAGATGCTGTTATTATTATTATTATAATTATTATTTTAATGTTATTGCAGACGCAGCAGTGGTAGTGGAGATTCCACGTCTCGTCTGAGCAAGCCACCTTTGGTGAAAAAGAACTCAGGCTCCATAACCAGCAGTAGTAGTCCTCCCAGGTACTTATGGATCAGAGTAGCTCTCTTTGAGAAAGTCCTCGCCAAGATCATCGACTACCTTGTGCAGAACAGCAGGTGAGAGGCTCTTGTTATTATGGAGTTTTGTATACATTGAAAAAGAAAGAGTTTCAAGTAGGTAGTAGTTGATAGGCAATCAACGACCAGGCAGGTATATTACCAGTACTACCCGCCTGGGTGTTGGAGGGTTAGTGATGGCTGTGTGCAGAGCCAGCACTTTACTGGTTGTCAAGTTGCACTCCTCTGACCTAGGTAGCTGTCTTTTTCTGACTGCTTCACCCTCACGTGGACTACTAGCATTCTGTCCACAATTTCAGGATCTCTCCCTGTTATACATAACACTTGACAACACTTAACTCACACAGCTTATTCTTTGTAACACTAGATTTTCTTGTGATGAGCACTGTGCACTAGTCCTGCCTTTCAGCAAAATGGTAGTAGCAATAGATAGAATTAGTAGGTAGGAATATTTAAGCTAGAGCATTGGGTAGAAACATAAGGCAGAAGTAGGGGTAGGAATATCATGCAGGAGTATTAAGTAGATGTAGTCAGTAGGAACATTAGGTAGGTGGCCTTTGCAAACTTTGCACTGGAGTTGCCTTCTGCCAGTGGCCTGTTTAGGATGATGCACTAAAGACTAAGACAAGGCAATGGAGTTCACTCGTTATGGAAACTCTACTGCTGTGGCTACCCCCTTGGAGGAGTTCCAGATGGGAACAGGTGTCAGAGATATAGATTGATAATTAGAGGGTTCCAAGTGCTTCCATGGCATATGGATTGTCTTTGGACTTTAGGCTTTTAATGGAAACTGACTATGAACAGTATATTGATAATTTTTGCTTATATTGTTGGAGGTCCCCTATTTCTTTTGACTCAGATGGTAAAAATATTATATGTTTTGCTTGCTGGAATGAATTGTTACTTTGCTCTTTATCACTTTGGTCTACGGTTTCTTGTTGTTGAGATATATGTGTGTGGAGCTTGATGTTTACAATCCCAGGTCAAACCATATACCACTTTAAGAACAAAACTAAGATTTCTTAAAATGATGAATAGTGGATTTACCTAGTAACAGATCAACTGAAAAATCAGTGGTATGTTCTTCTTAGCCTTAACATTATCTCCATAGTTCCTCTCAGAGCAAAATGCTGACTACATTGGATAGGGGTTACCCAGCCTTCCCTTTTTTCATGGACAAATTTAAGAGATTGGTTACATATGACCATCTTTCCCAAGAACTGTTGCCTCACACAAAAGGAATTTCTTATTTGTAATTTCCTTTCTGATTATCTTTTCTAGAACCTCACTGACTACACTTGTCAGGGAGACTGGTCTGTAGTTCAGCACTTGGTCTCCTTTCCTAGAGATGGGTATGACATTTGCCCTTCTCTCCCTTAGCACTTTACTTTTCTTCAGGCAAACCTTGAACAGTGTTTCAAGGAACCTGTCTGGTGTATCTACACATGATATCAGGATATATGGTGAAATTTCATCATGATTCTTGTATGGGTCAAGACCCTTTAGCATTTTGTTAATGTCTTTTCTCAATAACTTAATGTTTTGTAGAACCCCCTAGGATCTCCCTCCCACCCTAGCATTTTCTAGGACCTCCTAGGCTTTTCTTCCAATCCTAGCATACTAGCTTTGGGGCTGTAGTACCTTCCACTTTTGAACTTGTAATTTATTTCCTGACATATCCTTATATCATCCTCTGCAGTTCTTCCTTTTGAAATCCTGAGCCTGAAAGCTAAAAAAGATTTGTATTTTCTCTTGCCTTATCCACAATATTCTTATCAAAGTTTCTTTGTTCCTCTTTTCTTACCCTTTTATACTTGTTCCTTGCTTTCTTGTACTTTGCATGTGCTGAATGGCTGAAGTACTGCCTATATCTTCATCACTGCACATCTCAAAGCTCCCTTTGTTTTTGACATCTTTGATTAAAGCATTCTTCCCTTTTTCTTACCCTTCCCTCTATATTTAAAGCTAAAGACAGCCATGTTCCTATTCCATTATAAATTTCACAGAACCTCTAAGGCATAAAGCCCAGGTTCCTGGCCACTGAACTTTATCTCTCAGTCTGTATTACAATAGAAATTGTTGAAGATTGTGTTTCCACAATCATATCTCCTCTTCAAGTCCTGTTTCACTTCTTCTCTTTTGAATTCCTCATTTATCACACAATCAGACCATACATTTCATGATCAGTTTTTCTGGCTGATATATCTTATATTGTATTTTCAGTATTCATGCTAGTATGCGTGAAGATAAGATCTGATAATGATGGTCCATCAATCCTCTTCTCCTAGTATTTTCATGCACTTTCTGGTAAAAGAAATCTACTTATGCACATAAGGACTTATGTTGTGTGATGCATGATCTCCCTGATTCATGGCAAAATCTTGTCCAAAGTAGTCATGGGTAGGTAGATATACTCTCTTTCTTTTTTCTTTTTTCTCTTATTTTTGACTGATTCTCTCTCTCTCTCTCTCTCTCTCTCTCTCTCTCTCTCTCTCTCTCTCTCTCTCTCTCTCTCTCTCTCTCTCTCTCTCTCTCTCTCTCTCTCTCTCTCCAGATAGCAAAAATTTAAAGGTATAGAAGATAATGTGTTAAACCTGAAAGCCTCTCGACAGGGAAGATTCAAAACTCTTAAGCCATCAGGAATACCATGGAACATACCAGAAATTAATCAGACAAAAAAAAAATGGCCCAAACAGGAAGCTAGAATGCTTATTCAATGTTTTTCCAGAAGTAAGAAATGTTCATGGAATTACTACAGAAATATTTAAAGCAATACTTGATGTGTGCTTGAAAATAATCTCTGATGAACCAAGGGTAGACAGTTATGTAATGCAGGTGGTGGCTGAGAACAGTCTGATTTATCAAGCTTCAGATTTGCCCTGCCATTATGGCTAAATCTTGTCATGGCTACACACAGAATTCTCTCTCTCTCTCTCTCTCTCTCTCTCTCTCTCTCTCTCTCTCTCTCTCTCTCTCTCTCTCTCTCTCTCTCTCTCTCTCTCATACATCTTTGAATTTTGAAATAATTTTTTTTTCATTCCTCAGCAAATACTATGAAAAAGATTCCCTTGTGGCTGACCCAGACTATGGCACCATTTTGAGCTCTTTACTGGGTGAGTATGTCACATACTTGTATAATGGAAGATTTAGGTGTGTATTTCATGCCACAGTTATGCTCTCAATGTTTTATGCTAGATGGGCATGTGCTATTTTTCTTGCTGTTTGCTTCATAGTGTAGCTCTATAAATCCACATGCTGTGGGTCAAGTAGTATTTTCATCAATGAACCTCCATTGATCTTTATTTCTTCTTGCTTTTCCTATGTTTATTGTAATTAGGTCTCACAGTCATAACTCACTTCTGCAAAACCTTTATTAATGCTTTCTCTAATTACCTCCACTTTACACATGTGAACCTTACTTTGTAACATTTCACCAGTATCACTTAGCCTTTCATTTTCATTTTTTGTTATAACTATGTTCTTTTTCATTAACTTTTCAGCTTTTATATTCATTGTGTCCTAAACCACCTAAAAGAGGAAAGTAATCTACTTAATACTGTAATGACCTGAGCAGCCCCCACCCATCTGTCTATTGGCTTTTGCATCATGTACACTGACTGTTCTCTCTTTCTGACTAGAAACTTGGTGATACAGCACTTACCTCTTCTTCCTACTCATGATGTATTCATAGACATTCTATGTCTAAGATATTTGTTTACATGCCACATACCAGCTGGATAACTGTGTTCCCACTCCTTTATTTATGCCACCCATCACAGTGACCTTTATAAAGCCCTCTCCAGAAAGTATCCTGATCCTCCTCTTGTCCTTCATTGCATGTTACATACATGCAAGATCTTGCATCCTTGAATATTGTTACCTTATTGAACTTAAAGATTTGGAATTAAACACTTTTTCAAACCATTCACATGATGTCAAATGTCCTGCACTTTCTTCTGGATAGTTATCTGTATCATCTTACAAGTCTCACACTGCTCACTCTGCACCACTTAGATTTTTCACTACCCCATAACTTTGTCACTTACACATCAGTTTTAACCTAGATTACCTCGTTAAATGTGTCTAATGCTTCCATTGATCACTGATTTCATCTCATATCATCTGCATATTGTTCCATATGCAGTTGTAGGTATCTGCCAATGTCCTAGGCCACATGTAACTTTCCTTGAAATTCATTTTGTAGAAGTGTAATCTCTATCTCCAGCCCTGTAGTGTAGCAGAGAGCAGAGGTAGACAGTTTTTGAGTTAGAAATTTATCATATATACCCTCGACAATGTAGTTCCACTTATGCTATTTCAGTCATAGTGCCTGTGGCAGGTGTATCATTGTTATATGATACCCAACTGTTTCTTTATAATTTATGAGTTAGTGGATGTGCTGCAGAAATAATTGCATCTCCTTTCACCAATCCATAGAAGCTTTGCATATATGTTATCCATGGATTTGTACTGTATGTAAATTTTGCAGCAAGGAACAGAACATGAGCTGCATGTGTTTTACTGCAGTGCCCTGTATCATTCATAGTTCTTTCTATGTAGCCAGTCTTAGTGTCATTTTTGTATCATACACTTGTGACTAGGACTTAATCATGTTGGAGCCTGGAACCTGCATTTGTTATTACTTTCATCACTTTGAATGACAAAAATCTAAAGCATTAATTTTCACTTAATAGCACCAGATTGTTAGATTATGTTAATAAGGAAATAGATTATCATAATCTAGTATTTAGTATATGAGATTAATTATTAAGGTTATAGTTAAGTAAAAAGGTTATAGTTAAATAAAAAAAGGTTATAGTTGAAAAAGAGGCTACCACGCAGGGATGTAAGAAACACAATGGTGATAGATTCTCTTTTTAGCTGACTTATTTACCAACTGTTTCAAATTTGAATGTTAATCACACAATAATTTTGTTAATTTCTTTAAAATATGATAAACATAATTTTCATGAAAGCAGTATTTTGAAGTGTAGGCTAACTTTGGTAATATCTGCAGTTGGTCCATGTGCCCTGGACTTCAGTAGAATGAAGACAGTGGACCACCTCTGGACAGATCCTCCAGCAGATGAGCTTGTACAACGCCACAGGATTTCAACAGGGCACTTCACTGGCCCAGCCACACCCCCCATTCCACGTAGACCTGGTCTCCATGTGAGTAACCAGATTCTCTCTCTCTCTCTCTCTCTCTCTCTCTCTCTCTCTCTCTCTCTCTCTTTGTTTCTTTCATGTCTGTGTATTATTATCATTATTATTATTATTATTATTATTATTATTATTATTATTATTATTATTATTATTATTACCTCCACCCTCACTTCAGGGCTTTTCTTCCACTTCCCACATTGGGCCCTTCTACACTACATTGAAGTGATACTTTCCTTAGTGGGGGGCATTTGGTTGAGTTTGCTGATGGAAGGCCAGAAGTTTTAGGGGGTTCCTGTGGTGTAAGTGTAAAAAGTGGCAGTGGCATGGGAGGTGAAGGAGGATATGGAGGATCACTTGGACGGGAAGGAAGTACTGGTTGAGTTGGGATGAATGCAGTGCTGTCTGGTGTCTCCTCCCTTGGTAACCTTAGCTTGGGCCTCTCTGCATCATCTGCAGCTCCTGTCGACCAACCCACAGTTTTATCATCTGTGGCTCAGCAAAAACAGACATCAGCTCTCCAACCATGTGCAAAGGCCTTATATGATTATGAAAGGAAAGAAGCAAGGGACCTTAGCTTCAAAAAAGGAGATACAATCATGCTTCAAAAGAAGATTAATTCTAACTGGTATGAGGGTGAACTCAACAACCAGATAGGTTTCTCTCCTGCATATTATGTTCAGGGACGAGCCATATATTGGAATTCATGGAGTTTCTACTGGCCCACTGTGTTTTTAAATAGGTTCTGATGATGATACAGGTAATACCAGTATGATAACCAGTGAAACTGCCATACCTATCCCATATCCCCTATATATATCCCCCCCCCCCCTCTCTCTCTCTCTCTCTCTCTCTCTCTCTCTCTCTCTCTCTCTCTCTCTCTCTCTCTCTCTCTCTCTCTCTCTCTCTCTTCCTGTATTAGCAGGTTTGCATCATGAACAGAAGACTGAGCCTTAGAATGAAAATTCTCACTTGGCTGCTTTCTTTGTTCCTTCTTTAGGAAAAGTAAAACAGGAAGGAAGGATTTTCAGTCCCTGGTCTCTGCTATGCATTTGCTATCTAGCATAATTTCACTTACAGTTTCCCACTAATCCATGAGCTTTCATGTACATGATCTTTGTTATAGACCTTATATTGTATCATTGTTTTCCTCAGGTCCTCCAGTGTCTCTTATTTCTTTTGTTTTTTTGGACTTTTACTCTGTATTCTTTCCCTATTTTATTCCATTCTTCCCTTGTTCTGTTTTTTTTTTTCATAAACACCCTGTCTGATATTGTAGGTTGGCCTTAGTACTCTCACATTGTTTTCTTACATCTCAAGTATCGGTGTATGTATAAATGTTATCAGACTCTGTTTGCATGTGTTTATGCTGCAAATGAAATGTCTCCTTAAGTGAGGTATCATCATCAGTGAAAGAAAAGGAGTACAGTCTTACTGTTATTTATTTATATTCATTTTACATAATCGCTGTTTCCCACATCAGTGAGGTAGCACCAGGAAACAGACGAAGAATGGCCCATCCACTCATATACACATATGTATATATAAATGACTACAAACACACATATACATATACATACATATTGACATGTACATACATACATATACATGCACATATGCAGGCATTACATACATACACATGTACATATTCATACTTGCTTGCCTTCATCCATTCCTGTTGCTTCCCCACCCCACAGGAAAATAGCATCGCTATCCCCTGATGAACACCTAAATCCAGGGAGTCCATAATTTCCTAGCTCTTGATTAGGGCACACCCCTGAAGCTGCAGGAGCCCCATGAAAGGGGTCATAGGGTTGTATAATCAAAATGATGTATAGGTGTGGGTGTTCCCAGTCTCCACCTGCAAGTAGTTGCAGCACAAATGAAGTTGGTTTCATTGAGATGAAACAGAGTACAGTCTCATAGAGAAACTTCTTACTCCAAAGGAGTATATTTAAATGTATAGGTGTGTGATTTTTATAATATGTTATCCAAGATGTTCCATGTTGTTGGGTATTGATAAGCACAAAGGAAAAATTCATCACTTAGAATTGTTCAATATTTAGAAAACTTCATTAATTGAAAGTTTATACATGATAAAGGTGGCTGCTCTTAATTTGACTGAGAAAAAAATTTAATGACACTGAAGTATCATTAGTAATGCACATTGCTATCGTATCAGGAAAATGGCCTGTCCAAAATTGTTATTCGTACCTCCCTGTAATGGAACTAATCCCAGTATTTGAAGGCTGCTACATGTCAGCATACTAATAATTACTCTTTGTTTCTCATGGGATGAAGTCACTTGGCACCGCAGTAGGTGACAATAAAATCCATAAGAATTTGCATTGTGCAGTTGCAAGATATAAATCAGTCTCAGTGATGCAAATTTGCATCTTAAGTTTTTCTGTAACTTTCTATCCTATTTTTCCTTGCCACCTGGAAGGATGCAACTCAAGGAGGGAAGTCTAAAGTAAGTCTTTGTGTCAAGTGTGACATTTATAATTTCAAGCCTAAAATCAGTATGCGTCGACAAATCCTTTATCTTACAATGCACATCTTTTATTTAGAATACCTGAGTTATGATATACATATGCAACACTTAAAACCCACTTTCTGTTCTCCGCCATCACTGGATCAATGCTGTTTTTCAGTATGAACTTTTAAACATCATGTTATAATCTTTTTTATCATACTGTGGACTGGTGAATTGATAGTATCTCAATATCTGTGTGGAACTTTAAGGTGGTATCACATTGATCAAGTTGATGTTAACATATATTCATGTGATCTGTTATATCCTGGTTTCCTTATGTTGCTCCACTATCTCTTAAAGAGTCACCTAACAAACTTGAGTAGTGAAATTTATAGTCATTCAAAAAATATGGCCATAAAACCAAATCACTGTTTCATGCACATTCCATATCCTGCACTGTCACTGCACAGTATGGTATGTTTGTAATGCTACATTGCAGTTTGTGTCAGCTTGTCTGATTATTTGATTTGTTTGCAGTATCGTAAGCCTGTGAGCAGTAGTAGTGAAGATGTAGGAGTGGTATCACAGCGAAGTGTGCCCATGAATGCCCGGGACTATGTGGAAAGCTTACACCAGAACAACAAAGCTACGTTGCTTTATGGCAAGAACAACGTTTATGTACAGCCAGTAAGTCACTTGATATATTGATGTTGAATGCAGATTCAGGAAGAACTTGCTTGCAGATTTTAGTTTTATCATATTGGTGTGAATGCTCTTTTTTTTTCTTTTTTTTTTTTTTTACATGTGGTCTTGTAGCTTAAGAAATGTTTTAAGCCTAGACAGGGCAGGTTGGACATGTTTGCATGAAACCTGTCCAGTTTTCATTTTGTGAAACAGATTATTGGGAAAAGTCTACAGTTTAATTGCATAGTAACCCTTCGCCTCCACAAGATAATGATCAGACATCACAATATATATATATTATCCCTGGGGATAGGGGAGAAAGAATACTTCCTACATATTCCCTACGTGTCGTAAAAGATGACTAAAAGGGAAGGGAGCGGGGAGCTGGAAATCCTCCCCCTCTCGTTTTTTTTTTTCTTTAATTTTCCAAAAGAAGGAACAGAGAAGGGGGCTAGGTGAGGATATTCCCATTCCCTCAAAGGCCCAGTCCTCTGTTCTGAACGCTACCTCGCTAACGTGGGAAATGGCAAATAGTATGAAAAAGTAGCATGAAAGACAGTGACAAAGTATAATAAATATAAATATCTTAGGGCACATAGGCAACATGTTGCACCTGAATAAAAAGGAAGTTACTCCCAAGATACCATTGAAAAAGTGAATTGGGGATCATTCATAGCTATTCATATATTCATGCTTTATTATTTCTCAAGCTAAGGCATAGAAAAGATTAATGTATTACATGGAGTCCTAGAGCAATACATTTGATACATTATGAATTATTCTCAAAATTCATGTAAATTTTTATATCAGTATTCTTATTTTTCATGGTGAAAAAGTGATAATGGAAAGTAATTGGTATTCCATACCCTTAAGAAGTCAGGTTTGGCCAGTTAGTGAAGATGCATGGCAAGCAAATGATGGCTTCTTCCATATATCCACGACTCTTTTATTACAAAAGTATATTTTTCACATTTTTGTGGTGATTTCAACTTTTCCATGCTTTGCCCTTGCATCAACTTTTATATTTTGCTGAAGAACAGTCCAATTTTTTAATCTCATCAAAGTCAGTTCAGAAATTTGAGTGTTGTAACCATGAATTGTGTTTTTCTGTGAATATGGTATGTGATCATGATTTTGTTTATAAAGAGTATCAATTTGTACAGAAGGAACAGATGGAAGCTATGCCAGGGTATATGTCGCTTCACCAGACCACTGAAGGACTAGTCATAAAGTGGACTCCAAACCACTTGATGAATGGTTGTTGCCCAGACACTACAGAAGACAAGAGGTAAGTCAGATGAGGCTTCCTAGACTGTTTTCTGATTAAGTCAATTCCAGATAAATATTTTTCTGTAAATCATAATTATTCATTATTGCTGAATGGTAGTTCCATGTATTTATTCTTTTAAGTCCTTGCAGTGCAGTAAATGGAAGTATGATATATTTGGTTTAGATTTCTGTTGAACTGTGATTTTACTTTATATCAAACTCTGTCCTTTGTTACTCAGGTTTTTGTATGATTTACATCCTTAAATCTTAATTAATTTTATAACAAGCCTACCTTGCTAATTTAGAGCATATATTAAACTGTATTCTTAGTGTAAGTAGCAGAAGTAGATGGTACCCATGTTTATTTCTGCAGGATATCATCCTACAATGGCACTCCCATGACTTTATACTACTTAAATATAGGGAGCACTTGTGTGGGAAGCTTTTTCTGAATGTGAGATATAGCATCTTTTGTTTAGACTGATAAAGAAGGGTGAATAAGTAGTAGAAAACACAGTATACTTTGATTCATGTGGATCTAAAGTGGACTTCATTTGATTGGAAGAATGATTCAAAAAGCATAGGGTGACTATAGAATGATAGAATTTACATGAAACTTCTCTTGAAACTTAATAGTAATTTGCAATAGATGCAGTCTCAACCTGCAGGTCATATATGCTAAAGAACAAAGAAAAAGAATATTTTGAATAGTGGCATTTTACATATACTCTTCATTTTTACTATAAGTAAGTAAATTTTTAATTTCCTTACTTTTAAAGGGGTGGATTAATTGATTATTGTGATTCTAAGGCAGAAAATGACATTTCATATAAGTTGCTGGTGAACAGCAAGTAGAGAAACAAAAATGAATCATATAAGAAATCCAAAGGCATGAAAAGTCTCAGCTGATTATGAAACGTAAACTGTTGGTTGTAATGAAAGAATGATAAAGCTCAGACCATAAGTGATAGAGTTTAAAGGATTTAAAGATTCAAAAAGTAACTTCTAGAAAACAAGGTTTAAAGTTGGTATTCCTAATGGACCACATTTACTGCACTGAAAGATTAACATGCACATCTGCAGCACACATAACTTGAGTTCTGGAGGTCCTTTCACAGCTGACAAGCATCATATTATGAGGAACAGTTGTCACTAATGAAGCGTGAAAAAACCATGAATCTCATAGAAATCCAGTTTTTGATGGTAGAAATAGCTCATAAACTGGACATGAGAGAAGTTCAAACCTAGGTATTTGAATGCTCAGTGTGGGAGGTCTATATAAGACTGGGAAATATAAGAGAAGGATAAGCTATTTTTGAAAGTAGTATTACCTTTTCTCGACATAATTGATTTTTGATCCATCTGGTATGGCAGAGTCCCATAAGAAAGTAGTAGAGACATAACCAAAGGGCCCCAGAAGAATGTACCCCTTTTCTGTGTTGTTGATGATTGTGAATAATGTCCATTTAATTGGTTAACCATTAGCATATCTGCAGATACTTTAGCTTGAAAAACATTTTGATGTTTAATGTTTAATAGAATGGTCATAACTAGTAGGGGTCCATCCACCAGGAGCTGTGCTTTTGATGTGGATGTTTCTCGGTAATTTTAGCTATACTACTTGTGAGGTGGTTTGATTAAGTAATGAAAGGGTAATAGAGATGTGTGGTAATAAAGTGTGGTAGAGAGAGCAGAAGAGGGTGTTTTGAAATGGTTTGGCCACATGGAGAGAATGAGTGAGGAAAGATTGACAAAGAGGATATATGTGTCAGAGGTGGAGGGAACGAGAAGTGGGAGACCAAGTTGGAGGTGAAAGGATGGAGTGATAAAGATTTTGAGCGATCAGGGCCTGAACATGCAGGAGTGTGAAAGGCGTGCAAGGAATATAGTGAATTAGAATGATGTGGTATACTGGTGTCGACGTGCTGTCAGTGGATTGAACCAGGGCATGTGAAGTGTCTAGGGTAAACCATGGGAAGTTTTGTGGGGCCTAGATGTGGAAAGGGAGCTGTGGTTTCAGTGCATTATACATGTCAGGGAGAGACTGATTGTGAACAAATGTGGCCTTTGTTGTCTTTTCCTAGAGCTACCTCTTGCACGTGCAGGGGGAGGGAATTGTCATTTCATGTGTGGCGGGATGGTGACGGGAATGAATAAAGGCAGACAGTATGAATTATGTACATGTGTGTATATGTATATGTCTGTGTATGTATATATATGTATACGTTGAAATGTATAGGTATGTATATATGCGTGTGTGAATGTGTATGTATATACATGTGTATATGTGGATGTGTATGTATCTACATGTGTATGTGGGTGGGTTGGGCCATTCTTTTGTCTGTTTCCTTGAACTACATTGCTGACGCGGGAGACAGTGATAAAGTATAGTAATGAATAAAAAGAATACTGGCAGATATGTAAAAGTATTGGCAAAAGTGAAAAAAAAGCATAGGTAGAATGAAGGTTAATAGAGAATCAAGTGTGGGTGTCTTAAAGAAAATGGATAATCAGAGCTGATAAAAGTTTAACAAAGAATCAGGAATACTCGTTAAGGATTGACTAAGTAATTTGACAGGTTAATAGAAAGATGTCAAAGTATTGTGATTATTTAGAAATGAAAAAATATTCAAGAAGGAAGGTTGATGGATTGGTATTAGATCAGAAACATTGGTTTAGTGATGATTAAAGACCCAGAATGGTAGACAAGATAGGAAATAAAGAACCTGATTGAAGTGTGTATGGGATGACGATTAAGCAGATTACTGTAAAATTACTGATAAATCAGGATTGTAAATTGAATAATGCATAAAGAATGAGAACAATATGTAAAAAAGGACAAGCAAAAAGACTGGTAAAATGTTAGAAAGATTATCAGCTTGGATAGTAAAGGAATGGAAAGAAAATCAGAATGAATAATGAGATATTGAGAAGAAAAATCAGGATGATTACCAAAATGGTAAAGAAAGCATAGTGTTGATATTTTGGCTGATGAAAGAATCAAGATGATTGGTAAAATGATGGAGAAAGACTCAGGTTGGTTGGCTAAGTAAAGATTAAAGAATCAGAATACCTTGTAAATGTATACAGAAATTGTTTTAAAGAATTCATATAGTTCATAGTGTGAAAAATAGATATAGGATGGTCCAGTGATATATAAAACATTAGGATAGTGTGTGGTGAAGAAACAGGTAATAAACAGGATTGTACTGTATGTTTAGGAATGAGGGAGAAATTCATAGATATTGGCAAATTCAGAGTTATGTGAAGAAAAAATAAATCTTAATATTTGAAGTTAAGGCTTTAAGGTCAGCTATGTGTTTATAAGTTGTGGCAGGTGGCAGAGAACTCCCATAGTAAAGCAGGTAGATATGCAGTTTTGGTGCAGCACAGAAGTAGCTTATGGATTTGGAAAAATGTACCTCAGTAGAGGCATGAAACATAAAAGTGATTTAGAAGGGTGCTAATAAGATTGAGTAATCCTACAATTAAAGTCAACAATTTATAGGCAATAGATTGTAGACAGTAACCTAAGAAGTTTGTACTACAGTCCTGATTTATGAGTGTTGAATTGGTGCTTAGAACTACCTTGCATTTGTCTTATTAAGAATAAGCTACAGAGTTAGTCTTACCAGCTTCTCCCTGCATGCTCATTACACCTGTTGTGTTCATTTATACTTTCTTCAAATTAGATCCTATCCCTGGTCTTACAATAAACATTTGAATGTGAACATGGTAAAGTCCAGCAGAACTGTGGCCCTTAGTCCCAAGCATCATGTGGTGCAAAGAATTACCAGTTTCCTAACTTGTTCTGTTACTTGTGAGAGGCATGTGTCACACAATGATAATAATGGTCCCTTCCATGACCATGTCTAACAGACATGACATTTTTTTGTTTCATTTATTTCACCGGTATTTATGGTCTTTCTGGTACCTTTCCTCTGTTGAACATCATTTGATTTGGACCTCTCTTAATATCCTAATTCTCTTAGAAAATCATTTGTCTATTTTTTAAACTTGTTCATAGTGCCAGGAACAGATGAAGAATGGCCTTCTTCATTTATATCCACTCTGGCTGTCATGTATATTGCACCAAAACGAGAGCCCCCATCCATAACCATGCCTCACAGACCTATCCCACTGACAGAACGTTTCCCTTATTGTTCAGTCCCATGCTCACCTCCCAACCTCCTGCATATTTAGACTTTGATATTTCAAAGCATCTTCCATTCCATCCTTCCCCCTCCTCCCTGGTTTCCACTTTTCCTTTTTCCCTCTACTTCCGATGTGTATAATCTCTCAGTTGTCCCCTCCTTACTATCCTCTTCATACACCCAAATAATTTCAGCACACCCTGTTGGTCTTCCTCATGCATATTCCTCTACTCCACTCCTCCCTCTCCCTATCATTTCTTGTTTGGTCATTCCTCCTTACACCACATATTGTTTTATAATATTTAGTTTTCAATGCATCCACCCAGCTCCAAATTATTTTATATGGGGCCCATGCCTTGCATCTATACAACACTGTCAAGACTACTATACCTTCAAACATACCGATTTTGCTTTCACAAACAGTGACATTTCTTTCCACACACTCCTCACTGAGCCTAAGACTTTGGTCTTTTTACCCTTCTTGGGGCTCACATCAGGTCGTGTGGTTCCACTTGCTACCATGTCTTTTCCCACATATCTAAAACAGTCCAGTTCATCTATGTTTTCACCATTCATACTGCCTATCCACTGTTATACCTAATAAACTTGTTTTTATTCATATTTATTTTATTCACATTTATTCTCCTTTCTCACACTTCCAAACTCAGAAACCTTGTTCTGCAGTCTTTAACTCAAGTCTATCATGTGCTATATTATCAGCAAACAGCAGCTGACACTTCACTTAACTCTCAAACTCCAACAGGCTGCAATCCTGCCCCTCCCTCCCAGACCTTGCATTCACCTCTTTTCACCACCCACCCATAAGCAGATTAGACAGCCATGGTAACATTACATACCCTTTCCACTGACCCATCTTCACTTGGAATCAGTCACCCTCTTCTATTCCTACTCATAAGCAAGCCTTAATCTCTTGATAACATTTTCTCAGATTCTGGGAGCTTTCCTCCTCACCATATATTTGTAACACCTTCCACAAAGTATCTCTGTCAACCCTGTCATGCTTTCTCTTGGTACATATTTACCATGTACAAATCTTTTTGTTTCTTTAAGTATTTCTCACACAAATGCTTGAAATTTGACACATGATCCACTCACCCTCTGTTACTCCTGAAACCACATTGTTCTTCCTAATCTAATGCTCTGTGTATGTCACCACCTTCTCAGTCTACCCTCTCCCATAAAACTGCCATTAATCCCTTTCACACCTCCAGTTGTAATCTTAACTCATGATTCCATTTCAAAGAAGGGGTCAGTTCTCATTCCAATTTCAGCATGCCTTTTCACTTTCAAGGACTATGAATCTCCTGACTTTGATTTCATAGCTTAAGATTTGATGAGCAACTACTACTATTTTCTTGTTTTACCTACTCCTATCCTAACTCTACTAATTCTATAACTATCATTGATTATCTAAATTCCTGCCATGAGGCTGTAACGTCCTCTTATCTTCAAGCTGAGCTCTCTGTTCAGGAAACTTCATTGTACACCATAAGGAGTGGTTGAACTCCGTCCCTATGGATGGTTGTGGAAATGAAACCCTTACATTTCTTGAATCAAATTATTACTCACCTTACCCATGTTCCATACCAATATGGCCATTCTTCTAACAGTCTAGATGTATTTTTAACTTTCTACAGGAAGATTACTCTCTTTTGTTAATTACATAGCAGAGATTTTCATTTCTGGAGTGGAGGTATGTACCCCCTTTTCCTCTAAGAATGCCCTTTTTTTCTGCCCATAGTTCAGTAATATCTACTCAGAAGCCATTCAGGCAAAGGATGTGGTCCATTATATTAGACCTGGAAAAACTCTTCTTGTCCCAGCTCACACTAAGCTTTCATTTGTGGCTGAAATCATTAACAGGTAATTATCATTGAGGTGAAACATTCCATTATCCACAAGAAGTGTGACAACTTTCCATCCTCTGATAGGTCTATTTAGTGTTTAGCCAAAAACTTATTAAACAACTTTTCTTATACAGTACTATACTACCTTTCCCTCACTTTTCCATTCTGACAGTACTTTAGTGTCTTTTCAATTGAAAAAGCAAAATTTTTTGTTTCTTCCTCTCACCCCCACTGCAGTGCTTCACAACTGGTTTTGTGATGATGTCTTTGGTGTGTTATGTAACTCTCTGATTAAAGTAATAAAATAGGTATTGCACCATCATAGCAAAAGCATTCAATACTTGATTTATCAAAATTTTTGTGCAAATTACTTAAATGTATGTGATTATAAGGGCACTGCATATATTTTGCTATGCTTTCCTTCTTTTCAGTAGATAATGGGTAGTTGCGATAGAAAACTAACAAAATTTGATTCAGTGTACCATAAGGACCAAGCCAACCTGAAGGTGTATCTTAGAATATAAAAAAGGATGAGAAGTACTTCCCTAACATCTTACTAATCCTATGCCCTCACTGTAGTCTCTTTTCATGTAGCCAGAAAAGCATTTTTCTCTTAGACGTAAGCAAGAAATACGGACCAGATGGCATATATCCTTATGTTTTCATGGGTTGTGCTTGTGAACTTAAACCTGTGCTTGCTGTTGCCTGTTCTGCTTCTGTTTAAAAGCCAAAACTTTTCCTTATCCAAGGAAATGTGAATTGGCAAATTATGAAATGTAAACAGCTATTGTCCTGTTGCTTAGACTTCAACTATTTCCACAGTCTTTCAGTCCCACTTCAGCTCCAGTTTCCTTAAACATCTTGAATCTCACAGTCTTTCTCTGATCTTCAGTATGGTTTTCATATGGCAAGATCCACTATGATATCCTTTTCAATTCTGCTTATGTCTGATCATCATCTCTAAAATACCAGAGAATCCTGTGTTGTAGTTCTTGGTATCTGAATAGCTTTTGACTGGGCATGGCTTCAGGATCTCATCTCCAGGTTCCCTTCATTTGACTCTCCTCCCTCCCCCACTCTGTTTACTTAATCTAGCTTTCTCCATGGCAAGTCTGTCTCCTTAGCTGTTGATGGACCAACCTCTTCTTCTTTCTCAATTAATGAGGGTGACCCTCAGGGTTCTGTCTTGTCTCCTACAATCTTCATCCATTTTATTAGACTTATTTTCATCAAATAACCAAATGCATTATATACTGACAGCTTCATACTGCATTTCTCCATTTCCTTCAAATCCACTCCATCCCCTTTTGCTTGATCTGTATCTCTTCTTATCAGAACTTTCTCTATATACTCAAACATATACAGGATTTCCCAGGAAGGCATACATTGGTTAAGTGCCTCAGAGCACAATATCTGACCCTCTTTCTTTGCAGTTCCTCATAATTTTCCCATCTCTTTCATGAATCTATAATTCCACCACTCATCATAATAATCATACTTGCCAACATAATAATCATACTTGCCAACATAATAACATACTTAGTATCACTGTAAAAACTAACTTGTCTTGGAAACTTCCTTTTATACAAATAGCTAAGTTTGCCTCTAAGATACTGGGAGTCCTATTCAGATGTTAGTTTTTCTTTTTTGGACAGTTTCTTCAAGTACCCAAAGGACTGATATGTCTTTTTATAGGAGTAATGCCCTCACAAGTGGGGAGGTTTTAAGCATGCATACACACTAGAAAAGGTGAAGTCCAAAGCAGTATGACTTATCAACCCTGAATGCCAAACCTCAAAACTTGGCACATTTGCCATATGCCACATTGCTGGTTCTTTTTTGCTCTCCTGTAAAGATTACTTTAGTTTCTGCTGCTTAGAGCTAGTTTTTTGTGTGCCTCCACCATGAGCTTAGGCCACATAATATTCAACAGGCTATCATATCGTATGATTACTATGTGGCCTTGGCAACTCACATTTGGACTTTTGTACTATCAGTTTCTTTTTGTAAACCATGAATCTTTGAATTCTGTAACTTTTCTTGTCTTTCCAAGAAATTGTGACCTGCCCCTTTTTAGAAGGTAGGTTTTCTACTTTCTTCAAACTCTTTGAGCTTTTTTCCTCTTCTCACCTTACCTAACCTCTATATAGATACATATTTGAATTTTATGAGAAGGAACAGTTTCTCTTCGTACGACCCTTTGGTATCACCAGATTCACCTAAAAACTTAAAGTTTGTAACCATGTCACCCTTTATTCTTTTCTCATCTATGATGGACACGTTTATGGCCTCTAATCTCTCCATGTGTCTCAGTTACCTTAATTCTGATACCATCTTTGTTGGTCTCCCCTGAATGAACCTTCTCTGTTAGTTCTTTGTGCTTCTTCAAGTACATTGACAAAACTTGAAAAGCATATTCTAAGTTTGGCTTAATGATAGATGTGAATAGTTTGCTGAATATATCCTTTCCTCTGCATTTATCATTTAATTTTATTATCTTAAGATTTCTCTCAGAAATGGTTGTATTGTCACTCCAGGAATGAGATGAGCTCCTTTAAAGCTAGAAGTTCTTTAATGAGGCTGTAATTTTTCATGCAACTGAATATGATACAGCTTGACCAAAGGTGACTTTTCATGCATGGTGTAACCGTAAGCAGACAGAATCTGGTAGTGCCTACCCTTTTTACTTGAATGCAGTTCTAACATTTGCCAGCAAGCAGTTTGTCTTGCAATTCTCGTACGCTGGGGCTGTAAAAATGGATCAAGTACAGTATCCCTGCCCAAGGGCACTTTTTGTCCATGTTTGAAAATTTCAGGGAAAAAAGTGGGAGTGGCCCATAAAGCTTAGCTATTGTAAAAGTGGGTGAAACACATAAGTCAACAGAATCTGTGAGATCCTTACTTAACTTTCCTTTGCAGCTATTTACTCCTATTTTCAGTACTGCATTTGAAATTTTTGTGATTGTTATGGTTTTGTGTTTACTTTCAGCTTTTGCTCATAGTGTTTACATCCAGATTTTGTGAATTGTATGTATTTGCTTTTTCTCAGCAAATGCAACCTTTTCTAGAAGACGTTCTTCAACAGTTAGCAGGATGCAGCATACACCATTGATATTGATATATTACAGCTTTAACATGAACTCTCAGCTGCTATGAAAAGACAATTAATGTTCCCATAGATACTTCTGATTTATAAAAGTGTTTCACCTACTTCTTTGTCAAGTAACCCCACCTTCTCCATGATTGTCATAGTGCTTCCTACTGTCATCCTGTGATCTTAGAATCTCTTGATGTTCTTATATTTCTTCAGCACCTACCTATATAACTTTGCACTAAGTGCAGAAATTCCACTGATATATGTTTCTTCCAGATCTGAAAGTTATTTTTGTGCTTCCCATAAACTAAATATATACCCTTCAACATAGATAGATAGATATTACTGTGCTAGATTTTTTATAGCCACTCTCCTAGTCAAACAGATGATGCTATATCTTTGTTGTACCCACTTATCTATTATGATATGTGATAATTAGTGTATAATGTGAAAACTACGTTACTTTATGAACTAAAATTTTAGACGGCCATCTCATCCTTATATTTTATTGTCATAAGATTTTAACATGGAAAATTATGATCATCTTTAAGAAGATATTGTCTCTATAATGCAAAAGGTTTTGTGAAATATTTGTACTGACACCGACTCATTCAATATTTGTTTTATTTATTTATTTTTATATTTTTCGTTATTCATGTATAACTTTAAATCATTTTTTTGTCTTTTACAAATTCTTCCATATGACATACATCTTTCTTAAGTTTTTGTGAATGTTGTCATTGTATTCCTTCACAGAATTTTCATTTTAGATTTCAGATCCTCATCTCCTTTGATTTTACCTATCTCTATGTCTTTTGTCCTTGACAAATTCTACTTCTTTGAACCTTTTTCGCCATAATTCTGTTTAAATCTTATCAGTATATTTCTTCTCTGTGTAGTTTCCTAAATTCTAACAAATGTTGACTGTTCTTTGCAGACCTTTCTATATGGATTTGTGCTTTCAAAAAAGGTCAGAATGATTGAATGGTCCCTTTAGCGGCACAGTTTAGTGTTCCTGTTTGTTAGTCATGCACCAAGAGCATTTTTTGTAGAATCTGATAGTAAGCTCCTCCTGAGCATCATTTTTGTAGTCTAGGATAATTATCCCCTGAGTTTGATTTGTGTAGAGGTAGTCATCCCGTAGTTATTTAGACAGTTATGAATTTGTAATATATGCAACCTTAGGACTATATCCAAATGTATAATATGTAACCATATTATTAAACCCAAGTTTATTTGATTTTTTCTGGAAAAATTTTATTTGTAAATTTCACAAGTTCTAGATACCTCACAAGTTCAAAGACTGAGTATTAAAAAGGCCTTAAGCAATTGAAAGATAAGCTTACATTGTTAAGGTAACTATTTAATCATGTGGCTGGTAAACAACATATGCAGTTTCAAAGCAAATATAGCATCTTCACATTAATTGCTGGATATCTGATGGTAGAATGTACAATGAATATTATGCATGAATCACACTCATAATATTGTATTTTGGATATGAGTGCATAAGTTTTATACAGAGCAAATTATCTGTGCATAAACACATTCCAGGAACAGCATTATACTTGATGACTTTAGGTATGCATAGAAGTACTGCTGTGAGAGAAAATAGAAGATTATCATATCCCTCCCTGATTTTTCTTTTCATTGGCAGTATCTATACTGCAGTTGTGCTTTGTGGTCGCTATAAGTTTTCAGACTCTACAATAGGACTTCAAGGATTGCTATTTCTTCATTATTAGTATCCAATAGTTTTCCTTCATACCTTTTGCAGTGTTTTTATTCTTGCCATACACTATAATTCATAGTGGAAGTAGGGGACAGTTGTTTCATTATTGCCTTAGTCATTATTAGCATGATATTTCTTTACTGGTTTTAGGTCATGAAGACCTAGAGATGCTCACCAACTGAAATGTGCCACTTAACTCGAACCCTGTGTTTCTGCAACTCTTTAGTGCAGTAGCTGTTTCCTGAAATAGTCTCTTCACTGTTTTTACATTGAAATAGGTTTGGTATCTGTGAATTCCATTTGGTACGATTAATACATCTTTGGATGTGCCAGTATAGTGAATGGTCTGAAAGGGAAACTTTTCAGCATTCTTAACCATTAAACATTGGAAGGCTTACATGTACAACTACTAAGGGCATGATAGGTGTTGTATGTGTAGCACTAATTGCCTTGTTTTTTCTTTAACTGTGTCACTATTATGACATTTCTGTGGTGACTCTGTGTGGCCTTTGTTTTTACCCTACATGTGTAGCGTGAGTGATAACTTGATTCATTCATTTTTACATATGTTTCTTTCATGTTATAATAGAAACAAATAATCTGAATGATGCATATTCATATAAACCTTTCCTTCACCACTCCCCTGCGATTCTACACAGTTAGTCTAGCATTATACAATGACTATATAGAATGTATTTTTCTTACTTTATTGTGCTTAATCTTACTTTTACTTGTAAACTTTTATTTTGCAATGAGAAACAGAATTCAAATGACAAATACCCTAAAAACCTATTTTGCAATGAGAAACAGAATTCAAATGACAAATACCCTCCAAAACCCCTCTCCCTCCATTTCTCCATCAGTCTCAAGGAGAATCTGTGGGTTAACTTCGACATTAAACTGTGGCCATGTAAGTTACGTTCATTGCTTAATTTTATTAACATATTCTTTGTTTTTTCAAGTTTTTCTTTCATTCTGTAGTGGAAAACAGAAAGTTTGAAGACCTTTTTTTTTCCATATTGTGATCAGTTTTTCTTAGTTCCCATTGTTTGAGGGTTAAGCAAGAGGCATTAGTTTGGTGTCATGAATTTTCTGTCTGTTCATCTGTTGTCCTATCTCGATAAACTGTTTCTCTTCATCTTGTATGTAATTTTCATTGAGCATTCCCTCCCATGTCCATGATTATCCCAGGCTTCCATGATTTTTCTTTTTCTTAATTCATAATCTTCATGCTTGGAAGCCTCAGAGCATCAAGATGACTCCCTTTCATTTAGAAAGCAATCCTTCATAGATTCATGTTGCTCTCATAAGCCAAATGTATTGATATCTTTTTCTCTTCATTTTGTCTCATTATTTTTATAAAACTTTGTTGTAAATTAATGTTTCCATCAGTCAATTTCCACTCGTCTCTTCCCTGATTCTATCCCCCAATTCAACTTCTAGCTTCTATGCATTGCATATTTTTCAAATCCTCTGTTAACTTTTCAGTCTACAGTAATCTTCTAAATGATTATTCCACATTTTGTCAATCATTATAGTCTACTTTGTTTCTATGGGTCCACTGTTTTTGCACCTTCCATCTTTTAAAGGAAATTGCTGCCTCTTGTGTAACCTGCTTCTGCCTTGACTTCAAGTGCATTTAACTTTAGTGTGGTATTCTTGATACTGTATTGTATAACTTTTTCTTTGTAAAGATATTTTTTTGGTAATCTCCTTGTTTAAACCCTAAGAGATTCATCATGCTCACTCATCTAATTTGTTCCTCTTATGTAGCTTTGTGATATGTTACACTGCTTGTGAATTATCATGTACAATATTCCTTCCATTAAATGGGGTTTCAACACACACACACTCTCTCTCTCTCTCTCTCTCTCTCTCTCTCTCTCTCTCTCTCTCTCTCTCTCTCTCTCTCTCTCTCTCTCTCTCTCTCTCTCTCTCTCTCTCTCTCTCTCTCTCTCTCTCTCTCTCTCTCTCTCTCTCTCTCTCTCTCAGGATAGCAATGCTGTTTTCCTGTGGGGCAGGGTAGTGATAGGAATGCATGAAGGCAAGTTGAGTGTATAATTGGTGTACATAGGGTCTTCAGTGTTGGAAATGGTGAAGAGTTTGTAGATTTGTGTGCTGAAAAAGGACTGGTGATTGGGAATACTTGGTTTAAAAAGAGAGATATACATAAGTATACATGTGTGGGTAGGAGAGATGGCCAGAGGGCGTAATTGGATTACGTGTTGATTGATAAGCATGTAAAAGAGAGACTTGGTTGTTACTGTGCTGAGAGGGGTAGCTGGAGGGATGTCTTATCACTATCTTGTGGAGCCAAAGGCGAAGATTTGTAGAGGTTTTCAGAAAAGAAGAGAGAATGTTAGGGAGAAGAGATTGGTGAGAGTAATTGAGCTTGGTAAGGAGACTTGTGTGAGGAAGTACCAGGAGGGATTGAATGCAGGATGGCAAAAGGTGAAAGCAAATGTCATAAGGGGAGTAGAGAGGAATGGGATGTATTTAGGGAAGCAGTGATGGGCTGCGCCAAAGATACATGTGGCATGAGAAAGGTGGGAGGTGGGCAGATTAGAAAGGGTAGTGAATGGTGGGATGAAGAAGTAAGATTGTTAGTGAAAGAGAAGAGAGAGACGTTTGGACGATTTTTGTAGGGAAGTGGCACAAATGGTGGAGATGTATAAAAGAAAATGGCAGGAGGTCAAGAGAAAGGTGCAAAAGGTAAAAAAGAAGGCAAATGAGAGTTGGGGTGAGAGAGTATAATTAAATTTTAGGGAGAATAAAAAGATGTTTTGGAAGGAGGTAAATAAAGTGCGTAAGTCAAGAGAACAAATGGGAACATCGGTGAAGGGGACAAATGAGGTAATAACAAGAAGTGGTGAAGTGAGAAGGAGATGGAGTTAATATTTTGAAGGCTTGTTGAATGTGTTTGATGATAGAGTGGCAGATATAGGGTGTTTTGGTCAAGGTGGTGTGCGAAGTGAGAGGGTCAGGGAGAATGGTTTGATGAACAAAAGTGGGAGACCAAATTGGAGGTGGAGGGATGGAGTGAAAAAGATTTTGAGCGATCAGGGCCTGAACATACAGTAGGGTGAAAGGCGTGCAAGGAATAGAGCGAATTGGAACGATGTGGTATACCGGGGTCGCCATGTTGTCAATGGATTGAACCAGGGCATGTGAAGCATCTGGGGTACACCATAAAAAGTTTCGTGGGGCCTGAATATGGAAAGGTAGCTGTGGTTTCAGTGCGTTACACATGACAGTTAGAGAGTGAGAGTGAACGAATGTGGCCTTTGTTGTCTTTTCCTAGTGCTACTCTGTCGCTGTCTCCTGCATTATATATTATTATATAGTATATATATATTATTATAATTTTTGATTTCTATTTTACTTAACCACTGCTTCCCACGTCAGTGAGGTAGCGCAAGGAAACAGACGAAGAATGGCCCAACTACCTACATACACGTAATATACATAAACACCTAACACGCACATATACATACATATACATTTCAACGTAGATATTGGGGAGTGGACTTAGCAGCAGATGGAACCATAAAAATGGAAGTGAGTCACAGGGTGGGGGAAGGGGCAAAGGTTCTGGGAGCATTGAAGAATGTGTGGAAGGTGAGAACGTTATCTTGGAGAGCAGAAATGGGTATGTTTGAAGGAATAGTGGTTCCAACCATGTCATATGGTTGCAAGGCATAGACTATAGATAGGGTTGTACAGAGGAGGGTAGATGTGGAAATGAAATGTTTGAGGACAATATGTGGTGTGAGGTGGTTTGATCGAGTAGGTAATGAAAGGGTAAGAGAGATGTGTGGTAATAAAAAGAGTGTGGTTGAGAGAGCAGAAGAGAGTGTGTTGAAATGGTTTGGACACAAGGAGAGAATGAGTGAGGAAAGATTGACAAAGAGGATATATGTTTCAGAGGTGGAGGGAAGGAGGAGAAGCATGAGACCAAATTAGAGATGGAAGGATGGAGTGAAAAAGATTTTGAGTGATCAGGGCCTGAACATACAGGAAGGTGAAAGGCGTGCAAGGAATAGATTGAATTGGAACCAGGGTCGACATGCTGTCAATGGACTGAACCAGGGCATGTGCAGTGTCTGGGTTAAACTATGGAAAGGTCTGTGGGGCCTGGATGTAGAAAGGGAGCTGTGGTTTCGGTGAATTACACATGGCAGCAAGAGAGTGAGTGTGAGTGAATGTGACCTTTTTTGTGTTTTCCTGGCAATTCCTCACTGTTGGGGGTGGGGGATTGCTATTTTCCATGTGGGAAGGGAGCCATGGAAATGGATGAAGCCAGCAAGTATGAATATATACCTGTGTATGTATGTGTGTATGTGTCTGTGTATGTATATGTTTGTATACTTTGATATGTATATGTACATATATGTGTGTGTATGGGCATTTATGTATATATATGTGTGTATATGAGTGGTTGGGCCATTCTTCGTCTGTTTCCTTTGTCTACCTTGCTGACGCAGGAAACAACGGTTAAGTATAATGATAATAGTAATATTTTTTACCTGGTACATACACAAAGGGATGACCTAGAACTCAAAGGTAATACTTCTTCAGCAAAACTGTTAGAAATACTGTGTATATGACTATATGTCTTTGAATATGAGGAGGGAGTTTTATACTTTTAGGACCAGATTATTTTATTTTTCTTGCTATTATGTAACTTTTTATGCTTCGGAAACACTGTATTTGCTGATTCTTTGCTTAGCTTCCTTTTGATTACTTTTACTGTGAGTGTGTGTGTGTATTTATATGTTTAAGCAGAAAATGGTAGCATATGTCTTTATGTATGAATATAAGTTTTTATCAAATATTCTTTGTGTTGATACAGAATTACGTCACTTCGCTGCTGTTCCTTGCTTTCATTTATTGTATGAACGTGCATTGAATGCATTTATATGAAAACAATGAATAAATGCACAAAATAAGAAATGTATATTGAGGGTGAGTAGACGAAGACCTATAGCTTGTCTGATTGTTGACACATCCTCATAAACATCATATTCTAATTTGCATGCTGGGACATTACTTTCTGTCAAGTCTACATGTGCAAAATAACAAACTGCTTCAAGAATGGCTTTGGAAGGTAATAGTATAGTTTTTTTTCTAACTGGTCGATGACTTTAAGGCAATTTACAATAAAGATTTTGATGTATGGCATGTTGGTAATTTTAAGGTGGCAAGGTCGGCGGCATAGTCTCCCCTGTCTGTCTGAGCTACATGCCAAACCTCAGAGGCCATCATTCTTACGCCGCTATTCAGAGATACCATTATCGTGAGTTTCTGCAAAGTAGGTGCTTCTGCTATGGTGGTGATGGTGCTACTTTAAGAGTGGGAATATTATTTTGATGATGGCATTTGTGCTATTTTAGTGGTGGTGGAGATGCTCTGGTTTAGTTTTTGGTGCGTTTTTGAAAGAATTACTATTTAGCTATTGATTTTGTTAAGGCATAATTGATGTTTTAGTGGAGGTGCTGTCACAGCATTTGTGTTGTCTTAATTGTTGGGTATACTTTTGTTGCAGTAGTGATATTCTGATAAGGTGATGGTGGCTGTATGGAATTGAATTGCCATGACTATATTTCTCCCAGTGATTTAGTATAATGTGAGTAAATTTTAAAACTGTCTTAGAAATATATAATGTTTGTTCTGTCTCTCTAACACATCCAGTTTTATATAAGGACTGAGAATTTTTTACTATTGTTTCACGTCACTAGTACAGCTAGTAAACGTTGGGCACTTCTTACTCCTTTCAATAGAGTTTGATTCTTTTCTTATGCCAGAAAATTATTGCTAAGTAGCTCTGAATGCAGCCAGTGGACAAGAGTCATGCAAAGATAGATGCAGTCTTGCTTTTTTTTTTACATGAAATCTGGAACACCACAGAGTTTTTATTACTTAAAAAGGTGAAGCCTCCAAATGTACAGATAAGCTGAGTTTAAAAAGTTGAGCAAGACTGGAACTTTATCAAACCTTGAAATAATCATACCCTTGTTATTAAAGCCCATGAATGCAAAGTAATCAACCAACTTCATGAGTATCTCTGTCTAGCTCCAGCAAAATCACTCAGTCACTTTCTTGCAACTTAAAGTGCATTTTTCACACAGGAATGTTTATACAACAGTTAATATTATTATCGCTTATTGAAATGGATAGATTCTATTTCTCTACTGTTCATAAAGTAGGGCCACTGTGGTGGACAACTGGAAAACTTGCTTGTCCGTTCAAGTCATGACATGCACACTAGTGGACTAGTGGATTACAATTTGTAAATTATTTTCCTTTTCCATCATTATGAAATGCATGATGAATAAAGATAATTTAGATAGGCCCTTTTAAGTATCATTTATTAAAAGGAAAAAACAACAGTTCCAAGATTGGGTATTTTATATGGCAAAATGAGAATGTGAACTTGATTAATTCATTTAACAGGTTTTCATCAATATGGTGTACTGGTAATCTTTTCCTTTTTTGGGAAATAAAATGCTAGTATATAATGAATGCATTTTGAGTATTTTTTTAGCTATGTATTTTATTGTGGTGAAAAGCAAATCAATGTGATTCATTTCACGATCATTGCCAAGATAAGTTTAATTCTATAACCCAGTAGATGCACATCCTTTGTTTGCATAGTACTTACCACCTTTTGCAGGTTGGAATTTCAAGCCTTAATAAGTTTATCCATTTCAGTATGATGTTAAGATTTTTTGATATATTTTATCATGGTATATTATGTGTTTTGATGGTTTAGAGTTGGGTTGTTCCCTCTTATTAATAAGGCATATTGATTTGATGTTCCTTATATGGCAACTTTGAGTGAGCAGAATGATATGAATTATTTTATATTGCTTGTGGGATATGAATCTAATAGATTTAAGCTTTGACATCATTGTAAAAGGCATTATGACTAAAAAAAATCCCACAGTGTCTTTGACTATTTCATTATCATTGGAAATAGATATTCATTATAGTAAGTTAAACATATAAATTTGTTAATAAATGTCACTATTGCAAGATCTTTGTGTCACTTTCAGAATTTTTACCCTAATTCTTGAATGTCATTAGAGGGAATTGTTGCTCTGTGAAGCACTTGAGAGCCCCTGGTATAAATTGTTTTGCAGATGACACTAGATACAAAATAATGATACAATCAAGAGTGCATAGATTTCAGTTTAGTATATAGATGAGCTAAAGAGAACTTAATAGAACTTAGAGAAGAAACATTTGAACAAACAAGCCCTGGAGCAGTTACCAGTATGAGGGTAAAAAGATTTACTATGATGAAATTTCATTATGGAGGAAACAGAATTATCATATCCACAAGATCTCGTGGAATATATTAAAAAGAAAAAAAAAATGTTTGAGAGCACTTTAAGAGAAACTAAGAGAATCTTTAGTGTATAGCCTACTGTAAAAAGATACTTGCAAAAAATGTGCTTTAATCTTTAAGAAATGACAAGACAAATGGTTAAAAACAGATAGACCCAAAATTTGTAACTATGCAGAAGGTGGTGCATCAGAGAATAACAGTATTGTGAAACAAGTAGTATGTGCCAAAAGTGTTACAGTGTCTGCAAAAATCCTTGTCCTCCTCCCCATACACTTTCAAAGGCAATGTCCATTCTTTTTTTATTACTTTTTTATCTCTCCTTTGGCCTTGATTACCATCTGCAGGCATCTAAGCATGGAAGTGACAAGGTTCTCGAAGTATTTTAGGTCTGTGTTTTAAGTCCATAGAGTCTTGATCTCCTGACTGAGGCATTGCAGGAAGCATTCCCTTGCTTTCAGGTGAGAATTTGGGCTTTCTAAAGGTAAGAGCCAACCATCTTGATGCACAGATGGAAAAAACACAGTGCCTTGAAGCAAAATTCCCAATATGAAGTGGCAGCCTGGAAGAGTATGGAAAAAACATCCGTCTTTCATGATAGCCTGAAGCACACTGAGGCAGGGTGCTAATGGTTACACTGTTAGAAACACTAGTCTCAGCGACCAGATGATTTTGACATGAGAGTATCATGTGCTTGTAACACAGTAAACCTCAGCCTTTGAAAATATATGGGGGTTGGACAATGTATTTTGGGATGCTGTAAATAGTAGTCTTGCATCATAGCAAAATTTCTTCTCTTTAATGTCATGCTGTTACTAACACTAGCATAAATGTTGGTTATAAGATAATGATACTACTGCCATGGCATCAGTGTTAGTTTTATTGTGCTCTGGTACTATATTTTATTTGATGTTACCTTTTGAGTTACACTGTCATTGAGGAATTATATCATCCAAGAACCAAGTATTGCATTCAGTTTTTTGATGTGCTTCACGTGCTCTTGCTTTCCTTGTGTTACCATTCCTTTTTCTCCTCTATTGTTCACTAGCTCCACCCATCTTTACTTCATATATAATCTTTGTTTCAGTGACCACCTTTCCACTTCTTATTCTTTGTAAATTTGTTGCATTTTCTGTTGTACTGGATCTCCCTTTTCTTGGTATATTTATCATTACTGTACCTCTTCTCTTTCACCATTCATAACCTCTTTTTTTATGTTTTCGGTTTATGTCTCCCCACTTCATTTTCTTCTTTATGTTCCATAATGGCTTACTGGGTTTTCTCTGTTGTAACTCAACTGTTTGTATGTCCACCATTTTCAAGGCATTTGATTATATTCCAAATGATTTAACCTAATTAATTTTGGGAGTCAGAGTGATGGTGTGAACATGCTACTTGATTCTGCAAATGAATAGAGCTACAGCTTGGTTCACTTGACTGTTCATTAAATGCAGCTGTTGGAGTCCTTTGGTAAATATTTCAGTTATTACAGTTAGGTTACCTCTGGTAGTGTTTTAGTTTTTAAGCTTAGTATAAAACAATAGTGTGTGATTTAACTTGCTTTAAAAATTTTGGAATGCTGCATTCAGTATTGATATTTTATGCTTTTGAAAGTGATTCCTGTGGATGATTATCTACCTGAACATATGATTGAATGACAGATAGGTAACTTAATTGCAGTCATTAAAATGAAAGAAATGATTGTTCTGCTATAATTTTTGTGTGGAAAGTTTGCCACTCATGTTCGCCAAAAGTCTAACATATCATTAGAGCCAGAAATTTAGTGTTACAAGAGATGTTAAATCTGCTTTTAGTTTTATGATAGAAATGTCCATGGTTTCTCTCAAAGGACATTTTTTCCTGTGAGCTGTGAGAGATCCTCTTGCCATCCTAGGGGGGTTAGACATCCAACAGTCTATATGTTTATGACAGGATCACTGTGTGCACATGACCTTTAGGTGGATTATTATGCATTCATAATGGTGATTGTAAGAGTACTATGGACAGTGGGATTCTTTTCTATCCTTTCCTAGTGATGGAAGATGTCACTAATGGCATGACAGGCCAGATGAATATCAAGATAGAGGTGGGAAAAGTTAGCACATCAATTGTTGTTACCTTTGTTTCTCTAAGAGCACATTAATCATAGTCAGCCACCATTAAGAATCAACCTTGCATGATGATTGGCTTGCCACCTTTCAGACAAGTTTGTTGATGTGCAACAAAATACATTTAAGTTAACTTTTTTCGCCATTTTTTTCCAAAAGTTTTTCTTTAATCCTTGCCTCCTGTTGATGTGATCACACAGCCCATGGGAGAGACTGACCCTGGAGAGAAAGGTGAGTTTTGATGAATGAAGAATTACTTGTTTCTAGGGGAGTATCCCATAAGCAGTTTTTTGGTTAGCCATTTTCTGCCCTAACTTTCAATTTCTTTTGAAAAACTCTTCTAATTGATCTTGCCCGCCATGGGGTGATGTCCATGTTCTGAGAATTAGAAGGCAGTCTGTGTGATCACCAAGTCAACTGATGATTGATGTCATCATCAGTAAGTGGAGGTTGCTGATTGACTAAAATGAACCCAAACTTAGTTAAAAAAAAAAAAACCACAGTTATAGAAAGGTGGTTAGTGAAGGGTGGATGGCATAAGCCACATCAAATAGCAAAAGTTAGACAGCAGAGGTTAAAAATTTCTAACTCTCAGGGATCTTACACATTTCTGAGGACACCACTCAGAGAGAAACAGTTTTTCATTCCTTAAAACTCACCTTTTAAGTACATGGTATTTTGCATTGGTAGATTCCAATCATTTTATACTTTTTCTTAAGGAGTCACTGGTTTGTAACAGTTTGGGGAAACCGATGACCATAATGAAATGTATATGTGTTTAGTTTAATTGTAACCTGACATTCTCCTTTTCTCCCAACTTTCTCTGCTGGCTCACCTGCAGCATCTACTGGGAGTATGCACTTAATGTGCGGGTGGAGGAAATTGTCTATGTCCACTGCCATCAGCAAGGTCTGTAAACTCACAAGAATATGTAATAGGTGTTACATTGACCTATATTATTATTCAAAATCTTTAATTTATAGTGTTATGTTGGTCTAGTCATCAACTGAATTTGAGGTGTAATGTTATGGCAATATGGTTTACAGGTGATTCTGGGGGAACTATTGTCTTGGTTGGGCAGGATGGAACTCAGTACCCACCCATCCACTTTCCCCGTGGTGGCCACCTCCTTGCCTTCCTCTCATGCTTTGAGAATGGTCTCCTTCCACATGGCCACCTTGATCCACCTCTCTGGTCCCAACGTGGCAAAGGTACTGCTGTTTATGTAGATCTATATTCTTTAAATTATTTCCGTTACATAGTCCCTAAAAATTTCTACACTTAAGTGATTGATTTTCCACAGTTGAATACAAAGCCTCAGAATTTAGATCATAGAGGCTCCATACCACAGGTTAATGAATATTGCCATCACTTGTATATGAGTTCAAGAAAACTCTTTCCATACAATCTTTGTCTTCCTTATAGGCAAGGTGTTCCCCAAGTTGAAAAGGAAGGCTCGAGCACTGGCCACCAGACAGCATCAGGGGGGCGCAGACAGTGAAGACGAGGAAGCCACAGATTATGTGTTCAGGATCATCACAGCACTAAAGCCTGATCGTCTCTGTGAGTTTCTACTCTATGCTAGATGATGAGAGTGATGACTGTATTTTTAGATTAGAGAAACTTCAATAACATATGATGATGTGCATGTGTTATGTTAATTGATGTAACTTGGATACACCAATACTTGATTTAGTTCCCCATACAGTACTTGCATGTAAGATTAAGTATAATTTTCCCTTTCAAGGATTTTTAAGGGATGTGACAGTTATATGATTCCCGTAGTGAATGTCATGGAAGAGTGTGGTAGTGGGTATTATTATAGAAATAAAACACCTGTTATAAATTTTGGACATTTACTCTTAGCCTGATATCACTCATGCAATTGAGTAACTGTGTCAAAGTAAAATGGGGCTAGTCAGCCTCACAACCTCATTCATGTTACTTGGTACTCTTTATATAGAAACTTCAAGAATTTAGAATAGGCTACCTGAAAGGATACCAACATAGAACAGATTGACTCTCAGAAATTTGGGATGCTTAAGACATGGTTGTTGCTGGATTTCTTAATTTCCACATTTCTGAATAGGTACTCTCCCTCATATCTGGCACAGGCAGCAGTTAATTTGGTCACATTTCAGGAATTTTTTAATATGTATGATTTAAAAAAGCACATATGTGCACATGTAGCAATTTAGAGAATGAATTATGAAATACATAATACATTACAAACTTTGTTTTGCTGTGAAATTAAAAGAGATTACTGCATGAGCATTAGGCAGAAGTAGTAGAACATTAGGCTAGAATATTAGGTAGAAGTAGTCATTGGGTACATGAGGTAGTAGGCTATGCAAACACTTCACAAGTTTCCCTCTGTCATTAGCCTATTAAGGGTGAAGCACTACAGGCTGAGAAGCAGTACTGGAGTTCACTAGTTATGGAAATTCTGTTGCCATGGCTACCCCCTGGAGAGAGTTCCAAGAGGGAACAATCATTACAGATAGATAGGTTTTTATTTGCTTATCGAGATTGCTTTTTTTTTCATTTATTTATCAAACCTAATTGTGTTCATATATTCTGCTCATTGAGCTGAGATGCATTTTCAGTAGCTTCTCATATTGTTGGGAGTGGGAAAGAGACTTCATGTATCTGGTATTGAAGATGTACATGCCACATAATGTTTAAGGTAGGAATACAGAAGTTCATTTTCCTTGGTAGAATTGCCATAAAGAATTAATGGAATAATCAAAAAAGTAGGAATATTGAGGTTTACTGTCCTTGGTAGAATAGCCATAAAGAATTAATGGAATGATCAATTTTTTATACATGTGTTAAAAACATTTTCAGACACCATATAGCTGGTTTTCTTGTGAATCCATTTTTCTGGGCCCTAGATTTTTGAGAGCCAGCCTGTCTACAAGTGTAAGGGTGATATTAGATATTTTGAGAGTAGAGAGATAGATAGATGGTGGTACCTGGTGAATGGAGTCAAAAGTTCAACACAATGAATTTTCAATTGTTAAATGACAAATTATGAGGTCCATTTCTTGTAATTTTAGTTGCTATATTGACATTGGAGAGATTGAGTGAGGAAAGATTAACAAAGAGGGTATATGTGTCATAGGTGGAGAGAACAAGGTGATGCGGGAGACCAAATTGGAGGTGGAAGGATGAAATGAAAAAGATTTTGAGTGATTGGGGCATGGAGATGAGAGGCGTGCAAGGAGGGTGAGAGGCTTGTAAGGAATAGAGTGAACAGGAACAATTTGGTATACCGGGGTCAACATGCTGTCAGTTGACTGAACCAAGGCATGTGAAACTTCTGGGGTAAACCATGGAAAGGTCTGTGGGGCCTGGATGTGGTTAGGGAGCTGTGGTTTTTGTGCATTACACATGACAGCTAGAGACTGAGTGTGAACAAATATGGCCTTTTTTTTTTCCTGGCGCTACCTTGCTGAAGCAGAGGGTTTTGATGCTGTTTCCTGTGGGGCGGGTAAGCAACAGCAATGGATGAAGGCAAGCAAGTATGAATATGTACATGTGTATATATGTATATGTCTGTGTGTGTGTGTGTAGGTATATGTGCGTATATGGGCGTTTATGTACATATATGTGTCAACCATGGAAAGTTTATGGGGCCTGGATGTGGGAAGGGAGCTGTGGTTTTGTTGCATTACATTTGACAGCTAGAGACCGAGTGTGAATGAATGTGGCCTTTGTTGTCTTTTCCTAGCACTACCTTGCCCGCACGCGGGGGAAGGGGGGTGCTGTTTCATGTGTGGCAGGGTGGTAACGGGAATGGATGAAGGCACCAAGTATGAATATGTACATGTGTGTATTTGTATGTCTGTGTTTGTATATGTATGTATACGTTGAAATGTATAGGTATGTATATGTGCGTGTGTGGGCATTTATGTATGTGCATGTGTATGTAGGTGGGTTGGGCCATTCTTTCGTCTGTTTCCTGGTGCTACCTTGCTGACACAGGAAACAGTGATTATGTATAATGATGATATAATGATAACATAGTAACATTGCTGAATTTCATACCTTATATGAAACATATTTCTTACTTCCCATACACCATGTTCTCGACAATAGAATTATGACATTATTTCATTAGAAGTACGATAGAATACTAATATTCTTTATCAGAAGTACTACAATTTTGATCCCTTTATTTTTCACCTAAAACAATTTATTTGGTATCTAATGATCAATCCTGTATATTTTGCCATGGGCCACGTGACAACAGCCCACCTGGAACTGATGTCTCCCCTGTTACGAGGTGGCTCAGGTTGGCTGCCCCGTGTCCCTAAACTCTCCTCACACTCCTCCTCCACCTCCTCCTCCAAGTCTCTTAGCCTTGGAGATTCCATGAGTGAGGTCATGCCACCACCTCCAACTCCTAATCCAAGTATTGATGTGCCATTACCACCTGTTGAACAGCAAAGTGAAAGAGGAGAGATCAAAAATGAAAAGAACAGGTTTGTACTGCTATATTTTAGCATTGTGGTACTGTTTTGGAAAGTAGAGTTTTAAGAAATGAACTGATTAGTGTAAATGAGAGTAAGGCTTTTATGTGAATAGGAAAAGAGGAGGATGAGTGGTTCCAAGTGAGGGAGGTTCTGTGTCAAGGGTGGGTGATGTCACCATGGTAATTTAACCTTTTCGTTGTTGGTGAGGCTAGGGAGGTAAGTGTGAGGGTCTTAGAGCAAGGACTGGGTCTACAGTATACTTGGATAAGGGGAACCTGGGTGGTTAACATATTCTTATTGCAAACTTGCAACAGAATCTGCAAAATCGGTCTCGGACTTTAGGAGAGAGTGCAAAAGGAAAATGTTGAGACAACATGAACAAAACTAAGGGATTGGGTCTGTAACAGATGGCAATGCCAGGTGGTTTGGGTGCCTGTTTGAGTTTGGAGAACCTGGAGGAAGTGGAGTACCACAACACACATACTATGTGGACATGGCTGCTGGTGGCTTAGTGAGAGCTGAGGTGTCATATGGTGGGAGAGGATGCTAAAGTCCTGGGTGCATTGGGCATATGAAAGGAGAGATCAATGTTTGTTAAGGCAAAGATGAGTATTTTTTAAGATATAATAGTCCTGGTTATTTTATATGGATGTGAGTCTTCAACCCTGTTTGCAAAAGAATGAAAGAGGGTAGATGTATTCAAAATGAAATGTGTAAGGACAATATTTATTGTGAACTGGGTTGATTGTGTAAGGAATGACACAGTAAGAGTGAGGTTTGGTAGTTTGCTGGGGTTTGCTGAAATAGTTTAGACATCAGAAGAGGATGATTGAAGAAATACTAAGAGGAATTGTGTGACAAGTAAAGGGAGTGGGAGAGGGAGACAGAAGGGATGGACGGAAGTGAAAAAGGCTTCTTTAGTATCTTGGCCTGAACATATGGAAGGGTGAGAAATGTGTTTGGAATGAAATGAATGGAGCAATGTCCTGTACTGGGGACAACATACTGTCAGCTGTCAATTTGGCTACACCACAACATATAAAGCAATCAGGAGAAACCACAAAATGATTTGTGGGGCTCAGCTCTGCACGATTGGCTTTGGTTTTGTTGCATTATTAATGATAGCTACAGAATGGATCTGAGCAAGACCATTGTTTATCTGTTCTAGCAGATGCCTTGCTTGGGCAGGAAATAGTGAACAAGTTTAAAAAGACATTTTTTACACCACATTGTTTCTCCTGCCATAGTGTGGTCACATCATTAACAGATGAACATAGGCCTCACTTGCACTCATCTGTTATCTAGCTGTCATGTTTAATGTACTGAAACCAGAGTCTATCATCCACAGTTAAACATCACACACTATTTCATGTTTTACCTTGACTGCTTCATATCCTTTGTTTCAGCCCATTGGCAGTGCATTGGACCCCATATACTACATCAATCTAGTTCATTCTATCCCATACATAATTTTGATCATCCTGAATTTCCAAGCTTTAATGCTGAACCCCAAAACTTCCTGCACTCAGTTTTCATCTTCATAGTGTAATGTCATTGTCAGTGTACAGGTACATTCCCTTCCTTCCTCCACTTCTGATGCATAGATTCTCTTTGGTAGTCGTTCCACTTCTCTCTGTATGCAAAATCCATTTCAGTACACCCTGTTCATCTCTCTCATTCTGCACTTACTACCACATCTCACTCTTATATTGTCATTCCTTAAACAATAATCCCACCTTTAACCATGTATTGTCTCCAGGTATTTCATTTTGATTACATTCACCCTCTATCTGTATTATGCTCTTAAGGAATAAGACACATTCATACAACACCTGGGACTGCTATAACTTCAAACATATCCATCTTTGCCCCAACAGACTCTGAATTCTCCCTAATGCTCAGTAATGCACCCAGGACTTTAGCCTCTTCTCCTTCCTCATGACTCACTTCAGTCCCTCTCATTCCCTCCACTGCCACAATCACTCCCAGGTCCTTACTGCACTTGTCTTACTCCAGGTCCTCCACATACAAACTTATGCTCAGACCATTCTGTCTCAACTCCCTGCTGCTCTACATCAACTTAGTTTTTTTTCATGTTTATGCTTAAGTTTTTTCTTTCACACACTTTTCCAAGCTCTTTCACTAGCAAATGCAGTTGCTGTCTGGAGTTTACCACCAGAGCCATTATCTGCAAATAGCAGCTGAATCATATCCCATGTCCCACCACCCCAGCTTACCTTGAACCTGCCCCTTGCTCTAGGGCCCTTGCATTCACCTCCCTCACCATAAACAAATTAGACAACCACATTGACATCACTTTCTTTTCTCATTTCTCTTTGCATGTATGCCATATTCTCCTGGGAAAAATTCTTCAATACATTTAGCAACTTTCCATTTATACTGTATTTTCAAAGCACCTTCCACAAGGCCTTTGTCAACCTCATCATGTACTTTGACCAGGTCCATATATGAGCATGCAGTTCCCTTTTCTAAGTATTTTCTCACACAAATTCTTCAAAGCGAATGCCTAGTTTACAGATTATTTATCTTTTTTGAAACCACACTGCTCCTCCCTAGTCAGAATATGGGAGGCATTACAATTAGTTAGGTCAAGCCTACTAAATTGTTTCAAGAAAATGTGCATCAAAGTTTTTACTATTTAGATAGCCATAACATTTATATATTCATTAATTTTGGTGAGTTAGCTTTCAATCTGAAGGTGTTTTGTCTGTGTGTGTGTATGTATATGTTGATGTGTGTATGTGCATATGTGGGCATTTATACAGGGTTGAGATATTAGTCTTCTTCTTACGTCATGCTTGAGAAAGTTAACTTCTCCCATGATCACTCCATTCCCACCTTTCAAGCTTTTGGGGTATTGTGTCCTCTGCTGTGAAGACATTTTGAAGTTTTGTATGTAGCTTCTCAAATATACCTTCCTTGATTTATACAATACTTGCTTTGGAATATTTCAGTCTAAATTTTGTTCCTTAATTGATATTCTGCTTCTAATACAATTTAGATTCATGAAACATTTATGAAATATCTGCCTTTTCCATTATCTTTGTTTTGTAAATTTTTTACTCCATCATTATTGTACTGCACTCAGCACTTGCCTTCTTACATTTCTTTAAACTTTTCAGGCTGTAATGTTGTCTTTAACTTCTCCATAAGACATTTCTACTTTCTGTACCTCTTTGACATTTCCAGTTGTACCACAATTCACTCCACTCTGAAGGCCTCTCTCTTCATTCTTCCATTGATACCCTGTTAGTGTCTTTGCACTTGGAGTGACAATTTAGAGAAGGGATGAATGAGTTGATGAGGAGGACAGGGCATTGTGAATATGACATTATCAGAGTTGCATTTCCAGGAATTTTAAGTTGTATTATGATTCTGATGGAGTAAATTACACAATATCTTTGATGTAACTAGTTGCCAGAGTTTATATGCAGGCTTGGGAAATGGTACTATTCCTGTCTAGAGGTTTTTAGAAAATTATTCCTAATTGTTGTGATATATGAGTTTTTGAGAGAAATTGGTGGAATTAAGTTTTAGGACTTGTAATCAAACGAACCAAAATATATTTTTTTGGTTTACAAATTTTCTCGTGCATTCAGTGACTCGCTTGAACTTCTCTGTGCAACAATGAAACACCAGATCATATCCAGAGCTTTCTATGGCTGGCTAGCCCACTGTCGACACTTAAGAACTGTCCGCACTCACTTAGCTGGCCTTGTTTTACCCTCTGCCTCCACTCCACCACACACACCAGGTAAGCTGAAATGAGATTGAAGTTGTGACATATATTTAAGATGTTTAGACATACACATGAATGAAATGGAGAAGACAGATGATGATGTATTTCTAATAAATGCAAGGTAGGACAGTAAAATTCAGTTAATGACAGGAAACACATATGTTGTTAGTTTTTGGATACTTAAGGTCATATGATGACAGTTGATATATACATATGTTGTAAATCAATTATGTTGTCCAGGCTGTAATACATTTGATTTTTCAGACTCATACTTAGCAAGTCATTGAGTTGTTCTTAATGTTCTGTCATTTTTACTGCAAACGCTATGGACACACACACACACACACACACACACACACACACACACACACACACACACACACACACACACACACACACACACACACACACACACACACACACACACACATGGATGAATAGAACAGATTGACTGAGGACATGGTTAATGCAGACAGCATACATAAATTTATGAGGTAGTTAGTAGACCTAACATACATCTAGAATAGCTCTTTGGTAGTAGTATCTTTTGCATGTTGCATTAGACCCAGAGTAGATTATGTTATATATATCAAAGTTAATGTATATTTGCGTGTGTGGACGTGTATGTATATACATGTGTATGGGGGTGGGTTGGGCCATTTCTTTCGTCTGTTTCCTTGCGCTAACTCGCAGATGCGGGAGACAGCGACAAAGGTAAATAAATAAGTAAATAAAATATCAAAGTTAAAACAGGAACTGAGAGGAATGAACAGTGAAGGTAGACTTAGAACACAAACTTAGAATTGACACATGAATTGTGGATTTATTCTACATAGCTGTAATACAGTTATCTCTTTTTGTATTACTTGTTATGGAAATCGTAATTCAGACAAAGAATGAATTAACCAAAGTGAATGGAAATTGTAGTTCATACTTAAAAAGTGAATTAGCCAAATTAATCAATAATAGTGTAAAATGCGTGGTTAGGAATATCATGTCATTGTTGGAACTAAACCAAAAGTATGCTATTCAAAGATATAAATCATTCAGATGGACTCAGCACATCTATTAAACCATAATTATCATGTGTTACCATCAGGAAAAAGATTATGATAATTGAAATTTAGAACAACAAGTTATGCATGATCTTTGTACCAGCTAGCTAGCATACAACTTATGGATGATTTAGCATTGAACTTAACATAATCCTGGCTCCATGAGACTTGAAGACTTAGATAGTTATATCCCTTGTATTTGTAATATTTCTGTATGTTTAGGTATTTGATAAATGCTTATGATAATTATATGAATGTGATACCTCTGGACAAATGTTTTCTTACTGTCTATTTGTTAAGATACCCAAAGCAAATTTCATGTAATTTATGTGACCAGTGAGGTATTATCATTATCATGTAGCCTTCCTTCGTGTGTTCTTGGCACTAACGTGGGCAAGAGCAATCAAATATATAAAAAAAAAGACCTCAGATTCAGCTACTATGGAGGAAAAAAGGGAAGGGTTGGTATGATTACAGTACTGTTAAATGCACAAATCATATAGCCAGGAAACATTGGAAACTCATAAATGTGTAATGGAAGAGGTTTGTATTATAATCTTCTCGTTCCAAAATGTTTTCTTACTGTCTGTTTGTTAAAGTACCCAAAGCAAATTTCATGTAATTTATGTGACCAGTGAAGTATTATCATTATCATGTAGCCTTTCTTCATTTGTTCTTGGCACTGATGTGGGCAAGAGCAATCAAATATAAAAAAAAGACCTCAGATTCAGCTACTATGGAGGAAAAAAGGGAAGGGTTGGTATGATTACAGTAGTGTCAAATGTACAAGTCATATAGCCAGGAAACACTGGAAACTCATAAAAAGTGTAATGGAAGGGGTTTGTATTATAATCTTCTTGTTCCAAAATTTTGTACATATAGTGTCAATAAACTATCAAGGATATAAAAGCTTTAATCTGTAAAAAGTTGAATTGTCTGTGCATTAAATGTGCATTATCAAGAGGGGAAGCACTCAGGTAATCATAGATACAATATGCAATTACCCAAATATACACACAACTTTACTGTTGATTTTGGTCACAATCTTTAGCCTGGGAGGAAGGAGTGACTGAGGAGGTCTGGGCAATGCTTCATAAAGATGGTTGCCTTACCAACCAGGAGGAGCTACTGGCTCGTGTCTACCTGGGTGGTGTTGCACTCCAAATTAGGAAAGAGGTAAGGAAATTATTAGTTACAGACTGAGAGTGAGAAAGAGTGCCATTTATGTAATCTAGCTGTCAGTGAGTGTTTCATGTTATCAATCATATTCTTATCATCATGCATGCGTTTAAGGAAAAAGAGTTCAAAAAATGAAAATTGAATTTGTATGAAATCTGGTCACTAATTAATTGGAAAACTAAAAGAAAATTTTAGGTCATTAACCATACTCTACTCCAGGTGTGGCCATACCTGCTGGGTCACTACAACTTTGGGAGCACCACTGAAGAGAGGGATGATCAAGACCGTCGGGTGAGTGCTCGTGGCTCATTACTAAGGGGGAGGGAAATTTCATTCAGTGAGACATTAGAAAATAAAGTTTTCCAGTCTAATCCAAAATTTTGTTAGAACTAGCTTTTTAACAAAATTTAAGTAGCAGAAGTTTGGATGGTTGTAAAGTCTCTATCCATGACATGGTACTTTTGTTGCAGTAAATGATACTTCTTAGGCTTTTAAGGTTTCCTAGATTCTAACATACTATCAAGAAATATCCTGATGGAAAATATTTTGTAGTTGAACTTTGAAGGGAAAAATTTTCAGTTGAACATGTTTATACTTAGTATTGAATGCCCCCTGAACATTTTAAGAGAAATACCAATAAAACTGTAATGTATCTTCTCACTGATGTGGTGATCATGTATGTAATCTAGGTTTAGCATTCTTCAAGTTTGTCTTCGAGGGGAGAATGCAGATCATCATGTAAGATTATGCTAACCTAAAATCTAACTGGTGACCATTTATGTACTTAGGCTCTTGACACTCTTTGCTATTTATTACAAGATATTTGAAGCATGTTCAGTGTATTCTTGATTAGGGTAAAGAAAATGGATTAAATCATCTTAGTAAATAGTAATCAAAATATTACTGCATTTGAGATATGTATACATCATTTTTTTTTTTTTTTTTTTTATACTTTGTCGCTGTCTCCCGCGTATTGCGAGGTAGCGCAAGGAAACAGACGAAAGAAATGGCCCAACCCCCCCCATACACATGTACATACACACGTCCACACACACAAATATACATACCTACACAGCTTTCCATGGTTTACCCCGGACGCTTCACATGCCTTGATTCAATCCACTGACAGCACGTCAACCCCTGTATACCACATCGCTCCAATTCACTCTATTCCTTGCCCTCCTTTCACCCTCCTGCATGTTCAGGCCCCGATCACACAAAATCTTTTTCACTCCATCTTTCCACCTCCAATTTGGTCTCCCTCTTCTCCTCGTTCCCTCCACCTCCGACACATATATCCTCTTGGTCAATCTTTCCTCACTCATTCTCTCCATGTGCCCAAACCATTTTAAAACACTCTCTTCTGCTCTCTCAACCACGCTCTTTTTATTTCCACACATCTCTCTTACCCTTACGTTACTTACTCGATCAAACCACCTCACACCACACATTGTCCTCAAACATCTCATTTCCAGCACATCCATCCTCCTGCGCACAACTCTATCCATAGCCCACGCCTCGCAACCATACAACATTGCTGGAACTACTATTCCTTCAAACATACCCATTTTTGCTTTCCGGGATAATGTTCTCGACTTCCACACATTTTTCAAGGCTCCCAAAATTTTCGCCCCCTCCCCCACCCTATGATCCACTTCCGCTTCCATGGTTCCATCCGCTGACAGATCCACTCCCAGATATCTAAAACACTTCACTTCCTCCAGTTTTTCACCATTCAAACTCACCTCCCAATTGACTTGACCCTCAGCCCTACTGTACCTAATAACCTTGCTCTTATTCACATTTACTCTTAACTTTCTTCTTCCACACACTTTACCAAACTCCGTCACCAGCTTCTGCAGTTTCTCACATGAATCCGCCACCAGCGCTGTATCATCAGCGAACAACAACTGACTCACTTCCCAAGCTCTCATTTACATACTGTTTATTTTACTTGTAACAGATCCGGCAAACTTATGAAACAACGATGTCTGAATGGTTGGCTGTAGAAGCAATTGTACAGCAACGTGACAAAGAGATAATGGCCCAGAACATTGCTAAGCTGTCTTCAGAGTCACAGAATGGGGAAATACCCCTAGTTGGAAGAGATAGATCTCTAAGTAACGAGGTATGGTGTATGAAATGCATCATAAGTCTTTTTGATATGAAAATGAAATAATTTTTAGTCATGTATTTCCCTTCTGCTCTTTTCAGTTGATATCTTTCATTACACCCCTGTTTGTATGTCATGAGTGTTCATATGCAGTGTTAATCTTACTTCAGCTGTTAGTTTTTTATGTACTTACATCAGAGAATACACTCAAAGTCATTTAGCATGTGTTAAGATACTTTTTTTTCTGTTCATGTAACATGGATCAATTGCAAAATACTTGTATTCCCACATAGCATATTTAAAGAGTAACATTTGTGTACCTGGCATGATTGTGATATCATTTTGCTATGTGTCAGATATATTTAACAATATTGCATCCACCATTCATGTTATAATGACCCTCTGTCAGCCTGCAATAAATGTGTGCAGATGTAATACCCTGTTTCCAGTGTTACTTGATTTTCCTGTCCTTCAGCCCACCTGAATGAGACTATGATACCTTCCTTATTAAGGAAAAGGTGTAAGTCACTGCCCACATGTCCAAGGTTAATGGTAACCTGTGTCCGCCTGCCACAGGTTTTTGAGCCAGACTCATTGAGTATTGGATCAGTGGATAATCCCGGCACAGTGCAGGAGGAGGATGAGGATCCTACCATGGGTGATGTGGATCAGTTGGATATCACCAATGTGGAGAGGGAAGATGAGAAAACCACAAATGAGGAAAATATCCCCTTTGAGGACACAGAACCCTTAGAAACAAGGAACAAAGAAATTTTGTTGGCTGATGAAAGTGAAAACAAAGAGATTTATGCTAAAGAGAAGCTGAGACAAGAGAGCAAAGAAAGTGACACAGCTGAGGTGGCTAGTCCTGTAAGTATTAAAGTCTGATGTTAACTGTGCCAAGGCTGCATATCATAGTATTATCTGGGTAAACCAGTCATTTTAGTATTTTAGTGCCGATAAAGTAAGTAGCTAAATGTGAACATAGGAAGTATCTTTTAATCTCATATTGTTTCTTTATGTACTTATCTATCTGTATCTCTCACACCCGTTCCCTCAGGGAACTCTCATCAAGGGGTGGCCATGGCAAGAGTCTCCACTTATCCCTGTCCTTATATGCCTCCCACACATTCTTCCTCTGTTTTTATCCCTCCAGTATTCCTCCACCCTATTTGCTCATGTCACAAGTGGTCTTCCACTCAAACCACCACCTTTAATTATACTATCAAACACTCTCCTTTTGAACTCCCAGTCTTGCATTCTTTCCACATGCCCAGACCACCTCATAGTATAATGTTTCACCCATTCTACCACTCCACAATTCTCTCCCTTTGCATTCCTTGCCATGCCACATCTCTCATACACCCTTTCATTTCTTTCTTCATTCCATCTAGTTACACCACATGCTCTTCTCAAATAGCTCATTTCCACAGCCTGGATTCTTGACCTCTGTGCCTCGTTCCACATCCATGTATCAGCTGCATAAGTCAGTGTTGGGAGGACTATGCTGTCCCTTAATCCTCTCTTCACTTCCATACTTATTCCTCTACCCTTCATTATTCTATTAAGAGACCAAGTGACTTTTCTACCCTGTACTGCTCTCTCCTTTATCTCTCTTTCCATATCACCACACTTACCCAAGACAGCTCTCAGATACTTAAATTCCCACTCTTCTTCTAGTCTTTTTCCCCCATTTCCAAAGCACAATTTAGTACACTTTCTTTTCTCACTCTGTATGGTTTTACAAAATCTATACTTTCACTTAATTTCCTTTCCTTTCAAACATCATTACTTTATTTTCACTTGCATTTACCTTCAATCTTCTACACTGACACTCATCATAAAACACATTTACAACCTTCTGCAACTCCTCTTCACTCTCTGCAAACAGCACAGTATCATCCGCAAACAGGCTTGCCTCTAGCCACCCTATCTCACCGCCATCTCTCTCATCACCTCATCCATATATAGAGTCCTCTCACAGCTCTACCACCTAGCACAGCCTTTCTCAATCTTTCATCCACTCTTTCATCTACTGCCACATAGTCAATCAAAGCCTTTTGCTCTTCTCTTCCATCATTCCTCACCCATGTATATCTGTGGATCATTTTGTTCTGATAAAAAGGTGTTTGCAAGGAATAGACTCCTCTCAGCAACAATATCCACAAGATAGCTTCCATTCTCATTTACTCCAGGCACTCCCCATTTATCAGCTATCTCGCTAATTTCATCACGTCCCACTTTCGCATACATATCATCCAATATGACCACGTTTCTCTTCTCAAAACTGCGTATACAGTCATTCAGATTTCTTCAGAAGAGCTTCATTTCATCATTACCTCATACAGTCTTCTTATTCACAGGTACATATACGTGCACCAATGCATAATTGCTAAACCTACAGATTATTTTATGTGAAAATGTAAATTGAAACATGGTAAGTGATCTTAACTGAGAATAAAGAATGTATTCTTGTAGTCCAGTCTGGTTAGCCCTTATTGCCCATAGGGTTCAAGTATGGGCTTTACCAGTAAAACCTGTAAGACTCAAAATAGGGCTCACTGGGAATGTGAATGCAACATATGAGTGGTTTCCTTAGAAACAATACACCACCAATCAAGGTCGGCCCTTCCTATATGCTCAATAAGCTCAGAGCATAGGGCCCGAACCACCAACGGGACCCCCTAGTCCCAACTATTATATAGCAGCCTCCTGAAAGCAGGAAATACTGTCCCAGACACCCTAAATTTTCAAATGTTTCCTGAGGAATACCCCAAGGCCCCCTTAGAGTTCACAGTTTGGGGGGCAGTTCGAAGGCCAGGGCCAGCCCTGCCACCATTAAGGAAGACCTCTCATTGGCTTAGTGTTTGAATCATCTACCAATGGGAAAAGAGTGCTTAGAGGAGGCATGGCTAAGCTTCTTTGGTAATTAATATGCAGTCAGCAATCAGAAAGTGAGGACAAGAGCAGTGTCTCATGTCATGGTGTCATTTATTTTGTTCTACCATGTTATTTTCTCTACATATTTTGTAAAGTTGTCTTTAGACTGTTTATAGGTACGAATAGGGTGTGTATCTATGTCAGGTAATCTCTCAGATTAGCATGACAACCCAGGAAGAGCACAGACTTTGATACAAAGGACAGTACCAACATTAAAAGTAATGAGGCATCTAAGAGGGATGACTTTTCATTGGAGTTTGATGATTCCAGTAGCTCAACAGATAGTGATAGCAAAGGAGATATCGAAACTAGAGACAATGGTGTAGGTGGGTGACTGTAATCTGTGATGCAATACCTCTTCCTCAGTTCACAGGCATACCAGGTCCAAAGCATTTGCCTTCTTATTCTGTACAGCCAAAGCAAATGTGATATTAAAACTTAGTAGATATTCATATGTCTTTGTTTTTGAGGCTCTTGCTGAAAACTTTGTTCCCTTACAAACATCCAAACGGAGCTGACAGTCCAAATTAGACATTGATGCACAGAAGCAAGCAAATCAGTTACTTTTCAGCCCATCCCACTTAGTTCAAACAGAAAACACTATTCATGTACTAAAGAACATTGAAGGATGTAAAAGAAGGAAGTGTGCAGTTGAGAATGAGGGACATATGCATACATGGTTTTATTGTCATAGATGGGATGTAGGTCAGTGTGCTGCTTGCTTTCAGAGCTATCACAATCATTTGTGATTTTCACTCTTAGTTGTGCCTGATTATGATTGGTTATATGTCATTTATAATGCAGGATAAATGTTTTCTTTTATCAAATAATCATTCTTCTTACACTTAAAGGATGATTCTCATATTTAGGTCAAGTAAAGACTATTTTGCATTTTTACCTTTGTAATCATAGATTTTCATCAGATATTATGTTCATTGTTACTGAAAGTGAACACAAAATGAAAGATTTTTCCAAAAATACCCATTTCTTACTTTATACATTAATAACAAAGGCTGGAAAGAAATTAAAAGGCATTGATACCCTTTGAAATATAATGACAATTTGTGTAGCCATTTTCATTTCAAGATGCATCTTTTAAGAGTTACAGCTGTTGGATCTTGACAGAAGCAGCGTAGATATTTTGATCAGTATTAGCACTCTGCAAAAATTATCATGTGTAGTCTAATTAAAACCCTTGAAAACAAGCAAGGTAATTGTGAAGTTTCTATGACCTCTAATCTTGCTTAACTCTTCGCTTAAACACCTGCTCAATTCCAACAAGCCTTATACATTGTTCAGGATAGACTGAAGGTTTTCATATTTTATCAAAAGAACTCATAGTGTGTCCTGATGAGATTGTTCACACTGGTATGCTCTAAAGAAGAACTCTGTAATTTTTAATGATAATGAGATTTCTCACAGGAGTATGCTCTGAAGAAGAATTTTGCAAATTTTGATAACCAAGTATAGTTCATGACTTGGGTTATTATTAGGAGCTGTAAGCTTCAATTCTAGTACAAATAGAAGGTCTTCATTTCGAGCATACATAGACTGAAATCACCCAGAATCCAAATGCCCAGGAATATAAGATTCAAGCAAAAATGGCACACAAAGTATGCAAGAGTTTTACCAGTCCTAAGTACTGGCAATATTGACACATTGGTGAGTGTGCTGGGTGGTGGTGGGCACCACAGATGTAGCTTGTCTTAAGAAAAGGTAAAGGGCACAGCCATCTACTTTAGTCGTCAGTGAGTTACCAAGACCTCCACATTTCTCCAATAACTCATCTTTTGCTTGCGTTGCCATCTTTGCTCAGTCAACAGAGCTTACAGTGCATACAGAAATCAGCTTGTGTTAAGAAAATTACAAGCACAGATTGATATCAGTAGTAACAGAAAGGTTAATATAAAGAGATGGAACAATAAACCTTAAATGCCAAAAAATAGATTAACCCTTAGGCTGCAATATGCCAATACACTGGTCTGCTTAACAGCCTCTGCCATTAGATTGGTAAATATTTTGGCATGAGTGTTTTAGATTTTCAGCTGATGTATGTTTCCATATCTTATCCGAAAATGTCATTAGTAACCTAACAACTTAGCTGGAAAATTATCAAGCATCATAGACACTCATAAATCATTAAAGAGAGTGTAATTGCATCATTAGCATGGGAATCCAGATTTACTCGGCAAGTTCATTTTCCTTTCGCACATGCTCGCCATATCCCGCATGAGCAAGGTAATGTCAAAATAGATGACTGAGCCTTAGGGGAAAATATCTTTGCTAGGCTTCTTTCTCTGTTTCTTCTTATGGAAAATGATACTGGCAGGGAGGAATTGCAGCTCTGTGCTCCCTTCCCTGTAGTTGCCTTCAACAATACATAGGCAGTATTTTTTCTTCTCTGTACCCAGGGATCCCCAGCAACTGTTAGAATAGATAAAAGAAACTTTTTATTTGATGTGTATATATTGATATTTGGGGATTAAGATAGGGTTATCTTTTCATTTACTCATGTGAATTATGTTCTCCATGTGTGAATGATATGAGGATACATAGATGAGTGAATGATATATAAGATTATTTTTGTTATCCCTTAAATGGTGGCTGTAAAGCAAATAAGAAATGTAAATATTCTTTTTTCCCTTACAGAATATTTCTGTATCATGTGTATTGAAGAAAATATCTGAAATGTAGTATACCTTCCTCTCTGTTGGTGTGGTGGGTATTGATTGGACAGGGGAGGGCACTAGGTCATGGCACAGATCTTCCTTTCTGTGTAAGTATGCTATGATGATGGATGTTGTCAAGTTGTAGTTTTGTTCATCACACACCGAAACACATTGCACACTCTATGATTGTATCCATAGTGATGTGTAAATGTATAAATCCCTTACACATCATTTATACACATGTGGTGGTCATGTTCTTTTCTCTCAATATTTCTGTATTTTGTCTATACACTGGCATTCAACAAGCGTCCAAGATTCGGTGATGAGGGTAGTTGTGCATTGATACAAAAATAGAGCACATTACTGTTACAGTTCTCCAGAAAATGGAAATTCCATTGAAGTTAGAGAAAGGGATGTCAGTTCCTAACCTGTGTGACCCTTTTAGTGGTAGTTCTTCAGTGATTCATTGCGTAAAGAGGCAGCTGAATATATTCTTGGAGTTATGGTTATTGCTAAGTGTAAGACAGTGTATGAGAATTTCAGCCTCATCAAAGTGAGACTGATGACTGTACGTGTGTTGCGTAATGTAATTATTTTTCATTATTTAAATGTGATATTATTAGTGTATGTGGTGTTTGCATAATGTAATTATTTTTCATTATTTGAATGTGATATTAGTAGTGTATGTGGTGTTACAGAGTAGTAATCATTTACAAACAAATACATACAAAAAAAGAAATATTAACCATCACAAATTAGAATTGTAAATATATGCTGGCCAGTCACCTCTAACAACTACTCCCCAGGTTCACCTTGCAGATGATGAATTTGCCCCTGCCATGGCTAAAAGTGCAAAATATGCATATCAGTTTCCTAAGTAGTGCAATGTAGTCCTAAGTTTTTCTAGTCTCTCTCTGCATATGGTAGGCCCCATATCACTGACTTCTGCCATCTTAACTTTATTCTTTTCATTCTTCATATCATTTTCATGAGTAGGGAAAAAGGTCTGCAGTATTTGAAAGGACAGGCAAATAGTGGGAGATGAAATATATAGAGTATTGAATTTTACTTATTCTCTTGCCACAGCAATTTGTAAGCTTTCCATAGTTTTATCCACAAAGCTTAAAAACTTTATGAAATAGATTTTTCACTATTGCAGATTATGTTATTTCAGAGATCATTTGTGTTCTTTAGATTTAAATGAGATTAATATAAAAGCAGTTTAGATACTAAAGGGCTTGCTGTTACAGGTTCACATAAAAAACTTGTTTTGCACAGACCTGTGTGGTAACACCCGATGAAGGCGTAGAAGAAGGCAATGAAGAGGGAGAAGATCTGGATGGTACAACTGACCAAATCCCCACTAATGAGGACACTCCAAATGGAATAAGTAAATAACTGCTACTCTTCTTATCTTAACTTTTTTGCTCAGTCATGTTTACTGTGAAAAATTATCACTTGCAATCTGTTTAATGAAAGATTTAATGTAACATTTATGAAAAAGACCAGGAGAAGGTGTCAGTTTTTTAGGTTTAATCCAGTGTTGAGACTAATTTATTCTGGTAGAATGTATTTTTTTTTTTTACTTCATAACATTATATAAGAAAAGTAGATACTGATTTCTTCTTAAAAATTCCTGAAGGGAAGATTGTTAATGGTTTATCTAGACATCCACATGATGGTACATCAGTGTTGTTAATTCATTTTATATGAAAAAAAAATTCAAACTTTATTCCTTAGTAATTCAAGGACAGTGTTAAATATTTTGATCAGATTATTTGTATCAGTAATTACCATTTTGTAATTACTAGTTTTTCATGCAGAAAGGGACCATTACTCTCATCGTTGAATGTATGTATGTGTGCATGTTTACTTGTCTTCGATTACCTATTTGTGGAAAAGAGGAAAGATTTTCATTCGTGAGTCAATCTCTTTAAGTTTTCTTTACTAGTGTATATTGATCATAAACTTAGTCTCCATATATAGTTCCCCTACTTAACCTGTTCCATGTATCCACAACTCTATTACTGTTCAGTAGAGGTATTTCTTCACGTCTGTTGTAACTTGATTCTTATGTTTTTTGTGTCACTTTGCAACTTTTCATTTCAAAATTGAAAGACCTGATGAGTATTAATTTCATTAGATCCATTCAGAAACTTGTACATTATAATTATGTTTCCCCTCCTTCTTTCTTCTGGTGTGGGTAATTCCATAGCTACTGGCTGCTCCTTATAGCTTTGTTCTCTTGTATTTGGTATAGTGTTTGCTGCCTGCCATTGAACCTTCACATACAAATCATTGTGCTCTCTCAAATGGGATGACCAAATTGGTGCTGTACATTCTAGTTTGGGTCTAATATATGCTGTAAAAAACTTTCTTCCTACCTGGTTTTGTCTGGTAAACATAAAAGTAAGAAACCTTTGCTCTTTTGTGGGGAAATCAGCCCAGTTACCCTTTCTGTAAAAGTTTACCACACCTTCTGCCTCTAGAATGGATACCAAGCACCCACTAAATTCAGCCTCACAGCATCTAGTGTTTTTATCCCCTAGGCCACCATCTTGGCTACTGTACAGTGCTGGGGACTGCTATTCCTCTCTCTCTCTCTCTCTCTCTCTCTCTCTCTCTCTCTCTCTCTCTCTCTCTCTCTCTCTCTCTCTCTCTCTCTCTCTCTCTCTCTCTCTCTCTCTCTCTCTCTCTCTCTCTCTCTCTCTCTCTCTCTCTCTCTCTCTCTCTCTCTCTCTCTCTCTCTCTCTCTCTCTCTCTCTCTCTCTCTCTCTCTCTCTCTCTCTCTCTCTCTCTCTCTCTCTCTCTCTCTCTCTCTCTCTCTCTCTCTCTCTCTCTCTCTCTCTCTCTCTCTCTCTCTCTCTCTCTCTCTCTCTCTCTCTCTCTCTCTCTCTCTCTCTCTCTCTCTCTCTCTCTCTCTCTCTCTCTCTCTCTCTCTCTCTCTCTCTCTCTCTCTCTCTCTCTCTCTCTCTCTCTCTCTCTCTCTCTCTCTCTCTCTCTCTCTCTCTCTCTCTCTCTCTCTCTCTCTCTCTCTCTCTCTCTCTCTCTCTCTCTCTCTCTCTCTCTCTCTCTCTCTCTCTCTCTCTCTCTCTCTCTCTCTCTCTCTCTCTCTCTCTCTCTCTCTCTCTCTCTCTCTCTCTCTCTCTCTCTCTCTCTCTCTCTCTCTCTCTCTCTCTCTCTCTTTGAAGGGATTGGAGAAACTAGACCTATTTATTATATGAGCAGTTGACTTTAACTCTCATTTTATTGAATGGCAGAGGAGTAGGTTATTGATGCAGATACAAATACAAAGAAAAGAATGATGGATCAGTAGACAAAGGAGAAAGTTCCAAACACTAGTTAATCTTTGTAAATCATTCAGCCTTGCACAGGTAAAGCAGAGCAAGAGGGACAGTACGATTGATCTTCTTTTTGCAAATGACTTCTCACTGTTTTCAAATATAGAAGTGAATGATACAAGTCTATATCATAATATTTTAGAAAACACTGCAGTGTATAATAGTGAAATTATTGATTGTGAATGTGATCCAGCAACAAAGAACATCATTAAGTTGAGTGGTGAATGAAAGCAATAAACTGAAAGAGGATGTGGAAAAGAAGTTTAAAAGGTTGTACAGTAGTAGAAAATATTGAAGAGATGGGGCCCCACAAATGTTAACAATCCCCCATGCAGTGTAAATATGTAATAACAAAAATTAACTACAAAGAGCCATTTGAGATGGTCCACTGGAGGGCAATTAAGAGCTGAGTTACAAGGAAAGGCTTGAGGCCTTAAATTTGTCAATCATGGAAAGATTACAACTTTAAAGTTTTTGAATCAGCCACATGACGTAGATTGTGTACAGGATCTCAAAAGATGCAAGGATAGATCAATCAGGGGCTATGACATGAAATTAAGCAAGAAACTTATCAGAAAAGATGGATAAATAATACTTTTATAGAACTGTGTAAGGGTAGTGGATGAATGGAATAGCTTGAGTTAATATATTAGACTGAATGTGGACACCAAACAAAAGTATAGAAGGTGTATGGACCTCCATGGTATGGCAGTTAATGTTGCTGAGAATGACTGAGAATGACATTTACAGGCCACCTTGGGTCGACCCTACATTGGTTTGAATGCTGGTCACAGCAGCCAGTCTACAGCCATCCCAGCTACTCATCTTTCCTTAGGGTTTGGTCAATAAAATGGATACCTGGCCCAGGCTATCTTATACATATATACAGCACAAATCAAATCAAATGATCTTGGTTAGGATATCCATTTGCATGTGCTGTCTCAGTTACCATAAGGAAAAAAAAGTTCAAGAGGTGGTGACCATAAATGTACAACTCTCCCCCTGTTCTGTGCATGTAAAATTAATCACACACACACACACACACACACACACACACACACACACACACACACACACACACACACACACATACAAAATTCACACACACACGAACTCACACACGCACACACACACAAACTCACACACACACACACAAACTGACACACACACACACACACACACACACACACACACACACACACACACACACACACACACACTGGACATTCCCTTGAGAGCCTTGAGAGATGTTGGGAGAGAGCAGCTAGATGACAAAACATGAAATTAAGAAACTTGTAAGTAAGGATGTAAAGAAGTACTTTTATAGTATAAGAGTGGAGGATGAATGGAACAGATTTACTCAGGACATGGTTAGTGGAGACAGCTATTGGTATATTTCTGATGCCTTAAGGGGGTGACCACAGCAAAAGAGTCCAAAACTGGTGAACTCCAGGTCAGCTTTTTAGCCTTAATGTCTTATCCTTAACAGGCCTCTGGTAGAAGGCAACTCTAGCGTAGTGCTTTCAGAGGCTCCTACCTAATGTTCCTACTGACCACTTCTGCCTAATGTGCCTACTTAACATTCCAACCTATTACTTTTATCTGATACTCCCACCAAATATTGCTACCTTCTGCTTCTACCTGATGCTCCTGTCTAATGTTCCTGTGTACTACTTCTATCTATTCCTCCTTCCATCTTACCAAAAGACAGGACTAACACATAACACTCATCGCACGTAAAATCTGGTTGAGAAGAATGAGCTTTGTGAGTTAAGTGTCGTCAAGCATTATGTGTGACAGGGAGAGATTGTATGCTTGTGGACAGAGTGCCAGCAGTCCATGTGTGGGTGAGGCAGAAAGAAAAGGATACACACACACACACACACACACACACACACACACACACACACACACACACACACACACACGCACACACATACACACACACACACACACACCTATACAAACATACACACACACACACACACACCACATTATGAATATTTCTAGTGGGAGACAAGCTCAAGGAATCTGTTTACGACCTAGAAGTAGACATTATCCTAAGCCTGTCACCAAAGTCCCACATTAGGAGATAGTAAGAATGACATGCTATCAACTGGCAGCACACTGTTGATATTCTGAATTAGGTAAAAAACTGGAATATGTTTATCAGATTTTGTCATTGCACCTAAAGAAGCACAAAGAATTGACAGACAAGTTCCAGAGATGGTACCAGAATCAAGTGAGCTGAGTCACAGGGAAAGCTTCAAGGCCTTGAATATGTTAACCATGGAAGAAAGAAAAGTAAGGGGTTACCTAATCACATCCTTTAAGGTTTTATTCCATGTATTGCTATAATTGTCAATTGACGATGCATGATTCACAATTATTATTTTCAGTTGATGATTTTATGGTTACTGTCCTCATTTGAATTCCCTGGTAATATTTGATTCCGCCAATTATCCATAGATGTCCTCAGAGTTCTCCCATAACTGGAAAAATGTTTACGTGACCAGTCACCCGTATATATCATCATAAAAGATTACCATACATGCTCTCACTCTATCCCAAATGAAACACTAATAAAAGTTAGTTAGTTGTAGAATAAAGATGAGTGTTGTTGAGTATGTGAAAATTATTTAGTCAGTTTTTTGTGTATGATAAAGTTTATTATAAAAAAGATAAAACTACATAGAAAGTGCTTGTGTATTGTAAAATTTTTCAAAATTTTTCACATACAGTATAGATATATGCCAGAAAGATACTTTAAACACAAGAACCGCATGCACAATGAGAGTGTTTGTGGTCCTAAAACTTTTTCACTTATGAAGAATGTATAACAGATTTTTTAATTGGTATGGATGTATGTAGCTCATTGTTGATGGCATAGTCCTGAAGCCCATATGACCATCCTTCCAGAAACAGTATCCGCATGCATAGTGAGAGTTTATGTGGGTTTTAGAAAAATCCAGAAGGTGTGAAAGATTTTTTAGTTGGTGGATGTTGATGTTGACAGCCCTCTGGAACATGGTAGTTCTTGGCCCTATAGCCAAAATGACAATTCAGCCTGTTTTAAACATGGGTCTCATACAGAGTGAAAATGTATGTGAATTGAAATTATAATTGATGCATGAAGCTCAAGATTTTTTGGTATGTGATTTACATTCTTTCTGATGGCCTCAACAACCCTAGCAGGCCTGCAGCCCATCCTATTGTACAAAGTTAATTGTATTTAGGTAGATCTAGATAAGTTTATGTATATGTGAAATCACTCCTGGAAAGAACAATTATTTTACACATGCTGCCTACTTACCCGAGTGTTGCCCATTCAAAACCCAATCATGGTTGGCAAAACCACAGTTTGCTAGAGACTATGCTTATGAGAAAAAGGGACTTTAGGTAATGACTCTTGAGAGACACACCATGAATCTTAAACCGAGCACTTCAGAATTGAAAACAGCATGTTGTACCATGGAAACATTTTCATTCTATAAAAGTATAAAGAAATGATCTACAAAACTATACAGAGAAATAGTAAAGAAATGATACTGTATAGTATGATGGCAGTACATCACCTGTGATGCTGTACATGGCTTCACCACAAAACAGCGAGCCAGCCTTGCAGCACAAAAGACTGCCTTATTTTTCTTTATGACTTGTGCTGTTGACTCACTGAAATTGAAATGCCTCCCAACAGTTGCTACACTTTTCCAATGTGCAAACAGTCTAGTGTCTAATTTTTGCTCAAAAGACATCACCTTCCTTGCCCACCTTGGGTTAACACAACTGACATCAGCTTTTAATTTAGAAGTTCCTCACTCAGTAAGAGTCACAGTAGAGTAGAAGAATGAAGCCAGAGTGCAAGCAATAATGTTTGGGTGACACATTTATCTCTCTTGCACATTTTTGTTACATCTTTGTGCCACCACTGTGCTGAATCCTGCCAAACTTGACTAGAAGTAACCCAGCCACTGCAATACTTACCCGATGGACTCAAAAAATTACATGGGTACTCTGTGCTTGCCGTATTTGGTATAATGATATACATTATCTTATGGGTGCATACTTAAAACTAGTGTTGCTAACACCATGGTAGGCAAGGAATCTTTCTAATTATTTGCCTCTTTTGTATCAGCTCCAGCACCTTCACCACTCATTTTGATATTATGGAAATTACACCACTCATTTTGATATTATGGAAATTATGATGCCTTTGCAGATGCAGTCTCATGAACCATCTTTTTTAGCACTTAAGTTTCCAAGTTTCTGTTTTCACCATATTCACTCATAACTTCTTTTAAACTCTTTACCTTTTCCTGAATGATTATTGTTTATTAGCATGTTACATTGATGGTGGTCTTAGTCCAGACATTTAACAGTCTTTCCAGGTTGACAAGTCAGTTTCATAGCACTCAAAGGTGTAGCATTTTGAGAATTAGTTTTCACTTTGTCTTTATATGTAGTAAGCCTGACACTTTTGAGATTTGGCCAATTTTTTACAATCTTCTGGCTCCTAATTTTACATCAAAGGTAATTAATGTACAGTCCCTTTTGGGCTTCTGCTATTACTAGCACTAATCACCCTTTTCTCTGTCACCTTGATAAACTATTACTGAAGTTGAAACCTTGAAAAAAAGTGAAGTACAGTCCTAGGTGAGATCCTATTGCATGTATTGTGGGTGTTCTGGATTAAAACAAAATAAAGGACAAGCAGCAAACTGCATGGAATGGATCTTTGTGCATTTTTCAATTTTGGTCATGAAATTTTTAATTGAGGCATTTCCATCCTGTGAAAATTAATTTAAACTTTCAATATAACTTCCTTGCTTTATAGGTTAAGGTGCATTTTTTTTTTTTTTAATAGGTTTCTATAAGCAGAAAATCGGTATCTTTGTACACAGAACAAGGCTTAATGGTATCTTGCCCTAAATACTTGTACTCAGTTTTACTTATTTGGTTACTTGTGATGTTAAAAAACTTACTTGAATATGATCTAGTGCTAAAAGTTCCGAGTGGAACAAACCTTTTTCTTATTTCTAAGAAAGTTAATTGGAAAAATGAATTACACAAATGGCCAGTATGCAAAGATCAGAAAAATGAGTGAAGCAAAGATGAGTCCTTGTAAAGGAGGAACTACCGGAGACACAACATATGTTCAGAAGGAAGAGATCATTCTATAAGAATCTTATGGACTATTATGAAAGAGTGAACATGAATTTGATACTGTCCTGCACAAGAGGTCAGTGAATAAGCTTGGAACTACAAGCAATCATACAAAAAAGGCCTCCTTCAGTGGATCAAAGACAATGTAGGCAAAAGTGAACAAAGGATACGTGTTTGGTACCTTTTCTGATTCATTTAAAGTCACCAGAGCTGTATGTCTTTCAGGACTCAGTCCAAGGACTGCTACTATTTATGGTCAAAGGGAATACTTTCTCAAATGATATGTGTTTACTGTAAATGATGCTAGAATTATAAGAGGAGAAAAAATTTTGAAAACCCACTGAGACTTAGACAGGCTCCAAATGTGGTCATATATAGAGGTTATGGTGGTGAACCCACCTAAATGTAGATTTTTTTAAGTTAGGTTGCAATGAAGCCTAGTCATAAGTTACTTTGTACAGGAAATAATACATGACAGGGAAGTGAGGTCTTCCTGTGATGCAGAAAGATAATCGAAACACTTCTTAGTATGAAAATTACCTTCATGTACCTATTTATGTATATCTTGAAGAGAGTATCTACAGCATATGGTTAGCCTCAAACTAGAGTAGCACCAATTTGGTCATCCCACTTGAGTGGACACATTTATCTACTGAAGAACATGAAAGAGTTAAGCAAATGAAAATCTTACTAGGCTCATGGGAACTAAGCCATGGGAAAAGGCTGGCATCATTGTAATTGCCTACATTGGAAGAGAAGGAAGAGGGAGGCCTGGATAGTGATGCATGTGTTTTTTGATAGATTCGGTGATGTAGATATGTAGCAGTTTTTAAGATTTAGAGGTGACAGACCACTAAGAGGACACAGTAGGAAACTAAGTAAGAATCAGATTACATAAGGTATAAAGAAATATTTGTATAGTTACAGAGATGTGTAAGCTTAGATCAAACAAAGAGTGAAAACTAAGCTCAGATGTATCAACAAGTTTCAAGAGATTGTATGATACTAAAGAAAGTATAAGTAATGGATCCCACAGTTGTAAAACAATGCCTCTAAATGAATCAAAAAGGTGATAACATACATACCCATTTACTGACTAAATGCAAAGGGGAAGATAAATGGATGAAAGTGAATTTGAGCTTGCTACCCATTTTAGGAGTTAGATGTAAACCCTTTAGATTTTTTTGGCACTTTGTGTGTAATTACATATTCGTAATTACCTATTTGCACAGTATGGGTAGAGAATTTTACACTTTTAGGGCACAGTATGGGTAGAGAATTTTACACTCTTAGGGCACTATACCCTGAATTTTCTGTTCCATCAAGTAGTCATTTAGACCTTTACAGACTACCAGCATACACTGTCTAGTTTGCTACCATATCACCAAACCAGTAATTCTCAGCATCCTTTTTAACTAACTGTTTGCCTAGCTTTTTGTCATGGCCTTTGGTTTCTCTAATGCCACATCTCTTGAAAAACTGTTCAATGTCAGTATCATGGCTTATATAGAAACTTAAAGGCTGTTATCTAGTCCCACCACTCTCTTCTCACCTCCATGGTGGATGACTCTGTAGTACTCACATGTCAGTATCATGGCTCATATAGAAACTTAAAGGCTGTTATCTAGTCCCACCACTCTCTTCTCACCTTCATGGTGGATGACTCTGTAGTACTCAGCCTTTCATTGTCATTAGTACTCCTAATTCAGAGACCATCATAACCACTTTTCACTTTACCCTCTCAGTTAGATCTTTAGTGTGTTTCCTGTATAGTTTATTAGAAAGTCTACCCTGTTCACAGTTCTCCTGATTTGAAGCTCTGGTAATTGGTTAGGCAAATTGTTCACCCCCAAAGTTTCTTTCACACACAGATTCTCGTAACTTATTTCCCACTATATGATAATCGCTCCAAGGCCATCTGTCCCTCTGATCCAGCCTCATGACCTTACCCTTCCTTGGATTGAACCTCATCATCCATTTATCTGACCAACTTCTTAATGCTATGTATGCTGTCTGTATTAATCATGTCCTCAGTCATTCTGTTTCATGCATCCATCACTTTTATACTGAATAAGTATTTCTTTTGGATGTTAATGTGCTGAGAGGTGCAACTGGAGGGATGTCTGATCATTATCTTATGGAGGCTAAGGTGAAGATTTGTATGGGTTTTCAGAAAAGAAGAGTGAATGTTGGGGTGAAGAGGGTGGTGAGAGTAAGTGAGCTTGGGAAGGAGACTTGTGTGAGGAAGTACCAGGAGAGGCTGAGTACAGAATGGAAAAAGGTGAGAACAATGGAAGTAAGGGGAGTGGGGGAGGAATGGGATGTATTTAGGGAATCAGTGATGGATTGCGCAAAAGATGCTTGTGGCATGAGAAGAGTGGGAGGTGGGTTGATTAGAAAGGGTAGTGAGTGGTGGGATGAAGAAGTAAGATTATTAGTGAAAGAGAAGAGAGAGGCATTTGGACGATTTTTGCAGGGAAAAAATGCAATTGAGTGGGAGATGTATAAAAGGAAGAGACAGGAGGTCAAGAGAAAGGTGCAAGAGGTGAAAAAGAGGGCAAATGAGAGTTGGAATGAGAGAGTATCATTAAATTTTAGGGAGAATAAAAAGATGTTCTGGAAGGAGGTAAATAAAGTGCGTAAGACAAGGGAGCAAATGGGAACTTCAGTGAAGGGCGCAAATGGGGAGGTGATAACAAGTAGTGGTGATGTGAGAAAGAGATGGAGTGAGTATTTTGAAGGTTTGTTGAATGTGTTTGATTATAGAGTGGCTGATATAGGGTGTTTTGGTCGAGGTGGTGTGCAAAGTGAGAGGGTTAGGGAAAATGATTTGGTAAACAGAGAAGAGGTAATAAAAGCTTTGCAGAAGATGAAAGCCGGCAAGGCAGCAGGTTTGGATGGTATTGCAGTGGAATTTATTAAAAAAGGGGGTGACTGTATTATTGACTGGTTGGTAAGGTTATTTAATGTATGTATGACTCATGGTGAGGTGCCTGAGGATTGGCGGAATGCGTGCATAGTGCCATTGTACAAAGGCAAAGGGGATAAGAGTGGGTGCTCAAATTTCAGAGGTATAAGTTTGTTGAGTATTCCTGGTAAATTATATGGGAGGGTATTGATTGAGAGGGTGAAGGCATGTACAGAGCATCAGATTGGGGAAGAGCAGCGTGGTTTCAGAAGTGGTAGAGGATGTGTGGATCAGGTGTTTGCTTTGAAGAATGTATGTGAGAAATACTTAGAAAAGCAAATGGATTTGTATGTAGCATTTATGGATCTGGAGAAGGCATATGATAGAGTTGATAGAGATGCTCTGTGGAAGGTATTAAGAATATATGGTGTGGGAGGCAAGTTGTTAGAAGCAGTGAAAAGTTTTTATCGAGGATGTAAGGCATGTGTACGTGTAGGAAGAGAGGAAAGTGATTGGTTCTCAGTGAATGTAGGTTTGTGGCAGGGGTGTGTGATGTCTCCATGGTTGTTTAATTTGTATATGGATGGGGTTGTTAGGGAGGTGAATGCAAGAGTTTTGGAAAGAGGGGCAAGTATGAAGTCTGTTGTGGATGAGAGAGCTTGGGAAGTGAGTCAGTTGTTGTTCGCTGATGATACAGCGCTGGTGGCTGATTCATGTGAGAAACTGCAGAAGCTGGTGACTGAGTTTGGTAAAGTGTGTGAAAGAAGAAAGTTAAGAGTAAATGTGAATAAGAGCAAGGTAATTAAGTACAGTAGGGTTGAGGGTCAAGTCAATTGGGAGGTAAGTTTGAATTGAGAAAAACTGGAGAAAGTAAAGTGTTTTAGATATCTGGGAGTGGATCTGGCAGCGGATGGAACCATGGAAGCGGAAGTGGATCATAGGGTGGGGGAGGGGGCGAAAATCCTGGGAGCCTTGAAGAATGTGTGGAAGTCGAGAACGTTATCTCGGAAAGCAAAAATGGGTATGTTTGAAGGAATAGTGGTTCCAACAATTTTGTATGGTTGCGAGGCGTGGGCTATGGATAGAGTTGTGCGTAGGAGGGTGGATGTGCTGGAAATGAGATGTTTGAGGACAATGTGTGGTGTGAGGTGGTTTGATCGAGTAAGTAACGTAAGGGTAAGAGAGATGTGTGGAAATAAAAAGAGCGTGGTTGAGAGAGCAGAAGAGGGTGTTTTGAAATGGTTTGGGCACATGGAGAGAATGAGTGAGGAAAGATTGACCAAGAGGATATATGTGTCGGAGGTGGAGGGAACGAGGAGAAGTGGGAGACCAAATTGGAGGTGGAAAGATGGAGTGAAAAAGATTTTGTGTGATTGGGGCCTGAACATGCAGGAGGGTGAAAGGAGGGCAAGGAATAGAGTGAATTGGATTGATGTGGTATACCGGGGTTGACGTGCTGTCAGTGGATTGAATCAGGGCATGTGAAGCGTCTGGGGTAAACCATGGAAAGCTGTGTAGGTATGTATATTTGCGTGTGTGGACGTATGTATATACATGTGTATAGGGGTGGGTTGGGCCATCTCTTTCGTCTGTTTCCTTGCGCTACCTCGCAAACGCGGGAGACATCGACAAAAAAAAAAAAAAAAAAAAAGTATTTCTTCACATCCTCTTTAACCAATTTCTTACTTAATTTCATGAAGTGTCCTCTGGTATCTCTGTCCCTACATCTTTCAAAGAACAGTTCACTGTCCTCATTTTTAATCTTTTAGAATCTCAAAGGTTATAATCAAATCATTCCTCACTTTTATATGTGTGTGTTTGTGTGTGGTTACTGATTTGTATTTACCTGGTCATACTGTACAGGAGGAAGTTTTACACATCATTGGCCCCCAGTCTCTGGAACCTTGTCTACTATCATACAACTTTTTAAACTTCTGTATGCTGTCTGCATTTACCATTTTCTCATTTAGTCAGTTCCAGTCATCCACCACTATTTGTATGTAGAGGGGGGAGAGTTATATTCCCAGGTAATCTAACATTTTAAAAAATCTTTTAATGTTTTGCTTTGTTGGGTTTTGATCCCCCATGGTAATCTTCTCCTCATTCATTTGCTCTAGAAAGACTAATTGAGAAAAATGTATTCACTGTTAATGAATTCAACTAAATGACATAAAGACTGTGAATGAACTGAACACATTTGATTTTCCATAGATGCCTTAGTCGATGTTGTAATAACTCTCATATCATCTTGAGTACAGAATTAGACCAAATTTTTTCATTAAAAAAAATTATTTTCATTTAAACATTTAGATCTTTCTTTCTTTATTCTTTTGAATATCCTTGTGCTTGTAGAAAACAGTTTCCAGGACCTTGAAATAATGCCTAACTCAGCTGTTTTCATATTTCTAGCACTAAATACTGTGTACATTACTCTGTTTGGGAAGTTGGAGTCCACTTATGGAGTTTGTTTGTATTAACCACCATCAGTTTTCATTATGATATCATTATAGTATCTTTCCTCCTAAACAGTTATATCCATAGATAGAATATATATTTATTTTATTATTTATTATGCTTTGTCGCTTTGTGTGTGTGTACTTTAAAAAACTGTCAGCTCCTGAGGCCATGATATATCATCTTCATAACTACAGTTTTCTCTCACCATAAACAGCATTTGCTACATCAACAACTAGTTCTTGACTGCAACAGTTTTTGCTACCTTAACAGTTAGTTTATTCCAACTGTGCGCACTTTTTTTATCTCCAGAAATATTTTGTCATCTCTTTTGTCTTTTCATCAGTTTTTTGCATTTGTGTGTTTGCTGTTTTTTCAAGTATTTCACATGAATATAGCTAATGTAGATTGCAGTCTGAAAGGTAGTTGTACCATATGACCCCTTATAGAGCCATCTTCTAAGATAAGTAGACCTAATTCATTATTTTCTCATGAGAGCTCATCTCCGTCATTTTTTATACCCACCTTGAAGTATTATGTTGTATCTCCAACATCATTCTGTGCATTATCAAACTGAGAACTAAACTGGTTGACCCATTTCTAATTGGACCTTATGCATGTTCTAGAAATCTTTATATCTTTCTTGATGTAATTCCCATACAAATGTGACAGTTACGGATATCAGTTGTAATGGATTTTTTAGCTGTTTTCTACAGTTATCTTATGAAGCTCACCTTTTGCCAGTGAACAGATAGACTTTGCTTTGCTATTTCCATTGCCCACCTTTATTGCTAATTGATGTATTTGGGTTTGATTTCTTCAGCCTCTATTATAGTGTATCTGAGTTTCCTTGCAGGCATGTTTGTGCTCCTTAATAGCATTTATTCTAGTAATGAGCCTGACATCATCTGCAGAATCACGTGAAAAGATGCCAACAGTAGCAACAAGCCTAATACTTAATATTTTAGGACTGCCTATTACCTCCCCAGCTATGAAAAGTACTTTCTAGTAGTGTTCAAAGTCCTTTTTCCCATATAGCTATAGATATGTTTCATAGCTATGTGTTTACTTACCCTTACTTGATATTCTTTATTAACTTCTTATATGGGATGACATCAGAAGCTACACTACACCTTTACTGATACTTTTGTAGTCTGTAGTGCACAGGAAGTTCTCTGTCACCCATCTTGAAAATTGGAGTAGCATGAACCTTTTTCCATTCTATTAATGTTAAGCCCTTACTTAGAGGGAATTTACATATACTAGCCAGTGATCTTTCCAAACCAACAAATATGTTGATGATATTTGATAATTGTATAGATATCATGCCTGTCAGTGCTATTGCCATCCAGAGAATCACTTCCCTCTTGTTTTGGTTTGGGAGCTGTGATTCTCTTAAGGAAAAGCTGACATATTTTATGTTGGTCATTGCATAAAAGAATTTATGATTACTAATCTGTACAGTCCTGGGAGGGAGTTCCACACTTATAGAACCCCATAAATTAAACTTTCTCTTCCATTATACGCCTTTTTAAACTTGTGTATAGTCAACCTTCACAATTTCATCTCTTAGGTTATTCCACTCATCTACTACTGTGATACTATTAAAGCATTTCTTTCCATCTTTTCTGACATGTATCTTGTATATTTCTTGTTATGGCATATGGTTGCTCTGTTCTCACATTCTTTGAAAAACTGTTCACTGTCTTCATTATCAAACTGGTTTAGAAACTTGAAGGTTGTTATCAAGTCTTCTCTTACCCTTCTCTTTTCCATGGTAGGCAAGTCTTTATTATTTTCATACTTGATCACTGTTTCCTGCATTAGCGAGGTTGTGCTAAGAACAGACAAAGAAAGGTTGCATTCGCTTACACCCATACAAACCATTCATTGATCTTTCTGAAATATTTCCTTGGTAATGTATTGTCATGAAGTGGACACTCAGTTAGCTCAGTAAGATTAGGCTAACACCCTTCTCATCTTGGGTGTATCTTTCTTCAGTGATTCTTCCATAGCTAGTTTCATTACACCTTTGTTCAGTACTTTTGTGTATAATTTTTATTGTTGGACTGTTTCCTGACACCTTGTATACATTTTTGGTGAGTCTATAACTTCTGAACCATCTGAGACCTTTGGAGATCATGCAAAAAGCTCAGTGGGACTAATGCTCATGATCTTGAAGCCAGCATAGTCTCCCTCCTATCACCAAGGCTCCTAAAATAAGACCAATTTGGTGAATTTCCCTAATTTTTGTTCTGAAAGAAATTTCCTCTTATTTCACTCCAAAACCAAAGCCATGTCTCGTGCCATGAAGCTTCTACCATTGTCCCCATTGCTGAGACATATCATGCCATGATTAGTCACAAACCTCTTATTTAGGAGGTTACAACCTTGTTTGAGAAAGTCCTAGGGTGAAGATGATATAAAAGAAGGGCTTCTTACTGAACTACTTTTCTTCTTAGGCTTCTACTTAGGCTACATTTTGAGCGTGAAATAAAAGTTAAAGGCCTGTCTAAAGGACTATTTTCATCAGTAAACTTATCATGTTAGTTCAATTATCATTTTGCTTATTGTTCTCCTCCTCTATTTTCTAATTATTCAGGTGCTTGGATGACTTTCCAGGAGCTTATTTGCTTGGGTCACTGCCCAGAGGTATGGATGAATGGGTCATTGCCTAGAAGTGTGAGTGACTGGTCACTACCCAGAAATGTGGTTTCTTGGATTATTGCCTAGAAGCATGATTGCTTGGATAACTGTCCACAAGTGTGTTATTTAGGTCTCTCTTTGTAGATCTGGTTGGTTGGGTCACTCCCCAAAAAGTGTTGTTGCTTGGATCATTGCCCAGAAATGAGAATGTTTTGGTCGTTGCCAATAAATATGGTTGCTTGGGTCACTCTCCATAATGGTAGTTTATGAGTATTGATATTACTTTAATCCACCAATAATAATGGGATTAAATTTAGCATCTAAGTTGTCACATAACTTTAATAATTCCTTAGCAATATAAAAGTTGATTCTCATATACATGTTTTGTCTTTTGTATTGATGAAGCATTTCAGTATCAGTGACTAAGCAACAGCCTGTCCAGGGAGTCATTCTTTATAATGTGATGCATGAACTTGAATACTATTTCTAGACAACCAGTATAGGAATTCATACATCTCAAATTTGACTATTATATGTGTGTATATTAGATCCACAAACATATTTCACTTCCCTTTCTCCTTCTTGATACTTCTCTTTTACTTTTTGTTGTGAATATAATATATTAAGGCTTTTTTTGTACATGATTATATCCATGTACAAAGGAATGGATAGTTAAATTATTGTTAACATTGTATGAATGGGCATATGAATGCCATTTTTCATTTTATGACAAAATTTCTCAGTGTGAAATGAAGCATAAAGGTAAAATGTTGATAATTTTCCCATTGGATCTGATGTGGCACTATAAGTGCTATGGATATGCAGGGGTCCTTGGTATCATTATTAGTGAAAGATTAAGATATTACAATATATCCATAGTGCTATGTGAAGGATTTTATCAATAATCCCAGGGCCATTGCAATCTCTGTATGTGAAAGAGACATATACACATGTACAAATATTTGCAGGCCCTGAGGAAAAAATATAAAGATACATTATATCATTTTTAATACCTTCCTCTAGCTGTGTTGACCATATAACTGAAGTTGTCTTGGCTAGGATGGAGTCCTGTGTTTCTTCTACCAAGTCTTTTATAACCCCTATCTTGGTTTGATTACTCCTGCTTTGAAATCTGTTGCAGCAGGGAAAGACTGTCAGGCCATGAAACTTTTCCCTTCTTCTGATTCCCATATTACTTTCATTTCTTCTTGGAATCAATGCAGGACTGTTCTCCATATAATAATGTTCACTGTCATAAAAAGAAAGATTATTGATTTGAATTCTTATACTGGCAAACCTCTCTGGTTCATAACCATAAGCATTTCCAATAACTTTTGTAATTCAGCCTTTCCTCTTACCTCCCAACCCAATCAATGTATTACTTCTCATTTTGGTACTATTTCTCCTCAGATTCAACTTTGGACAATTTTGAATCTAGCCCTCCTCCCCAATCTCCTCTCATTGAACCTATACTTTTCTGTATAGTTTTTCATGCAGGTTTGTGTGGATACTTTTCCAGCAATGAAAAGGCAAGACATATGGCCTGAACAATACCTCCCTGAGTCCTGAGGGAGTGGGCTCTTGAGTTATGTCCAGTCTTAGCTCACCTATTTTATCTCTCTATATATTATTTGTTTTTATGCTGGAGGCTCCAGTCATAAACAAAAATCCACTTCAAGGCTAGGCCTTAATCGGCATACAGAGAAGTTAATGAAAGAGTAAAGGGAAAAGTATTTACAAATTTTGGAGGAAGTGAAAACCCTGGTTTTTAAAAGGTATCATTATATAGTTGGTGGGAAAGACATGTGAGGATAGAGAGTTCCAAAGTTTCAAGGTGTAGGGAAAGAAGCAGTTATCAAAACAGCCCACCCCTAAGTTGTCAGCGGCCACACAGTAATCACGTGGTGTAGCAGGTTGCCGAGTATTGTGTGGTCTAGCTAGTGGTGGGGATACACAAGCAGCCATTTCTCAAGAGCCAAAACCAAAGTGATACCTATAGAAGAGGGAAAGTGAACCAGCATTGTGGCATGGGGCAAGCAGGTCAAGATTTGATGTGAGCCTGAGTGAGTTTATAAGTTGGACCACTTTCAACTCGGTTCTGTCAAATATGGATGCAGAGCAAGAACCACCCCAAAATGTGAGCAGTACTCCATACAAGGACGAATTGGTATTTTATATAAATGAAGCAACTATTCAAAAGAAAAGAAAAGTCAACATCTAAACAGGACTCCCAGTTTCTTAGAGGCAGACTTAGCTATTTCTGTAAAGTGGGGTTTCCAAGATAGAGTGGATGTTCATTTAATCAAAAGATGGAATTACAGAATCATCAAAGAAGAGAGGAAAGTTGTGAGAAGCTTTCAATTGAGTGATGGGCAGAAACTGGGTCTTGGAGGCATTAAACTTAATCAGATTGTGTCTACCTTACTGAGATTTCCTGTCCAAGTTTGATTTATTGAGGAATGTTGTGTAAAGACGAGATGCAGATCAAGTGAGAGAAGAAGGAGCAGAATTGAAGGTGTGCAGTGTTGAGTCATCAGCATATGAATGCATTTTGTTGTTTGTGGAAAAAGGAAACTGTTGATAAAGAGAAGACAAAGTATAGGAGACAGGACAGAACCTTGAAGGACACTGCTGTTGATGGAAAAAGTGGGAAGGCTGATCCATCAAATTTATTTGTTTCAAAGTAGTTTAGTTTATTGTCAGTTAGGTCGGTGCTTTCATTTCCTTTCGCTGATTTTTAGTTTATATGAAACTTTAGTAGTTGCCCCCATATGTGCAGAACATCATCATTATCTGCATTAGTAAAGGCTGTCATTAAGGTTACAAGTTCCTTTTTTACTTCCTTTTGAATTTACATGCTCAAATTTGTCTCACTTGGAAACAAGGGAATTGTGCACCTTCATTAATGTAAGCTTTAGTTGCTTTAGAGGCAGCTTTTAATGTATGTGTATAGAAACATTTGTTGATATATTGTTGTTGATATATTGTATCCTAATAGTTATTCAATCACAGGTAAATTCTCTTAGAAATTATGAATGATCAAATAGTAACTTGGCACTGATAACAAGTGGACGAGTAGATTGTTCCCACAATCTTACATTCCCTTTTTACCTTTATGACATCTTAATTAAGAAGTCCTTCATGGTTCCTTATTGTGAAATCTTTGAAATAGTGAATAACAGCATGACAAAAATACAGAGTAGAAGCCTTTTATAGCTTACATTATTTTTTTTTTATCTGTATCTTGTATGCCCCCTATTTAGCATCAAATATATGATGCTGTTTGTATGTAACTCATACAGTTTTTCATTCCCACCATGTTTTCAGAAAAAAAAATTTCCCACAGAGTGTATTATTACTGAAAAGAATGACACAAGTTTAAGACCACTCAAACATTGCGCAAAGGGCCGTTGGTTTCCACATTTCCTTGGATTAGCTTTGTCATTTAAAGGTGCAAATCTGTTAATCAATTTGAACATATTCCACAGCAGTGACAGTGATATGTAATCATTCTTTTCCTTTCCTGAACAGTGATTGATATGCTCTTTGAGAATAGCAGCCAATAACAGTTGATGTACTAACCCATAGACAATGGTATTTCCACTGAGATTCATCCCTGCAAAAAGAAAATGTAAAATTCCTTCTTTGTTTTTACTGAGTATTTCCATACACTATAGTACTTGATTAAGGAAATTACCCAAAAGTGCAGTATACTTTTCACTGTGGTGGTGTGGGAGAGTGTTGAATGAATGGAAAAAGGCTTTTACTGTCAGTATGGATACCCCTTACCTGTCTATAAAAGATGAATATGTTTTTTCTGGGAATGATTGTATATTCTATATTGTACAACATTACACGGTTTATGATTTCTTTTCAGGGTGTAATTTCCCACTACACATACATATTTTTCATGAACCTTTTACATTCCTTCAACAAATGATATTTGCATTTATATGTTTACATGGTAATTACCCAGACAAAAATTATATTCATTTAAATAGATGAAGAAATAACTTTATTTGCACCAAAAATGTCAGCATTCATAGCTTAGAAACCATATCTTGTATTCTAAAACTAACTTCAGTAATGGGCATTGACAGTCACATAGACGACTTAAATACACTTTCTTTGACATTTTGTGGGTGACTGAAATGTGTGATTTTTTCTGGCTTTGCCAGTATGCTACCAGTTGTTTCTGTGGTAATTGGTGGAGGAAAACATCAGCTGGAATTTTAAAAGATGGCATGCTTTAATTCATCATATGACGATGAGAGCAGGGCTGTAAGGTTTATTGCAAAATCAGTGAAGTTCTTTAAGGGTTTGATATCCAGCTGACTTACTGTACCATCTGTGGCATATAGAGATCTCTACAGTGAAGGCGTAGGAAAAAGTTTAACTATCCTCAGTACCTCTTCAATCACCCTTATAATTGCACAGCTGTTCACCTGAAAGCCAAGTGTACATCATGACCCTGCAGAAAATTCATGGATTGTTGGATGACTTAAGTTATAAGGAGGATACTCATGATAGAAATCAGTTTGTGAGAAAGAATAACTTGAGAATTGTGAAAAAAACAAGTAAATTATTGAGTGAATTCAACGGTATTACATAAAGAGGTAGGATGCCTGCGGGAGAGTTATTCCCACTGAATTCACTTGTGTAGAGGTTACCTGACAGCTGTACCTTATTTTCTCCCTACATATGCCTAGGACAATGGAGGACTTTGGTAACATATGTAAAATGCTAGAATATCAAAAAAAAAAAAAGTGCCTCCAATATTCTCCCCACAAGTGCCAACCACTTATTATTAGTGTGAAACGTGTAATATTTCTACTTATATATATATGTTGATTACTACCAACAGTGTTAGTTTATATAAGATAAGTGTGTTAATGAAATTAGAGTAGAATATAGATAAAGATACTTGAATATCCTCCCCACAATGCATGTTGATTACTACCAACAGTGTTAGTATGTATGAAATAAGAGTACTAATGAAATTAGAGTAGAGATTAGGTAGAAATACTTCAATATCCTTCCCACACTTTCCAGCCAATGTTAGTGTGAAAGGCATAGTATCTTTTAATACATTCATGTTTTCAGCCACCAACACTGTGCCTGTGAATGAAATAAGAATACAGTCAGGAATCAAAAAACATCACATCAACTCTTTCTTTTATAGGAGAGGATGTCAGATGCATCACTCACACTCCCTCCAGGCACTCAGTTAGTGGACTAGGCCAGCACAAATGGAAGTAGTGAATTTTTGTGTGTTTCCTGTTTCTTTTAAGTGTTAAGCTATTATTCTACAAAGAATTATTTTTTCAAACTTAGTGATAGAATTTCTGGCACCATTTAAGGATCAAACATATTCCTGGTGTTCCCTTATATTACTTTCCAAAGGTGATAAGAATTTTAGTTGAATCAGGGGATCTGAGCTAATGATAGAGAACAGAATGCTTGATCCTAATCATGGGAAGAGGCAAGTCAAGGAGATACCTGGTAAAAGGTCAAGTGATGATGTTGACTTTAGGTAATTTTCTGAAACTGGGAGGAACTGTTTAACTTGTGGATTCATCAAGAAAGTGAGCCAAAGAGGAGCAACGAAAGATGTGAAAAAATCATAATGAATTGAATTTATGGAAGGATAACACACAAATTGATGTAATACAAAATTTTCATAATCATAATACATCTAATGGGCTTCTGAATACAATTGACCTTCATATTCCGTTGTTTTCACAGTCAGAAAAAAAAATGACTAAGAAAGAGGCATTACTAAAGTACCATGGACCTCTGTGGTGTTGTGATACGTGTTATTGACCAAGAAGCATGCACAGAGCCACCAAAAGAAGGAGAAAGGAAAAGAGAGAGTATTTTGTGAATTTAGTACCCACACATAATACATGTGTTATTCCCCTCTAACTCATACCTTCCCACATGGGTTATCCACAGATATGTAATGTATTATACATGCAAAACTTTCAAAATCATAATTTATCTAATAGGCTTCTAAATGCAGTTTATCTCCATCAGTTTTCACAGCCACCAAAACAAAACTTTGAGAAGACACATTGCTGAAGTACCGTGGGTGTTTGTGGTGTTGTGATTAGTGTTACTGACCATGAAGCATGCATGGGGCTACCCAGAGGAGGAGAAAGGAAAAAGAGAGTATTTTGTGGATCTAGTTACCCACACAATACATAAATCATTCCTCTTTAACACATGCATTCCCACATGAGTTGTCTAGAAGTTTCTTTTTCATGCATGTAGCTTCCTGAATGGATTGTTACTTAGTATACTTTTAATCCAACACTAATACAGTATGCTTTTATGTAAGAAAAGACTATAACTTTCAGAATAATGATAAGTTATTTATCTTACATGCTATATTTAATCCTTCTCTTAGTGGATAGAGCCTGGACAGTCTTTTTTCATAAATAGTAATGTTTGAAAAGTCTGTAAGGTAGAGAAAGGAAAAAAATGCATTTTATGCATCTAATATCCCCATATGTATTGACAGATTTTGTTATTGTTTATTCATATCACAAGGAAAATGACACTTGAATGCAGTGAGCAACAGGTTGTTCGAAATGAATTTATAGATGAGTACAAACTTTGGGGAAGACCTTTATCTTTTTTATTTCAAGTTTAAAGTGCATCCTAATCCAAAACCTAAGTTGAATTGTAGTATTATGAGCTCTTCTTTGAAGTATCTCCACCCTTGCTTTTGTAAATGAAGTCTGTGCTTCCCAGCTCACATTGTTTATGGTTCTAATTATAATACAAGTCAACACCGAAGAAGATCACAGGTAGATGCATTTTGGATAGGGATTTAACCACGAGTTTAGAAAGAATGGCAGTTGAAGCTTCTGTTATGATAAGGAGGAGATTCAGCAAAAACGGCAAAGACTATGGCTAACTTTTGAATGTGAGGGAGACTACATGAATTTTGAGATATAATGGGCATTTTACATGGTCTCCAAAGGCTCTTGGTGGTTCATAAAAACTAATAATCCATTAAAGAAGCATGCAAGAGGCCAAGAACTTACCCTTTTGCTAAGTATGTCCATAAAAGAGTTAAGGTATGATAGAATCAAATTCTCAAAGAATTATTTAACAAGATTTTTCCAATAGCAAAGGAAAGTATACTCTAGAAGAGAATGGTGTTAAACTTGTCTTTTTCAGAAAGCTTTCTGTATTCCTGTTGTTCATGATGAGAACTGTATAGCCAATCAGGCAACTGAATTAGAACAATGTATGAATGGGTATTATTAACTTAGTATATGGGGTTGGCATATTCTTATAAATCTACAATTTCAAATATCACAACATTCAAAGCTGACCACCTAGCTGATAGGTTCAGGGTCATACTTCTTTACCTAGATATCACATCCAGGTTGTTTGCAAAATTATTTGCTGTCACCATAAAACATGTATGGATGACTGACTTACATAGGCAGATTCTCCTCAAAAGTGTTTGGAAACTTGAGTGCAGATTTTCCTGAAGATTCAGTACATACATATAGTGAAGTGATTGGGCTTAGTGTGGGGAAGGAAAAGCCTGTAGACATTCAACTTAAGACTTCAGAATGGATGAGGGGAAATTTGTATAAGCCAGTGGATCACAGGTAGAGTGATAAAAAGAAATTGTATGATGGAGTTTTCTTGCAACATATAAACTCATTTGAAGTCTTCATGAACTAATCAGGAAACGAGACAAGGAGTTCCTTGTTTGACCAAAGCTAAGAAATGAGGAAACAAAGTTGTATATAACCAGGGATTTTAAATCAAAAAGTCAATGTTGGGCACTTCCAGTATCACTGAAAACTTACTGGATCACTCAAGAGTAAGATAGGGGCTTCATTTCAAATACAAGAGCAAGGCAACTGTTAGATTGTTCTCATCTGCTGTGCTTAACTTACTTCATTATATAGATATTCATTGCATTTTCCACTCTTTAAGAAGTAAGGCCATAAAGTTGTACAGGACACCAAAACTTCTGTTTTCAGACAAAACGTCAATGGAGTCTTGTTGCATCTGAGGTAAAACAACTCAGTCTTCACCTCTGTGTTTGCACAAACTTTTATTCCATCATCTATGTCAGAATAAGGGTTTGATTTCGGTAACATCCCACTCCTGGGTGCCAGAATTTCATAGCAGATCTTTATCCTGAATAAATCTAATGAGGATAGAGTGGTCCCTCGACTGGAGCTTCTTTGTATGAATTCAGTCATTAGGCACCATTCAGTAAGTGAACCTGTTTGCAACAACAGCATGTCACAGGTTCCAGTGTATATGTCCCCTTTCTTCGATCCATTACCAAACATTGTAGGTGCACGAGATTTAGTATGGAATCAGCAGATGTGTCTAGAAATATATTTTCCACTGCAACTCTTTCATTGGCTCTGAGTAATGAAAGTTCATACCTGTGGGTGGTCATAAGCATTGTCCAACTTGTCCATAAATTTTGGTGGATTAGGTTTATAGCCCATCTAACTGAGTTTTGCAGTCCACTTGTTGTTCAACTCTGATGTGAGAGTACGTGTCAGAATCATTGTTGCCCTTACTCTTAACTCTTAGTTAAGGGATATTAAAGACTTCTTTTGGATAAGGGGATGTCAGGGATGTCTATGGAGACACCGGTGTTAAAGATTTGCTTGGAACAGCATTCTTATCAGACATGTATAAGATTTTCTTTAGTTTTGTTACTGGTACTCCAGAGGGTAGTGGTTTGCAGGAAAGGGCCAAGTAACCATACTATAACCATCCTGTTACCACTTAAGAGTCACAGAGTCACATCATGATCACCACCTAGTCATCACAAAAGCAAATTTATTAGTGATGAGTTGATACCCATGACCTGAGATACTATCCCACATCTGAACAATATCCTATATCTAACCACCTCTAAGGTCAGGAAAGATTAATCACTGTTAGGTGATATTAGCCTTGATTCCTAATGTTGTTCAAGATATGCAAAGGTTATTTGTTGGTTACAAGTCTGAAACTATCCTAGAAGGTTAAAGGGACAGTGCTCATGAGACAGTCACCAAAGTCCTAAGTATCTCACATGTGGACCTTTTAAATATTCTCATATTCCTTAGTTTTGGACCTCAAGTATCTCACCAGTTACTACATTTCTTGTAGGATTTGACTTTGAATCATTTGTTATGGTATAGATGCACTTCACAATATTGAGGCCCTAAAGCTACCCTCAGAAATTTTTCACCAACAGTTCTTTACAGATTTTGCTTGGTGGTTTCATGATAGTGAATTGCAAGTAAATAGTATTTCCATTTATAGGTCAGCTAATGTAGAAAGGACTATCATTCTTTTTTTTGACACTTATCTACTGAAATTTCTATTTTTGAAGTGGGTTATGGTATTCTGAGTTAGGACCAAGCATATGAGGAGAAAGGCAGTTTAGTTCTTCAATTAGGGTGCCAGAATTCTTGAATACTTGAAGTTTTTGCATTAAACAGTCTTTTTTGGCCAGCATTGAAACTCCTTTGATGAGAAGAATGACTGTCAAACAGGAAGCAGTAAACTTTTGATTTCTTGTTTGCTGCAGGAGGTTCATCCATATAGATTTAATAAGAACATATGAGAAATGAACAGATGATAGAAAAATTGCAGCCCAGTCCATGTAGTGTCCTGAAGTGAATTCATTCCTAAACCCATTTGTTTAATTAGATGCATTGGGAATTAGAAGACATGAAGGGATATTTTGCTCAACATTTTGTGCATTGATAATGACTTCATATTACATTTTACTGATAATGTAATTTAGAGATTTTTCATGATGGTCTGTCTGTCAAGATATTTAATTCTTTGCTTTAGTTTAGAACAAACACAACATATTTCTAGGTGATTACACAAAGTAAAATCTTGCAAGTCACAAGACAGAAGATTTTGAAAACGTTTTGTAAATCTTAAGGAAAGATAGAAGTACACATGCTGTTACAAGTACACAACCGATTTTCCAGCGCTCTTGGTTCCAAAGCCTTGCTGGATTAACCATTTTGCCAGACCAGTGGTCATGTAGTAATGATTCATCAACACACCTCTAACCCACTAATTATACATCTCCCATGTGTCAAAAATGTACCATGGACTGCTAGAAATTTAGATTAAACAAGTATTAAATGTTTGAGCACCCTCAGATGGTAAATCTGTCCTTAGATTGTTTGAGTCCTATGGGGTTTTCTGTGTCTTCTGTTGTTAGTGTTTTCCTAGGTGTGCATCACCAGAGTAATGCAATTTCATCTGCATTATACACCTGCTCAGGACTTTTCTTAGGTGTGCATCATCAGCATAATGCAGTTTTGTCTGCATTATACATCTGCTCAGGACAAAGGTGCTCGTCAGCTTCGAGTTTCGCAAATTCATCCTGCACAGTTTATTCATAAAAATTCCATGAAGCTTCTTGAATCTTTGAAGCCATCCTTCAACATAGTCATGCTCATGTTGTAATTTAAGTTCTTTATGAAACAACTTAGCCTAGTCCATTATCATGCTACCTGACAAGTCCACTCTATCACTCCGATACTGTCGAAACCATTCCATCATCACTCGATCATGCTCAGTACTCTTACCATCTTTCATAGTTTTTCTAATCATCATTTGCTTCTTGGAATCGCTATTTGCACAGAATTTTGATATTTTCTCCCTTTGCTTCTTTATATCATAAACAGTTGATGAACCAACACTGTAGATGTCACACAGCTTACACACTGAAACACCACGGTCCATTTTTTTTCAAAAGTTCTACTTTATCTTGGGTCCATATGGACTGGTGTTTACGTTTGCCACCTCGACTGACACTCGTGTCTTAAAAGCCACAGCTAGGATTAAATTTAAGCAAAATAAGCTAAGAATCTCACAGAATTGCAGTATCACCTCCTCCAAGTGCAGTGTAAAGAATGTAAATAAGCATGCCTTACACACAACGATATCTATGGCCGCCTAGTAAACTAGTCTGGTGGCCGTGGTAATTTCAAGTTCCCCTCACGTAATTTTGTCCGGACTAAAGGAGATACACCAAACCATCAGTTGCCGGAAATTCGGTATTGTACCTGTATAAGCAAAAATTGTCTCTGATTTTAATTCAGAAAGCATTTGAAATGTAACAAGATTTAGGAGTAGAATGCAAGAAAAGATCATGGGTAGACTTTGTAAGCAATTTTTACCTGCTCTACCTTCGCAACTTCTTTTTGAATTTCAGCCTTACATTTTGTTGAAATTCTAATGCTTTTCATTACTTCTATCTTTAATTTATTTGAGATTCTGTTATTGACATTTCTATTAACCAGATACATATACTACTTGGGCAAATTTGGTGACTAATCCATGTTATACATACTTCTTATTGAGTATTTTTGGAATGAGTGATCCTCCTCTTTGCTTATGGTTTACATTGGTACATTAGCAGCTTTGCAAGTCTTTGTTATATACATATTTGCACCCATCTAGATGCAACAAAAGTTCATGGATAGGCAAGTAGGTCATTCAGGAAAAATATGCATGAGTTGATGTATTGTAAATTTGTCCAGGCACTATACTCAAGTCGTTCTTGCCATCCATGATTGACATAACTGCCAAGGGTATATATTGGCACACCCTCACCCTTACATGCAGATTTCTTATTGTATTATTGAATTCCTTTTCATGCTATTAAAGTTCATCAGTAAAAAAAAGTATGCTATTTGAATTAAGTTGAAAATTTTTATGATGTAAGTCAAACTTGCAAAATAACATGGAAACTTGGGGCCATCCCCAGATGAAACAAACTACTGTTGGAAGATGTGTAGCATCATGGGTGATGTTGAACTAGCCAGCATCTTTCTAAGAACAGAGTTGTTGGTTCTCCATTCTAAAACTTACTAGGTGATTTGATTTGTGAAAACCAATGATTTAGTGCACTGCTCTGTTTATGATGAAACTTATTTTTGTTTGAACCATAGTGAAAGACTTTTCCAGTCATAAGTTACATTTTCTCAAGAAGAGAGAATAACTGCTCTTTTGCTGATCTCAGTTAAGTACTTTTTGGTATGCATTGTCTTTTTCCATGCTGTTAGTCTTGTTGAACATGAAAACATGAAAAGTAGGTTCTTTTAGAACACTGTAACATGATAGTAGTTCTGATTTTGAGAGGAATTTTGCTTTTTATAATGTATGTGGCATTTTTAGGCCATCCCTTCCTATAGAATCTAAAGACTCTTTGTTAGGATTTTCTCCTCATTGTGTATATTTCAAGAACCTTTGACACAACATTCTGAAAACTTAACACATACTTTGGGGATGCAGTAGTTTATGAAGTCGGCAGCTTGATATGCTACTGTAAGCTTGAATCTTACTACTGAATATTTAGCTCCATTCCCATTTACATGGGGTGGATTAACTGCAACTCGGTTTCCTGAGGTAGACTTGCTACCCGGCTGCTTTGCCTGTGCAGAATGTACCCATTATTTTGAATAATGGAGTTCTTTCGGTACATGTTTTTTAAGACTTGTGGCAGTTTGTCCTTTTGATTTTACCTGTGTACTCTCAGAGAAACTTTTTCCCTAATTTCTCATACCAGTTACTTAATGTACTGAGGATAGTAATGAGTATTTTATCTCCCCTACCAGCTTCTCATATGAAAGCTTTTTAACCTTGGCAGGTATGTATAATTGAGTTTTAGTTGTGCAGATTTGACCCTTGAGGGGGGAAAAGCCTGCCCCCTCCCCTTCTTCCTTGTTTATGTATGCAGTCAGCCTTGGATGTGACCATTCATCATATGGGAAAACCTGCTTTGATGCAGGAAAATATTTTATCTACCTATAGGTGTGGGTGTCCATATCCAGGGCCTGTTCTTCCCTCTTACCCTAGTCTGTATATCAGTGGCCATCTAAGTGCAATCTTTTAATGGCAAATCACTGGAAATAATCGAGGAGGTGATACAGAGCCAGGATCATTTGCATTTGGCATGCCCCCTAAATCTACCTGGGTATGATCTTTTGAATAATTTCTTTCAAGAGAACTCACCCAGGCCCTAAGAATTTGATTTTTCAGGCAGCCTTGGTTGTGAATGTACACACCTCCACAGAAAAAATCTCTCTTGCATTTAAAGCAGGTTTTATTACCCTGTAGAAGCACGAGTCTACAGCTAATTAGTAACAGTTATACAGAGCAAGAGAGCTGGTAGGGTATTTTTCAGAGCACTAAACAGTAGTTTTTGCTCTCTGCAACAAAAGCAGCTTGCAGTAAGTCAGCAAGCACTGCTTAAGTAGTGTTGTCGAGAGTAGTACTATGTAACCAACTAGGAGGTGTTATTAAGGATATGGATCTCTGCATTAGGGTGCCATTTTTCTCCCAGTAGTCATAGGAGCTTTCATCTGAGTGAAGTATGTTCATACAACATTCTTGTGTTAGTTCAAGCAGTAATGTTAATTTTTTTTAGATATAATGATTCCCTGCTCATTTCCTCTAATGGCACTGACAACACCAATTATACTTTATTTATTTATTTGTTTACTCTAGTAGTATTGGTGTCTGTGTGTATCTTTAGTGTTTCCGTTCTTACAGCAGCCTGTGTTAGTGCCTCGTTCACCGTGGAGACATGTAACCCCCCCATCACCACCCCAGTTATAGTTAGCAAAGCCTCCCTAGACAGTGGCAGCCACTCTGACATAGGTGTGTAGTTACTGTGTTTCTTGTGCCCGCTTTCCTCTGACCCTCTTACAGCTGTGCTATATTTTGATTTTGCTTATTCCAAAAGAGGGATGGGTCCTGAAGGTGTACGCAGTTGAACTATAAAAAGAACATAAAGTAGAACATTTACACTCGTATAAGTGTTAATATTTTCTACATCTAACAGCCAAACAGAGCAGTATTTATATAAGTAAATAACTTGACTTATTGTTGAGCTTTATCATCATAAAGCCAACCAGCAAATGTTCTGTAGAGCTTTTAGAAGGCAAGAAGTCGCATGTGTCAAATCAAAGTTTGGTTACCATGAATCATCTTATTTTCATTACATTTGAGAACTAATGTTGATACTGAATGAAAGCAACACAGCTTTTCAGTTAAAAGTTTGCCTAACACAATTCTCATCAGATTCAATGAACTTTCAAATATATCTTCATTTTCGTGATCGTGACTCTAAAGTGTAACACAAGCAGTTTTTTGGCATGTTTTGTAGAAACTGTGGTTCATAAAAATGGATAGGGTTTGGTAATGAATTGAAAAAAGCCATAATGTTAAAAGCTTGGTTATACTCAGATTTTATGAAGCCTTAAGAAGTTATAAGAGATATTTTAAGATTTTCATTAGGGGAACAATGCATATGTTAGAGTTTGTGCAGATGTGTGATTGGTTTTTGGTCAGAGTTGGAGTAAGACAAAAAATGTGGTATGTACTTATTGATTGTACAATTTATGTAATGTATTAACAATTGGTAATACCTTGAAAGCTGAAGTGCAGTTTGTTGGAAGAAACTAGAAATTTCTGAGCTATCATATTTAGATAATACAGTTCTATTAAAGTAGGTGACATGAGAATGTCACATGAAGACATGTAGACATAGACTGGATAGATATGTTGGGATGTAGATTTGCATCTGAATTTATAGTATGATAAGTTTTGACGTTTGATAGAGAGATCTTGAATTTGAAACTTAGTTGAACTGACAGTAGTTTGACGCTTTCAGTATTTGGATGGTCCATTTAGGAAGAATTAAAAGATAAATTATGTAAGATTTTGAGGGCTTTTTTGAGGCTTATCATGTTGCATGTATTCTGAATAAGAATTATTGATGGAAAAAGTATCAGTTTTACTGGAGTATGAAGAGAATTTGTAAAGGGGAATGGGCAAAGTGAGGAATGATAAAAGTTTAGAGTTGTAGCATTATGAAGGACAGGAATGGGTAAAGTAAAAGATTCTTACTGAAACGACATGCACTTCAACAAAATGGAAAGGGGAATTTAAATGAAAAGAACATGTATTAATGTGCTGTATTTGTCTGTATTTCTGTTATGTATTGGAAAATGAATACAGGTATCTGATCCCAAATCCGGAATGCTTGGGACCTCATCCATACTTGATTTAAAAATTTTAGACTTTTTGGTCATTTAGCCTGGCAAGTATAGATAATGTAAAATATTTTGGTTGTACAGTGGTTCTCAAACCAATCCAGGCACATTTCAACTGGATTCTATGAACACTTATTGGCTTCATACAATACTGGGGAAATCCTGACCAACATAATCCTTTAAACATTGACAAACAAAGGTATTTGCATTGAGAATTCACGCCAAACTTTCAGGGCAGTGTTCTTGATAGGGATAGGGAGTGGTCACATAGAGGTGCCAAATGTTTCATCTGAAGAGTCACTCACAGTTACCCTGTAGACATAGGAAGAAGGAAGTGTGCAGTTTGTGTCAGTGGTGCCACATTTGCCAATTTCTGCTGATATAGTATCTGTGTAAACGTTAATTAGAATTACTATAAAAGGATATGTATAGATTATTTTGTTTTAAAGGAATAAAAGCATAATTACAAACATTTCATCAATATGGAAGTTTGAAAAAATAGATGTTAAGACATACATGAAAGCAAAACGGTTCACTTTCACTGATAGCAGTGGATCATTAGTCCCGTACTTGGTATTGCAAGACTTAAGTTTATTTTTGTTCTGTTTATCTCTCATTTTATGGGGACAAAACAAAAGTTCTCAGGATTCAAAAACCTTAAATGTGTAGGAAAGAGAAAAAAGTAGGCAGATGTTAAAGGATTAATGCTGTAGAATTATGCCTGTTACCAGTGACATAATTTCAACTTTTGCATTTGAAATGCATTATAACACCCAACAGGTGTAAGATTTGCCATTGTCCTTAAATCCAGAGGATGCTGACTCATTATTGAATGCCTGCTTGGCCAGTAAACCTATGTCATAAATCATCTCTGAGAGTTAGTGCAAATAGGGCTCCATCAAAAGGAATGGTCTTTCTTGAATTTTGTGAAGCAACTCTATGGTGTTGTTAGGCTTAATGCATCATGAAATACCTTGGCATAGACTATAGTCGTACCACCAGTGATCAGGACCTCATTCATGTGAACTTTCATTGACTCAAAAACGCTTTGTCCAGAAGTGTTTTTAGGTTGATGCAATTATTTTTTTTCCATAAACTCTGGCACCTCACTTTCAGTGTAAATGATGAAGATACTGACCCTGTACTCAACCTCTTCACTGAGGTTCCCTTCTCTAACTTTCTTGGTAATTCCACCTTCGCAATATATAGGGGAAAATCTTTACACTCACCAGCCACAGTACTGTCATCTTGCCTTTTGGACATAATTACTATATACAAAGGGATAAGACTCAGAGATGACACAAAGCTGCATGTCCAAAGGGCAGATGTGAATGGAAACAACATGCACTGAATTGAATCACCACACCTGTAAACAAAGTGGCTTTTTCAGTAATTTATCTAGAATGTAAAAAACAAACAAAATTAATTTTTACTTTCTTTTTAAATCAACTATTTGTATAGTAATTTTGGTGCAGTTTTCAGTCATTTCAAATTAGAAGTGTGCATCAGTTATCAGGAAAGGTCCAGGTACAAGAAATTTCTCCAAGTTAATTGGTTGTTCACCAGAATAGCTAGTTTCTGGGACATTCCAGTTTTAGGGTTACCGGATTTGGGATTGTCTATCTGTACTTGTCCTTTTGTTACAGTGTATTTCTTTATTCCTGATGTGTAATTATTAGAAAACAGCATTTACTTTTTTTTTTACTCTGTAAGTGTAAGAAACACCACACCAGTATAATAATGGATTAGTATATATTAATATGTGATAATATACTATATTGTATGTCTCTTACATAATGAATTACTGTGTAATACTAATGTTTTTTTAATCTGCTGAAGAGTTTAGTGTACAGTATGAAAAACTCCATGATTCAAGTCCATCTGATGTCTGTACCTTAATTGTCTTCCACCATTTTAAGTGTACTTCACAGTTATTAGTCTCAAGAAAAGTCAAGATTAAGTTATGGGATAAATTACATATGAATAAAAAGAAAGGTTCTTGTAGGTTCAACTCATTATACTAATGACTACTATGATTCATAAAAACGTACATGTACAGTCAGTGGAAGAAAGTGGGTACCTAAAAAATGAACAGAGGAAGGTGTAAGGGAAGACAAATTGGGAGGTGGAAGGATATAGTGTAAGAAAATGGTATATATGGAAAAATGTGAAGAATTTTGCTATCACCACACTATGTAGAGGAAATTCATAACCACCACAAAGTGAATGCAGGAAGTAAGAAATTTGAATTATACATGTAAGTAGAAATTGAATGATATCATGCAATTTACTGATGTGAAGTTAGATATAATCCATTATACTCACTGTAAGGTGTTTTTATTTCAGATATTTTCTTCAAAATAATGAGTATCTTTCACCAGTGTGTATAGTGAAACTTTCTTTTGTGTGAAGAAGAAATGAACTAGTTTGAGGTCCACTTAAACTGTTTTTTTGGGTAGAACAGAACAGGAGCAGAATAGTCCAGCATTTGAAATATATTCTGGATGTGAAAATTAGTGTGCAGTATTAAGTGTAGTGTGCTGGCAGTAAGTGTTTTGATTTTGCATTTCAATAAACTAGAACCAACTAGGGTAGGAATGGCATACCAAGCTCTGAAATGAGGAAAGATTCTCAGACATCAGTTGTATGCTCCATATATCAACATCTTAACTAAAGACTGTCAAGACTTTTCATAGTTTATTTTTCACACTGTTGACAGTGTGCTGTGGGCACATTGATTAAGTATTGATAATTGTGTGGCATCAAGAGCATCAGGGTAATCATTGAAGCACTTTCATTATGTGCGATGACAAAAAATTATTAAAAAAAAGTGTATGGAATTCGATCAGGTTGATACTTAGTTGTGTGGCTGCATGCAAGTTTGGGATTCAATTTTTGTTTGATAAACATCACCACTCTTGTTCCTAAAGAGAATCATATACTATTTTCATCCTAGAAGGATTCAGCTTGTATTATTATAAACAATGCATATAAAGTGCATACTGTAATACAATGATGGAAGAATGAAGGGAAATTCATAAATGTTTTTTTTTTTTTGTGCAGTGTGCTACATTTTGATTAGTTGCCTTCTTTATTTCCTTTTCTTGAAAAACATTTTGGTATTACATGTTTTTTATAAAACGTTTTTTGAATTACTACATTGATTTTCTGTAATGTTTGTTATTTTTGTTAAGGAATGTTTTTAAGATACTGGAATTGTCATGCAGTTATCTTTTCTCTTCAAGGAATGCTTGCACATAAACATGATATATATATCTGTTGGAAATTTCATTGTACTGCATAATTTTATGATCTCAAGTAATGACTTTTTCAATATGCTGACTGCATTATGTTTAACTCTTACCAAATTATTTTCTATGAATTGCAAGGGCATATTGATTATTTCCTTCATTTCTAATCTTACTTTTATTTTTACCTCCCGTACATCATTAGTTTAAGATGATTACATACAATATTTTTCAGTAAATGGTGGAGAAGATGAAACTACTGTTGACAATGAGGTTGAATACATCACAGACGGTGGTAAAGAAAACACTATCAAAGAAATTGGAGATCTCGCATCAGAAAATGGACTTGGAAATGATGACAAAAACATGGATACATTAGCAGTAGAAGAGAATCAGGATGGTCATAGTTTGGAATCTAGATCATCATGTATTTCTCCTGCATCCTCTCAAGGAGGAGTTTATTCAGTAAGTGTTTTGTACTCAAAGGTGGTAAAAACCTTTGTCATATGTAGCCTTCATTTTTAACATCAAAAACATTTTAAATGAAGAAAAAAGTATTTGTTCATAACAATATGTAGTCTTAATCAGTGTGAACTCAAAATTCCAGACTTTTTGATGTGCAAGAATGACGATATTAAGATAGCTTAGAAAGGATACACCATACTTCAAATCAAGCAGTCATCAAAATTGATTTTGCTCCATTTTATATATGTGTTATTTTGACTACTGTGAATGGGCAAGCTGCAAACTTCATTCACTTTATGGAATTTATGACACCAGAACCCTAGAGAAAGGAGAAGGGAAGGGGGACTCTTAGTCATGACAATACATCTTTAATGGAGAAACATTTTCAGTCTCTGTTAGATTCATTTTGTATTTATTATTGTGCTGTAGCTAATTTATTTTTTCTAGCTGTAAGCCAGAAATGAAAAATGGTCTTAGAACAAATTTTATGGAATATTTTGAACTATTCCAATGATGCTTACTAGTTATAACTGCATACACAAGTGACAAAGATGAGATGACTCATCTCTTAAAAGAATGTATGTGTACTTGTCACCCTGACGGTGTTATAGAGAAAGATTGATGATTGGGTTACAGAAGAAAAGAATGTTACTTTAAGTCTTCCGGTAGAGGTACATGATAATCTGTTGAAGGGATACTTCATTCACTGGGGAAGTAAGGACCACCAGGGAGAAAACAGTAATAATCTTATGAGCTGGAAGAAATTATACAAAGCTCTTTGAAAAAAATTAAAGGTAAAACAATGTTCTTCAAAATCATTGCCAGGTTTTCATTAGAATGTACACCAATTTTTCAGCATAATAAGCAGATGTAATTTCTCTAAACAGGTTAGGAATACAGCTTCCCTTACTTCTGAAATACAAAGGAGAGAAAGTCTTGTACAAGAGAGCAGTCTGTGTAAGATGTAGCTCTTTCAGGCAGTCCAAACACTTCTGTATGATTAACTTTGCTTCTGTGATATGATATAGGTCAAGTGCATACATCCTCATCTTTATATATCCTCAATGTTTGTACAGATAACACATCTTTTGTTGCAGAATCAAGATAGAAATTCCAGAAAGAAAAAAAAAATTGTAGAATGTTACCAAATTTTCTAATTCATTCTTTATGATGTGTAAAGGCCCTTTAAGTAAGTAATGATGGTTAATGATTAGGGCATGTTTTCCTGTTCATGTTGGTCATTAAAAAAGAAACTTGAAAGAAATTGATGCATGAAGTTGGCATTCTACTGGGACAATTTATTTGCTCAGGAATTAGGGCACACAAGAACTCAGGCTAGAGTCCTTTACATCTTGGAACTCTCATTATATATGGAAAAGTTGCTGCTGATAAAAGTATCACACACAAAAAATACATAAATCTCATAATGACCTTAAGTTTAGGCAGTGAGTACAGCACTTATGTGAATAAGAAGGGGGAAATTTAAATTGAGGGTATTTAAATATTTTCATCATAGGGCTATATGTAACCTTAGGAAATATTAGAGAAAGAAAAAACTTTTGAGAGCTTTACTACTTTTTTTTAGTACTGAAGATGTGTTAAACAAATACTGATGTATTGTAGTACTGTGCATTATTTTCCTTTGCAAATTACTGTATAGACCAAGCAAGTAAATATTTTACAAAAATATGTCCTCATCAGATGGAACTGCTGGAAACTTTTGGATTGAATCTTCATCGCATTGATAAAGATGTGCAAAGATGTGACCGAAACTACTGGTACTTCACACCAGACAACCTTGAAAAACTCCGTAATGTTATGTGCACGTAAGTCTCTACATGCTGTTTCCAACAGACCCGAAAACTCAATTAGCTGTAGATGTAAATATGATGAAAACACAGAAAACATTAGTCTGGTAGTAGTAAGACAGTAAGACTATAGTGAACTATATGTATATCATCTATTTTTCATCCATGTAACAATGAAGACATCAAAATATTGATTGTCTCACATGTAAAATTCCTCTCTCCCCAGATATGTATGGGAACATCTTGACACTGGGTACATGCAAGGGATGTGTGATCTAGTTGCACCACTTCTAGTTATCTTTGATGATGAGGCAGCAACTTACTCGTGCTTCTGTCAGCTAATGGGACGAATGTCTCATAATTTCCCAAACGGTGGTGCAATGGATCAACACTTTGCTAATATGAGGTCTGATATTTTTTCATTTCATTTGAAACATTTTTATAATCCAAAAAGGGTGGATTGCCTAATATTTTTCGTAAAACTGTCTTGTATGAGTTGTTCCAGTGTAATGAATGTGAAGAAAAACACTGATTATATTTCATTGCTAACTGAGTCTTCTTTGGAAAACTTCAGATATCCTATACACAGTTTATTCATTTACTTATCTCATAGAATTGAATGAAAAGCTTTGTTTTAGTTCATACAATTTTATTGCACTGCATAGCAAAAACCAAAGTGTAAAGTCATGAGCTTAGAAAATTCATAATTTACCAAAATTACTCGTCATCAATTTACTTTAGCTTGACTTTGATTTTCCTTACCATGATTTTCACTTTCATCGGGATATAATTAGTGATTTTTACTGAATTGTCAAGCCATTTATAAGGGCATTTGATGGCTATTTTTCATCATCTAAGTTTTTCATATACAATAGTATTAAGTGGATTTTATTCCCTTCAGGTTCTGTTGTACTAAATGGAGTTTTCCCTACAGATTTTGTCACAATGTTCTTGCAGTGTTTTAGATAATCATAACTATTTCTGTTCCCAGATCACTTATTCAAATACTGGATTCAGAAATGTTTGAACTCATGCACCAGAATGGAGATTACACCCACTTCTATTTTTGTTACCGTTGGTTCCTCCTCGACTTTAAGAGAGGTTTGTCATTATACTTTTCAGAAACTGTCCAGATTGTTTCATATTTCACCTTTCAGTTTTATATTAACTTTGTGAATGAATTTCATAACCACTGTTTAATAATTTACAGATGATTGAAGTTATGTAAGGAATTTTTTTAAATGGTCACTTCCTAAGAGAACTTAAGTCCACTGCCAAGGATTGATTGGATGGATGGATCCAGGGGAGGATCTTTGTATCATTTTTGATGATTTAATGGATGACTTAAAAGAGGAAGTGGCAGGTTGCTGAAAGGTTGCACTTGAAAATGAATGTGGTAAAAGAGGACATGGAGTAGTTGCATCACTGATTATGAGTTGTGAAAGTACATATTTTCAGTGTAGAGTTGTTGATAACTATGTATTTTATAGGAAGAGATTCAGTGAGGAGGTGTTAATGAATATGCATGTTGTAGGAAGAGGGAAGACAAGGTAGACAAAAACTTAATTGATGTATTTCTAGTAAGAAAGAATATGGTAGACAGAGGACATGATGTGTAGTCTATGAAAATAGAGTTAACTGGGGTTTGTTAGATCATAAGATACTGTAGAATTATGAAGGTTAGTTATCTTTCTTCAGTTATTTAGAGAATGAAAACATGGGAAGAATTAAAGTAGATTTAGTGATGAAAACTAAGGGCTTATTTTCTAAGACAAAGTGAATGAGAAGCTATGGCAATTCATTGAGATAGTTCAAGGTAAGGTTCAGTTTGATGTAGAAGCAGTTCATGTTCACTGTAAGAGGCTACCACAGAGGTATGTGGCACTATAGATGAAGGCTGTGGGTAGTGAGGTACAATATGGTGGAATGTAGATTACAGGAAGCAGGTTAAAAAAGAAAGTAGAATTTGGAAGACAAAGATTGTGGAATGCAAAAGTTAAAAAACAGGAGGATGCAAATAAAAATAAGCAAATTAGGATCTTGAGGGAAAACCTAATGGAATAGTAAAAGAAAATGATGAAATGGTAATCAATCTAAAAGAATACTCATTTCATTTCTGTATATATCACAATGTTTCCCATATATAGTTCACTTCCATGAAACAGAGGAAGAGTTGTTCTCTTACCATAGGCAACTGCATCAGTGTCTGTGTATATAGTACATTATAAACTGCAGTTCAGTTCTCACCCATTATTTGATGTATAGGTATGTTACTTCATGTGCAGTTGCATATTGATGAGTACTTCAGCATACCACAAAAAGTAGTTCACCGTGACTTACGTTTCATACCTCAGAGGCAGCTTTCATAATCAGTGATTACATGTATTTAGCGAGCCTTTGCAGAGTGGAGGAAGAACTTCAATTAACCTGAGCATAGCATTCACATCTATATCAGTATACAAGCCTTGTTTGTATTTTACATTTGACTCCAGTTCTCTGATGCAGATGCATATTGATAAATCTTTCAGTGTCCCACAAAAAGTGTGTTGTCCTGATCTATATTTCTTGCCTTAGTGGCAGACTTTATCAGTGTCATCCATTGCAAGTGGGAGTGTAGAGAATTTGTACATTTGAATGGGACTCGCATGTTTATTTCAGGCTACTATGGCAGTCAGCATATAAAGTGTAACTAATTGTCAGTTATTTGAGACTTCTTGCATTGCCTTTGGATCATATATTTCCTAAAAATCTGAATATGTGTTGAGTTTTTCTTTTAAACTATTCGCCATTTCCCGCGTTAGTGAGGTAGCGTTAGGAACAGAGGACTGGGCCTTTTTTGGAATATCCTCACCTGGCCCCCTCTGTTCCTTCTTTTGGAAAATTAAAAAAAAAAAAAAGAAAACGAGAGGGGAGGATTTCCAGCCCCCCGCTCCCTCCCCTTTTAGTCGCCTTCTACGACACGCAGGGAATACGTGGGAAGTATTCTTAATCCCCTATCCCAGGGTTATACAACGCAAACAAAAATTTCTTAGCTAAGATGGATGTGGATGATTTGCTTGATCTGTGTGAAACTAAGTAATCACATACTCTAAGAGCAGCAATAAGGATGGAGCAAGCTGGCAATTAAAGCTTTGTAAATTTAAACATTTTTCATCCGCTGATATTTAGTGTTGTGCACTTCATTGTTTTCAGTTACTAGTAGTCCTGGGAAATTTAAAACTGTTCCACTGAATTTGAAAAAGCTTTTTAGGTGAATGTGCCACAAGGTTCATTTCAGTTGATGTACATTAGCAACAACAGCTCAGTATGGTGAGAACCAGCTTCTGGATAAAAATATGGAAAAAAAGACTATTTAAGAGTAGTGCTTCCATGAAGGACTGAGGCCAGTTGATCTGTTGCCTTCATGATGATATATGATGCTCATATAATTACGTATACACAGAACTGAAACAGAAATTTGAGTAAAGACATTTACTTTCAATTTCAAACAAAGTTAATTTTGCAAATTTTATCCATGCATTAACAATTATTTCATATTTTTGCAAGATATCACCTGAAGCTTGACATTACTGATTATAGTTTTTTGCATCCTGAAAATCCATCATGACAATAGTGTTCAATGTGCCAGTAACATATTTAAGAAATGATAACAGAAGTTTTACTAATGCATATTTCTTTATCTTTAGAATTAGTGTATGATGATGTTTTCATGGTTTGGGAGGCAATTTGGGCAGCCCGACATGTTTCTTCTGCTCACTTTGTCCTGTTCATTGCTCTTGCCTTGGTGGAATATTATCGTGACATCATTTTAGACAACAACATGGATTTCACTGATATCATTAAATTTTTTAATGGTAAGTTCCTGATGGCTTTTTATTATCTCTTCAGTATATAGAGGATAATTAGAATTATGAATATAGTTATTACTATTAGATATGGGAAGAGAGTAATGATCATATATGTTACACATCAGTTTGTTTTATTTGCATTGTTGAAAACATTACCATGCCATTTTGCAGTAGTATACTAGATACTTTTTAAACTTGACTTGAGCTTCTAGCCATAAAGAATTTCACTTTGTATTATGTATGCAATTTGACAATAAAGATATCTTATCGTAGATCATGAATACTGCTAATCAGTTGATTTGCTCTCTCATTCATAGTGCAGATTTTTCCATCTTGTTACCTATTATCTCTAACTCCTTTCCCATTCACATGAGGTGGAATAAGTGTGAGCAGCCTTCTAGATCAATGATACATCTTCACCCTGTGTCCAATGTAGTGCTTTTAAATGAACATGGGCTTCCACATATATATATGTACTAATAAATTTCTCAATTTGCACATTTAAGTGGTTTTGTCAAACGAAGCATGTTTTCCATTCATAACACCACTTTCATATCTTGCATAGAGGATAAAGAATAGTAGTGAAGGAAAAAGGAGACAAGTAAGGAGGGAGCTTAACTCTTAAGTGGTAAGTGATGATATAAGGTTTCAAAAATTACTAATGGAAATGACCTTAATAGAGAATATGTTTACTATGATGAACTGGATCCTAATTTTTTTTCTTTTTTATAAAGACAGTAAAGGTATCAACATCATGATGTAAGAGAGAGCAAAAGTTTAAAGGTACCAACATCGTGATGTAAGAGAGAGCAAAAGGTCCTTTTGAGAGACAAAAAAGTGCTTATACTTCTTGCAGAAATAATTTTGAAAACCTGGATTTGTGTGAAGAAGAGAATCATGACAGAACAAATTCCTTGTATGTGCTCAGGAAAACTTCCTGTATGAGCATCTCATTAAGGACACAAGAGCAAGAGAAGGAAATATAGTATCAGTATTTCATATCATTTTTACATATAATAGCCTGGAAATAAAAAACATGAAGTGTGCTGCCTCATTTGGAAAAAAATTATCATGCAATGCATGAATTTGAATATGTTGGCAGCAAAGAAATTACATTGAAATTTAATAGGAAACTAAACCCCTGAATGAGATACAAAATTTCTTGATGTTCAGAACTAAGCAAGTTTTTAGGAGATGACAACTGGAAAAGTTTTTCCAGCATCAGAGTATCGAAAAGTGCTGCAAGAGATTTAGTGAAATCTCTTGTGAGGGGAATCTGTAAATGAGTACTAGTGGAAGAAAGAGAAATAGGACCAGATGAAAGTGAGTTAAGGCTCAAGATAAGGCATCAGAAAGCTGGAGAACACAATTTATTATGGAAAAGATATAAATGGCACAACAGCCAGGCAGCTTTTGAGAAGTATGTGAGATCAGAAAATGAATACCATAAGATAAGAAAAGCAAATGGATTTGTATGTAGCATTTATGGATCTGGAGAAGGCATATGATAGAGTTGATAGAGATGCTCTGTGAAAGGTATGAAGAATATATGGTGTGGGAGGCAAGTTGTTAGAAGCAGTGAAAAGTTTTTATCGAGGATGTAAGGCATGTGTACGTGTAGGAAGAGAGGAAAGTGATTGGTTCTCAGTGAATGTAGGTTTGCGGCAGGGGTGTGTGATGTCTCCATGATTGTTTAATTTGTTTATGGATGGGGTTGTTAGGGAGGTAAATGCAAGAGTTTTGGAAAGAGGGGCAAGTATGAAGTCTGTTGGGGATGAGAGAGCTTGGGAAGTGAGTCAGTTGTTGTTTGCTGATGATACAGTGCTGGTGGCTGATTCATGTGAGAAACTGCAGAAGCTGGTGACTGAGTTTGGTAAAGTGTGTGAAAGAAGAAAGTTAAGAGTAAATGTGAATAAGAGCAAGGTAATAAGGTACAGTAGGGTTGAGGGTCAAGTCAATTGGGAGGTAAGTTTGAATGGAGAAAAACTGGAGGAAGTAAAGTGTTTTAGATATCTGGGAGTGGATCTGGCAGCGGATGGAACCATGGAAGCGGAAGTAGATCATAGGGTGGGGGAGGGGGGGGCGAAAATCCTGGGAGCCTTGAAGAATGTGTGGAAGTCGAGAACATTATCTCGGAAAGCAAAAATGGCTATGTTTGAAGGAATAGTGGTTCCAACAATGTTGTATGGTTGCGAGGTGGGGCTATGGATAGAGATGTGCGCAGGAGGATGGATGTGCTGGAAATGAGATGTTTGAGGACAATGTGTGGTGTGAGGTGGTTTGATCGAGTAAGTAACGTAAGGGTAAGAGAGATGTGTGGAAATAAAAAGAGCGTGGTTGAGAGAGCAGAAGAGGGTGTTTTGAAATGGTTTGGGCACATGGAGAGAATGAGTGAGGAAAGATTGACCAAGAGGATATATGTGTCGGAGGTGGAGGGAAGGAGGAGAAGTGGGAAACCAAATTGGAGGTGGAAAGATGGAGTGAAAAAGATTTTGTGTGATTGGGGCCTGAACATGCAGGAGGGTGAAAGGAGGGCAAGGAATAGAGTGAATTGGATCGATGTGGTATACCGGGGTTGACGTGCTGTCAGTTGATTGAATCAGGGCATGTGAAGCGTCTGGGGTGAACCATGGAAAGCTGTGTAGGTATGTATATTTGCGTGTGTGGACGTATGTATATACATGTGTATGGGGGTGGGTTGGGCCATTTCTTTCGTCTGTTTCCTTGCGCTACCTCGCAAACGCGGGAGACAGCGGCAAAAAAAAAAAGAGGGGAAGATAAGTGAATGTATGAAACATTGTGGGAAAGGCAAAAGAAAGTCCAGAGCTATTATGTAGTTTTATTTGGAAGAGATCTATCAATTTAGAGGGACAAATAAAAACTGGGAAGAAAATTTGTGATTTTAATGCAAAATTCCAGTGTTCTCCACAATGGTCAAAATATTTCCAGAACTGAAGTAATGGAAAAGGGAAATAAATATGGAAGCTGTTATGATTCATAGGCAAGTGGAAGTGGGATATTATATGATCTCAGTCCATATGATATAATGGCCTGCAATGAAATCCTGCCTTATGTAGTCATGGCGTGTGCAGGAACACTCAACAGACTACTTGCTTTGTTCAAAAAATAAGGGAAGTGAAATGGAACAAACACTATACCAGTATTTAAAAGAGTTAGGAAAATTGCATTAAACTACACAATTTGTAAACCAGTGGAAGAGATACATGTGATCAGAAACACTATGACAGCATATGGCCAGAGAGGAGAAGTCAGAAAAGCAACATTAGCCAAAACAAAATAGATGGATGGATGAATTGCGAGATCTTGGACTCCCAGAAAACCTTTGACATTATTGTACACAGGTGTTTGATTAAAAATTTGAAGCTACAAGCAGTTGGTGGATTGAAAATTATGTAAGTGGAAGGAAACTAAAGATCTCATGTCAGAGGTACCTTCTCAGATTGAGTAAGGGTAGCTGAAAGGGTTTGGCAGAGTTCAATCACAAGGTCACTGTTATCCCTGGTCTATGTAAATGACACCAGATGAAGTAGAATTGTACATGAAATGTCTCTAAGTGATGCTAGAATTGTGAGAGAAGTTATGAGTCTACACATTTGTGAAAACCTCCAAAGAGATCTAGGGAGGTTTTAGTTGTGGTCATATACATAACTGATAAAATTAACCCTACTAATGATAAAGATAGGACAAAAAGAAAAGAAGCATGATTATGACTACCATCTTGCAACAGACTTGTACAGTAATTATTATGTGAAAGGAATATAGGAAATGCACATACAGTAATCATTATGTGAAAGGAATTTGGGAAAGGGACATGCAGTAATCAATATTTGAAAGGAATATGGGAAATAGATACACCAGTTTTTATTGTCTCAAGTTGCCTCAAGTATGCAGATATAGAGATGTCCAGAAAAGTATTTGTATTATATGTCAGGCCCAGGCTAGTTTGTGCAGTACTAACTTAGTCACTCCATATAAAGATACATTGATTAGAAGTGGGTAAAATTTGATTTTACCAGAAGAGAAGCAAGCTACAGAAAAAGGTAAGCAGGTTTGGAATTGCCTCTGTTGGAAGGAAAGATGAATGGGGTAGAGATATGAGTTTCTGAATGTATTTTCTTATGTAGATATTTAGCAATTATTAAAAATTAGAAATGGAGTCATTGAAAGAGTATAGCAGGAAACTGAATATCAAGTTGCAAAGAATATGAAGATATACAAAGTTATGGATACATGGATCATCTTAGGAGTGGAAGCTGTAGATCTGGGCAGTATGAATAAGTTTAAAAGATTACTTGATACTATAAAAGTTTATGAGATGGGCCCCATAAGTGTAGAACTTCTTTCCTGTGCTGCACAAATATTTTATCATATACAAATGACTTAGTTGTACACAATTAAAACACATTCCTCTGGCTCCTTGTTTGAGATACCTCCATATCTGAAGAGTTCACTTTGTATCTATCCACCTCTCTTGTATTTTGGCTTATCTCATTGTACCCTTACCTGTATTACCACATATCCTCTAAACTATCACATATGATGTGTCCTTTAAATTCAGTTTTAATGATTTTTACTTATACATTTTTTTCCCTCATATCCATTCTTTACTCTGTTATCTTATTAACATCTTTATGTTTAGGTTACCTAATTCTAATGCTCTTAGTTCTTACTTATCTTGATCTTTGAAAACAGATCTTATCATCCAGGCATCAAAAGTGAGAAAATTATTTTATCTTGCGAGCTTCTTAAAAATTCTAAACTAAAATTCTTCTTGTTCAGCTGAGTTTTAAGTGTGCCTCTAATTCTTCTCCTATGCATGACCATTCTTAACTTCTTAAATTTCCCATGATCATGTGGTATTAGATTCTTGAACTCAATAAAACTTAATCCTCTTCTTATATACTGATATTGCACTGGCCGATCTAGTACAAAAACATACATCTTTTATTTACATATACTTTCTGTGCAAACTCTCTTTCCGTATGTCACCAGTGGGAACTCCAGTTCTGTTCTTCCATGGTTCATCAAAAAACTCAGTCATACCACAATACTCTGATCTCGCATGGTGAATAATCCATGAAAATAGTAACTATGGTGACACTACACAGCATTGATGCACTCCCATATCTGTTTTAAAACACTATTTGCAAGCACTCTTTCCATTACTAATGTTCTTCACAGCATTCAGAAGTCTTCCATGCAGGTCTTAGAGAGTCATACCTTCCCACTATGCTTTCATGTTACAATTTTCAAATGCCTCTCCTAAATTCATAGAAGCTGTGTATACTTCCTGTACAACTTGCTTAGATGCAAATTATCTCGTTTGCACTGTTTCCTTTTTAAATCCACCTTTCCTTTGCACCTGCAAGAAGTTTACTAATTCTTTTAATGTAGTTGTACATAACCCTTGCCATCTGTACTAAGAAGACTCATTCATCTATAATTCCAGATGGCATGTGCCAAGTGTTTATTCCAGGAGTGAATCACATTGGTTTGAAAAGTTAATCCTTTTCTTGATTGTATTTCTTGGATTGATGACCATAAATGAGTATATTTTTATTTTTGTTGCGTGTAATTCTGTGGCTAAGAGAAAAACTAAAAGAATCTACATTTTTACAACTACCAGTAGTTTATAAGCATCAGTTAAGTCTCCCCTAACTCTCCAGTCTCTTAGTGTTGTTAACACAAGCTCATTTAGTCTTCTGTTTGCTTTCTTTATCATATCAGTGTCTCTTAGTGGTGGACAAACTAAACTCCTAATGTGGAAAAGATGTGTAGTGTGCAGAAATCAAAGGAGCTGTATGGTGAAAAGCCTTTTAAGATAGTATTCATTATGTAGGATGGACAGCAGAAGATAGTTTTGTATAAAAGATATATTTATATATTTATTTATTATACTTTGTCGCTGTCTCCCGCGTTTGCGAGGTAGCGCAAGGAAACAGACGAAAGAAATGGCCCAACCCCCCCCATACACATGTATATACATACGTCCACACACGCAAATATACATACCTACACAGCTTTCCATGGTTTACCCCAGACGCTTCACATGCCTTGATTCAATCCACTGACAGCACGTCAACCCCGGTATACCACATCGCTCCAATTCACTCTATTCCTTGCCCTCCTTTCACCCTCCTGCATGTTCAGGCCCCGATCACACAAAATCTTTTTCACTCCATCTTTCCACCTCCAATTTGGTCTCCCTCTTCTCCTCGTTCCCTCCACCTCCGACACATATATCCTCTTGGTCAATCTTTCCTCACTCATTCTCTCCATGTGCCCAAACCACTTCAAAACACCCTCTTCTGCTCTCTCAACCACGCTCTTTTTATTTCCACACATCTCTCTTACCCTTACGTTACTCACTCGATCAAACCACCTCACACCACACATTGTCCTCAAACATCTCATTTCCAGCACATCCATCCTCCTGCGCACAACTCCATCCATAGCCCACGCCTCGCAACCATACAACATTGTTGGAACCACTATTCCTTCAAACATACCCATTTTTGCTTTCCGAGATAATGTTCTCGACTTCCACACATTCTTCAAGGCCCCCAGAACTTTCGCCCCCTCCCCCACCCTATGATCCACTTCCGCTTCCATGGTTCCATCCGCTGCCAGATCCACTCCCAGATATCTAAAACACTTCACTTCCTCCAGTTTTTCTCCATTCAAACTCACCTCCCAATTGACTTGACCCTCAACCCTACTGTACCTAATAACCTTGCTCTTATTCACATTTACTCTTAACTTTCTTCTTCCACACACTTTACCAAACTCAGTCACCAGCTTCTGCAGTTTCTCACATGAATCAGCCACCAGCGCTGTATCATCAGCGAACAACAACTGACTCACTTCCCAAGCTCTCTCATCCCCAACAGACTTCATACTTGCCCCTCTTTCCAAAACTCTTGCATTTACCTCCCTAACAACCCCATCCATAAACAAATTAAACAACCATGAAGACATCACACACCCCTGCCGCAAACCTACATTCACTGCAAGGAAAAGAGCCAGACCATAAAAAATATGGACACTTACAGTGAATGAACTAGTAAGAGACAAAGGTATTTCAGATAATCTAGAAGATAAATTCATGATCAAGTGTAATAGAGGCATTATGCATGTGAGAGTTGATGTGTGAATGGAGACATCGGTTCTTCTGACAAATCAGCTTCAAATATTATGTGAAAATTGTGTGAAACAGTCAAAAAGGATGGAAGCCTCTGTTTACTTTAATGCTCGAGGCTTAAGTTGATGATATGCATAGGTGAGTTAAGGGGATGTCTGCTTATGATCCACTCCATGTCAGTGAGGACAGAGTTAAGGATTTAGAATAGAAAAATATAGTTATTGTATAAAGATTACTTATTTGTGCTCTCTCTCTTATAGAGATGGCTGAGAGACATGATGCCAAAACAGTTCTCCACACAGCCAGGAATCTGGTTCTTCAGCTTCAGACACTGATTGAAAATAAATAAACTGCTCAAGCTTATATATGTGCCAAAATTATAGCCTTTCCAAGTATATGAAAAAGTATATGTGTAAAGCCAAGTAAAATTCAGTGGTAAGAAAATTTAAGTATAGCTTTGCACATTGATATATATTGCATGGATACTTTCTGCTTCCTATTCAAGGACATATTATCATAGTGCAGAGTTTGATACTGAAGATACAGAAACAGAAGAGATTTTAGTGAAGATTGATTTATAGGTGTTGTAATTTACAACTGATTAATGATCAGAAATTGTCAGATATGATGGCCCATTACTCATTCACCATTTCTTTATGGAATTCTAGTTGAATTTCATTTTGAAAGTTTTGTAATAGAATGAGTGGTTTCATGTTTCCAGTCCACTGATTAGATGTAAATGTACAGAGTATATAGATAAAGATATATATATATATATATATATATATATATATATATATATATATATATATATATATATATATATATATATATTGATTTGTTATTGTAAATCTATGCTGTGAGCATTTCTAAGTTTATATAGATGATTGTATATTTCATATTTCTTTGGATGTCGAATTGATATGATTGTTTAGAGCATAAAATTGAAACAGATTTATGTAAAAATTTTTAGGCTATAGTTAAATTTTGGAAACTGGATTAGATGCAATATTTGACTTATTTTTATCTGTCATATGCATCTTAGTATCTGTTTGCTGTCTCTGCATGATTTGTACTTCATCTGAGTGCATGTATTTTGGCTATTTTTGTGAGGCAATGAAAAGTGCTTACATTTAAATATAGTATGTGTCTATGTTAGCAAGTGTTTTGATTTAGTAGGCAGTTATGCTTATGAAAGATATTTATGCTGTTTGAAAAAATGCTGGGGATTGAGATATGTTCTGATGTAATATATTCCACTTAGCTTTGATATCATTTATCTCTTAAACTTTAAGGGTGATTATACCTACTAGATCTTATTTATTAGCTGTCTGATTACTATCTTTTTTGAATGTAGGAAATGGTGACAGTTGTGCTTCCAATATTTTTCCATGCGTTGAGATGACTTATCAGTAAGCAAACTATTGAACTCTAAAGGTATTACCACTAGTGGTCATCATTCAGATCTGTATCATTGATCCTAAATATTCTTTTAACAATACGATAGATAAAATCTTGTTACCTTACCATGAATATGCTGAGTATGGTTAGTGAGTTTATGTTAGAAATATGATTTTGTTCACCACTCAACCCTTAAATCCCAGGTGACATGAAATTTTGTAATCACAATGTAAACAAAAAGAGATAAAGTCCTCAAATTTTGGGTTTCCTTGATGAATTGAAAAAAGTACATATAGAAGTAAAGGATATGTACAAACAAGTAAGCTAACATAATTCGCAAGGCCATAGCTTAGTGTTAAAAGTTAATGTATAAATATTCCAATAAAGGTGAGGGAGGAAGGATGGAGCTAGAAAATGGGATGAGCCTCTAGATGTAAATTCAGTGCTGAAACTTAATAATCTTTGAGGAAAAAATACGTGTAAAAGTAAAGAGTTTAAACCAATTACTTAATTCATATGACCATGCTATATCTCGAGGTAATGCATAAATACCCCTTTTGGAGGAGGTAGGGGATGGTACAGGAAGGGAGGAAGGGGTGAGCCTCATGACACAAAATCACTAAATGACGCTTAACACTATTTATGGTCATGATATATTTATTATTGATTTATTTATTTTATTATACTTTGTCGCAGTCTCCCGCATTAGCGAGATAGTGCAAGGAAACAGATGAAAGAATGGCCCAACCCACCCACATACACATGTATATACATACACGTCCACACATGCACATATACATACCTATACACCTCAACGTATACATATATATATACACACAGACATATACATATATACATGTGTACATAATTCATACTTTTTGCCCTTATTCATTCTTGTCGCCACCCTGCCACACATAAAATGACAACCCCCTCCCCCCGCATGTGCGCGAGGTAGCGCTAGGGAAAAACAACAAAGGCCACATTCGTTCACACTCAGTCTCAAGCTGTCATGTATAATGCACCAAAACCACAGCTCTCTTTCCACATCCAGGCCCCACGAAACTTTCCATAGTTTACCCCAGACACTTCACATGCCCTGGTTCAATCTATTGACAGCACGTCGACCCCGGTATACCACATTGTTCCAATTCACTCTATTCCTTGCACGCCTTTCACCCTCCTGCATGTTCAGGCCCCGATCACTCAAAATCTTTTTTGCTCCATCTTTCCACCTCCAATTTGGTCTCCCACTTCTCCTCGTTCCCTCCACCTCTGACACATATATCCTCTTGGTCAATCTTTCCTCAATCATTCTCTCCATGTGACCAAACCATTTCGAAACACCTTTTTCTGCTCTCTCAACCACACTCTTTCTGTTACCACACATCTCTCTTACCCTTTCATTACTTACTCAATCAAACAACCTCACACCACATATTGTCCTCATTCATCTCATTTCCAACACATCCACCCTCCTCCGCACAACTCTATCTATAGCCCACGCCTTGCAACCATATAACATTGTTGGAATTTCTATTCCTTCGAACATACCCATTTTCGCTTTCCAAGATAACGATCTCGACTTCTACACATTTTTCAATGCTCCCAGAATTTTCACCCCCTCCCCCACCCTATGATTTACTTCTGCTTACATGGTTCCATCCACTGCCAAATCCACTCCCAGATATCTAAAACACTTCACTTCCTCCAGTTTTTCTCCATTCAAACTTACCTCCCAATTGACTTGTCCCTCAACCCTACTATACCTAATAACCTTGCTCTTATTCACATTTACTCTCAGCTTTCTTCTTTAACACACTTTACCAAACTCAGTCACCAGCTTCTGCAGTTTCTCACCCGCATCAGCCACCAGCGCTGTATCATCAGCGAACAACAGCTGACTCACTTCCCAAGCTCTCTCAACCACAACAGACTGCATACTTGCCCCATTTTCCAAAACTCTTGCATTCACCTCCCTAACAACCCCATCCATAAACAAATTAAACAGCCATGGAGACATCACGCACCCTAGCCGCAAACCAACATTCAACATTTTATTTTGTTTTATTTATTATACTATGTCGCTGTCTCCCGCATTGGCGAGGTAGCGCAAGGGAACAGACAAAAGAATGTATATATAAATATATATATATATATATATATATATATATATATATATATATGCACATTTACAAATATTTACATATTTACATTTATTCACATATGTTTGCATACAAAACTACTTTCAGAGAGTGGTAGTCTCTGAAGAATGCGCCTATAGTGACTAAGGTGACATTTAGCAGTGATACAAATGTCAAATATAATAGCAGGGGATTTACACAAAGCTCACAGAATGCTGTGCTCATATGAAGACTCCTGGTGCCTGTTAAGGAAGTCATCATATGAAGACTCCCAGCATGTAAGGGTTAAGTTGTTATAAGGTATTCTATGAACTGCATTTTTTTTTTTGTATCAACATTTTAAACAGAACTGTAATCACTTGCTGTCAACAAAATTTTTATTTGACATTAGAATGCAGTATTTCTTTCAATCACGTGTGTTGCATATGTCCAGAACTTAGAAAATTTAACATTGTGATGGACAAGATTTTTGGATAGAAAGTAATGTTCTGGAAAATTTGGGATATGTTTTCATGTATTGCTCTGAATTTATCTCTAAATTCTGTTTTTGGTAAGGTTGTGATCAAGAAAGGTTTAGTATAAGTTGTATTAGGGAAACTCTTTTTGGGGAATGAGACATGTTATACTGTAGGGTCTTTTGAGTTAAATTGTAATAGAAATGATAACAGAAATCAGTGGCATATTAAGGATTTGGGGGCCCTGGGGCCAAAAATTCATGCCTCCCCCATGGCAGATCTTTGAAAATTGTAATGAAATCATATGTTGTATACTCAGTATATATTTCTGAATGTAGTTATACAACATTGCAGAAAAAAATGATTGATTTACGAAGATAAAATCCACACTGGAGAAATAAACAGATAATTTCGGGAACTGTTTTATTTTGACCTATGACCTTGAGCCCTCAAAAGAGGGCCATATATAATAGGCCAAAATATAGAGCTCCCAGAATTACTTGTTTATTTCTCCCGTGTGGATTTTATCTTCAGAAATATACAAGTTTTCCATATTCCCAATATTTTTTAAAGTAAAGATAAAAACAGAATACAACTTGTGCTAATACAATGTGAGCCATATAGCTGACACCATTGGTCTACTAGCTACAGTGCCTGACTGCTTTATGAGGGTATAGGGTGTACAGATTGCAGTTTCCTTGAGATACCCAACTTGAGGCAGTGGAAGCTATATAGATATATAATCTTGTGATCAGACTTAAACATTTTTAAGTCTGTCAAGATCACATAGGCTAAATGCCATCTCAAGAGTTCACCAGGACTGGAAATCCTAAATTTAGTGATGATTTAAGGAAAGCTGAATCTCATTTTCTGGCATCCCCTACCTATTGGGCCCAGGGATAATTTAAGAAAAGTTGGATCCTGTCGTTTGCAGAGCCCCTCAGGTTATTAAGCCATGGGATGAATTGTGAGATACTTGATTTTCTTGTTTTCAGGGCCACCCAAACTATTAGGGCTTGGGTGCCTCCACCTTACCTTAATACACCACTGCCTGAAATGCACTCAGTGAATATTATATCTTTATACTACATATATAAATACTGTACTTAACATTATCTGTTCTCACCAGTAATGAGTTACAAAAGTTGTTATTAAAGTGGGATAAGCTTAGTGTCTGCTCTCACCAATGATGAATTACCAAAGGAATGATTAAAGAAGGATAAGCCACTTAGTTTATGTGAGGTAGGGCAGAAGAATTGGTTATCTATATATCTATTCACTTCTCAACTTATACAGTTATGCTTAATAATTGTTTCCTTCTTTCCCAAATATCAGATCAATTACACTGTATGTACAAACATCTACAGATCACAAGTATTCTGATCTGTTATCCCTGACTGATTCCACACTGTATATGGTAGATTTTGCAAAATTATTCTAAGCTGTGATGGAACGCACACAAACCCTACTGTCCATCTTCTTGAAAGTTCCAACTCTTTGCCCATAGTACATTTCCATGGGCATATTTGTAGACATTAAAACTGTGAAAATGTAGGATATTGATACTACCACAACAATAGACCAGATGAGACTGGTACCAAACTGGCATGAATGGTGTATTGCAGGATGGAATACCAACCGCTTATTTATTTTGTGTATTGAAGCATGCTTTTGAAGTGATTTGATTTTCCAAAATTCTATTATAACGGATTTCAGTAATCCAAGGGTTCATTGTGTGTATGATAGACTTTGCAAATTCCATATCTATCAGAATATTTAGTGTTAAACTTGGTAAATGATAAAAGATATTCACTATTTTTCTTTATATCATTAGAAAAGATGGCAGAAAGCCAATAGTATGCTCATGAGATGCAGTTATTTCTGATAATATGTTCATATGGTGTTTAGTGAACCTCATCATATTACAATGTTATTCAGATGATTTCATATAGTTTGAAACAGGCATAGTCCATAACTGTCTGTTAAACTGAAGTCACTGAAGAGGGTTGAAAAATGTACAGTATAATGATTTCATGCTAGGCATATCTGTGTATTACATATTTGAATGTCATTTTTTGTAAGCATAGGCTCTTATGTATCTAAATATTGGGGCATATTTCTTATTGAAAAGAAGTGTCCAGTTGTATTCCTTTGGTATATGCATATTGCTTGTTGATAGATTATTTGTTGAGTATCAGCTAAAGCACAAACAACCTTTATAGCATCACCACTAAAGTTAACATAAATAGTATTGTATTTAACGTTAGGGTTTCTAATGAATACTGATCCAAGCTACAATGAAGAAGGGACATTTAGGACCACAAGTATTGTAAGGCAGATTAGTTTCATTGTTAATCTGGCATAATCCAAGTAAGGATATACAACAGCATGTGAAATAAGTACAAGAGATGAATGGCTATGATATAGAGAGGGTGTCTGGGAAATAAGATTTATATTTTTGGAGAATCTTATATCTATTTATTAAGGTATATTGTTGTATAGTGCTTTACAATTCAGACTAGGGAGAAGATATATTTAGCTACTTAGCTTTCATCACTAGTTTTCAAATTATACAATATTGTGCAAGTTCTTGCATCATATGTTAGTAAGAAGTTTTTAGATATGTCACAAAAATGCAAAAGTTAATTGTTGAATACATGAGTGATATATGTATATATATATATATATATATATATATATATATATATATATATATATATATATATATATATATATATTGATTTATTTATTATATATAATTGCTGTTTCCCACATCAGCAAGGTAGCACTAGGAAACAGACAAAGAATGGCCCATCCACTCATATACACATATACATCCATATACGCACTTATACATATCAACATAAACATGCACATATACACATATACATATTCATACTTGCTTGCCTTCATCCATTCCTGGTTCTAACCCACCCCACAGGAAACGGCATCGCTACCCCCCCGCTTCAGTGAGGTAGCACCAGGAAAACAGACAAAAAAGGCCACATTTATTCACACTCAGTCTCTAGCTGTCATGTGTAATGCACTGAAACCACAGCTCCCTATCCACATTCAGGCCCCACAGACCTTTTCATGGTTTACCCCAGATGTTTCACACACCCGGTTCAATCCACTGACAGCACGGCAACCCCAGTATATACATTTATATTCTGTTATACATAATCGCTGTTTCCCATGTCAGCAAGGTTATGCCAGAAAACAGACAGAGAATGGCCCATCCACCCACACATATATGTACATAAACACCCATATACACACATATACATACACGTACACAGACATTACATACATACATATGTATATATTCATGATTGCTTGCCTTCATCCATACCTGTCTCTGCCCCACCCCACAGGAAAACAGCATTGCTATACCCTTCTTCAGCAAGATAGTGCCAGGAATACAGACAAAAAGGCCACATTAGTTCACACTCAATCTCTAGCTCTCATGTGTGTGTGTGTGTGTGTGTATGTGTGTATCTTTAATCACATGTTTATAAAGTATACTGAGGGAGTTAAATGCTTGTGGGGCTCTTCCTCTTAAACTTTCTTTGATATCATACAGTTATTTAAACCTTATTATAGTTTGCATTCATAATTTCTTCAGACAGCCTTTTCCTTTTTCACACATTCACTGTTCTTTTTCTCAAGAAGTAATTCTTATTTTTCTAAACTTTTTATGCTTATTTTTTTTCTGTATCCTTTCATTGATCTTTCTTTGCTGGATTAGATAACTAACTTACCTTCTCAACAATTTTCCTAATGTGGTGTTTCGGCGGGTTCTATGTCAACCAGTATGTCCTTTTCACTTAAAGGTTCCTGTAATGTTTCTCATGTAAGATGTTAATCTTATGTAGGTCTTTCTTCTTTGTATCTCACCTTCATAATACTATATTTGGTCAGTTTGAACTTACAAAATTTTTTCTTAAGTGACAAACATTGCTCAGGCAAAGCATTCCTCAGTCATAGGCTATCATGGGTGATAGAATTGAAGTTGGAGGAAGATGGTGTAGCAACTAGTCGGGGTTCTTCAGGTGTATGTTGACCACTCTTACAGTAGAAAGATAATAGGATAGGATGAGGGAAAGTTACAAAAAAAAGGAGAGGATTCCACAGTTTAGTTGATCAAGGGAAGAAAGAGGTATCATCATCGTCTGTCCTTGAGTGGCTAGTCTTCACACAGAAACTGTGGGAAGCAGCAGCAATCTAGAGACAAGCACCTATGCCAGACTTAGACGTAGTGAATCATGAACAATAACATCAGCCTTACAGCTGAATGACCAATGATGGAGCTTGTTTAAGTCTCCTTAGAGGTTATTGCAATCCTGGACACTCCTCCATCGTATCATTTGCAAACATAGTCAGGTATGATTCAAGTCTTATTTTGTGAATAATTTCTATAAATCAGAATATCAGCAGACCCAATACCATGTCTTCCTGTACTCTATGGGTTACCAACTCAGTATGAAAAGGCACCACTTATCAATGTGCATCCTTTATTCCTTTCCACATAACCCATCAAAAGGGCAACCCTCTTATGCCTACTAATAACTTTTTTATTTGCATGTTTGTTTAACTACCTGTTGGCGTGCACTTAGAGCAAGTATATAACTCATAGGACCCCATCTGTTGACCATTTTTTCTATTGTACAGACTGTTATAGTTTCAGCATTCAGTACATCTTTGCATAGTGTTTTACATTCATCCACTCTTCTCCTATAGAAGTATTTTTGCTCACCCTTTCCAGCTTTTCCCTTGGTAAGCTTCCTGTTATACCCTTTTGTTGATTTGTTTGTCCTAATATCAAATAATCACTCCATATCAACATCCTCAACACCTTTGAGAAACCTAAAAGTTGTATTCCTGTCTCCCCTTGACCTGTGATTTTTTTTAGCAAACTTTTTTTTTCAGCACAGAGGTAAGGTTTTGATTTAGGTACATTACATGTTACAGCTGGAGAACATCTATCTATGTCTATATCTCTGATGCCTGTTCCAATTGGAACTCCCTCAAAAGGGTGGCCACAGCAACAAAGTCTCCATAACTAAAGAACTCGAGTGCCACTTCTTAGCCTTTAGTGTTTCACCCTTAACAGGCCACTGGCAGAGGGCAAGTCTAGCACAGTGTTTGCAGAGGCTCCTACCTAATGTTCATAATGACTACTTTCATCTAAAGCTCTTACCTACTACTTTTACTCAACGTTTTTACCTAATAATCCTGCCTAAATGTTCTTACCTACTACTTCTATCAACAGCTTCTATCATTTTGCCATTAGGCAGGGCAAACACAGTGCTCACTGCAGGAAAATCTAGAGTTACAAAGAATGAGCTGTGTGAGTTAAGTGTTGTCAGATGTTACATATGACAAGGAGAGATTATATGTTTGTGGACAGAATTCCAGTTGTCCACATGTTAGTGAGGCAGAAAGAAAAGACAGCTACCTGGGTCAGAGGAGTGCAACTTGACAACCACTAAAGTGCAGGCTCTTTCAGCAGATGTCACTAACCCTCCTGATACCCACATGGGTAGTACTGGTAATATACTTACCTGGTTGTTGGCTGCCTACCAACTACTACCTGCCCCATATATGTACAAATCAGGCCACTGTTTGTTTGCTTTTAAGGCATGAGGCAGGTAGGTATAAAAAAAAATGTAATAATGATGACTGATGAAAATGATAATAGTAAGTATGATAATAACAAAATAGTATTGGTAATAATATTAACAATAATGATGATAATAACTGATGGTTTATTGAAAAAACTGCAGCCTAAGGCTGAAAATGTGTAGAGAAACTACTCACAATATCAGTAGTATAGCTATAAAAAGAAAGAGGATTAAACAGACAGTCTTTACAAAAATATTGAGAAGGCAGTGTACAGTTACTGAAGGTGTTCGAAATGGTTAGGATGGTCTCTTATTGTAATGACTATTTGTGTGTTGCAGTAAGAGACTTCTACACATGTGTTGCCCTGTCTCTTAACTTTGTATGTATCAATTTTGTATTTACCCTGTGCACACACACACACACACACACACACACACACACACGCACGCACGCACGCACGCATGCGCACGCACGCATGCGCACACACACACACACACACACACACACACACACCAGCCTAGACCAGGCACTCATTGATCAACTAGCTCTAAATGAAGGATGAACACCTGAGATTTGCTGTTAGTCATCTGCCAGGATTCAAATCCCTGTAGGCCAGATCCCCAGGTGGGCCTATACTGGCTCATGGTCAGTAACTCTTAACCACTTCACCAAGGAGACCACAGTACATACATTTGTGTGTATATGTGACATTACCTCGTTGTGCATACAGGCACTAAGTTCATCATCCATTGGGTATCATCTCATTAATTCTCCTTTCTGTTGTACAACTTTTGAACTCTTATGTTTTCTGCATTTATCATTTTCATTTGGCTTATTCCAGTCATCCGTTGTTCTTTTTCTCAAGCTAAGCCCCCTTAGATCATTTCTAAAACTCCTTTTGCTTAATTTCATGCAGTGCTGTGAAGTTGACTATGTTCTCATTGCATAGAATTGTTTCATGCCATCATCAAATCCTTTTTAAGAAACAAAATTTGTGATTGTCTCCCCTTGTTGTTTGTTGTCTTTTCTAAAGAGGGCAAGGCCCTCCATTCTATTACCTTACCACCTTGAATAAAGGTACAGTTTTTGTTGCCCTTCATTGGACCCTTCAGCATATCTGTATGCCTCTTTGATATTATAACCACACTCTGTATTCCCTGTTTTGGGTCTAATATTTATTTTATGCATTTTTCTGAATTTCTACATCTTTGAACTTCAATAAATTTTTTAGATTCTTCAGTGCGTAGATCACAAATTTTAATGTTGTCCTCATATTGCAGACTGGAAATCCACATCCATTTTTAATTCTCTCAGGATTACTCCTCTAATTTCTTTTAATGTAAGATGACAGTCATAACTTGGCCTCATATCGCTCATATATCTGACTTTTTTGAGTTATTTTTCAATCATGAATTCTGCTTATTTTTATATATCTTTTATCTCTCATCATTAAGTGTACTCATAGTGCCATGATTAGATCATATACATATAGCTTCTTAAATAACCCAGATACATCTTCAACTCATAAACTTAAACCTATGCTGAATGTGTTAAAGTGAAACATGAACTTCCATGATTACATGTGTGCTTATTTTCTAAATTTCCTCACCAAGTTGGTTAATCAAGTAAGACCAACATTTTCATTTACCTCACCTCTTCATTCATTATTTTTGATAACTAATTATTACCGTGGTATCCTCATCTGACCATGCCTTTTGTGATCTACCACACCTCTATCTTTACTACTAAATATGTTCATGACTGTCATCTGCCATACATTCAATATGACCATACCATGCTAAGAGATTTTCATCCATGTGCATGTTAATGTTCTTTTAACACAGTACATTTTTATTACATCTTCATTCTTATATCTATTTATCTATATCTCTCATAACCATTCCCTCTGGGAACTCCCATCAAGGGGTTAGCCATGACAAAAACTCTCCCTTATACCTGTCCTTATATACCTCCCTCTTATACACCATTCTACACATTCTTTCATTATTTCTGACCCTCCAGCACTCTTTCTACTCTATTTCCCCATGTCACGGGTGTGTAACAGGGAATATGATTATATGTTATGGGGTATATATTATACACCTGGCAGGGTTGCAACCTGAACATTTATTCGTTTAATGATTTCACCATGTTCATATGTAATGTAATGTATTTTTTTTTCTTTCATACTTCATTACTGTTTCCCGCATTTGTGAGGTAATACCAGAAACAGACGAAGACAGGTCACATCTGCTCACGTCCATTCTTCAGCTATCATGTTTAATGCATCGAAACCACTGCTCCCTATCCAATCCAAGCCCCACAGAACTTTCCATGGTTTACAGTGGACGTTTTACATGCCCTGGTTCAGTCCATTGACAGCATATTGACCCTATTATACCACATTGTTTCAGTTCATTCTATCCTGTGCATGCTCTCATCCTCCTGCATGTTTAGGCCTTGATTGCTCAAAATCTTTTTCACTCCACCCTTCCATCTCCAATTTGGTTTCCCCATTCTCCTTGCTCCTTCCACTTCTGACACATGTATCTGTCAACCTTTCCTCACTCATTCTCTCCATATGTTCAAACCATTTCAGCACATGCTCTTCTGCTCTCACTTGGTATGCCTGAAAATACTCTTGGAGTACTTCATGTGCCTGGCAGAGGTGTAGCATAAGTTAAAGAGCACATAATACTCACCAAATGGTTCATTCATTTCTTGCTGTCATCTCACTGATCTTTTACTAATTCCAAGGAATCAGTCACTGTTGACATTGTCATATTCATTTAGAAATTTGAAAGATGTAATCATGCCTCCTCCTCTTTATATTCTCTTCCTGCATGAGGAAAATTTATTGCTGTTTTCTTTTCCCAGTGACTCTTCTCCCTAATTTCATTCATGATTCTTGTTGCCGTCAGTTGGACCCTCTTTATCAAACCTACATTCCATCAAGTAGTGTTGCTAAACTGACGATCCATACTCTAATTTGGGTCTAACAAATAATGTAAATGTTTTCCTAAATATTTTCTTATCCACACACTTAAATGTAGTTTCATTTTAACCAACATAATTAATCTTAACTATTCTCATGTATTAAGGTAGTTACTGTTGATCCAAAATCTCTTTCTTACAGATTCTTGTGATTTATTTCCTTAATACTGTGTCATAATTAAGCCCCTTTTCACTACATCCCAATCCTCAACACTTCTTACTCCACATATGACTTTAGGATTATCTGCAAATGTATTTCTTATATAATTCAAGCCTTTCTAGCAAGCCACTATTATAGATTAAGAATGATAGTGCTCGGGTAACTTTTAGTCCATTGTAGGACTCTGGCCATTAAACCTCTTTCTTCAGTTCATTGCTAACTCCATTGTTAAATTTTCCCCTAAACCCATACTTCCTCTCAGGTGGGCAATTTCTCCTTTGCAAGTGATATATCAGTTCTTCTGCAACATGTAACAGACTGTGTTTGTGTATGTTTTTCTGTTTTCATTGACACACTAATGTATGTTTGAGTGTCTTTACTACATCATTATTACTTAGAGATCATTGACATTTATATATTGGAAAAAAATTATTTTTATACCTAAGTTAGTGATATTATTATCTTTGTGACTGCACTACAGGAAAGTATTCCAAAATATCTTTTTGTTTAAAGATACTATTCATTGAAAAATCTATCCTGAAAGAATTCCGATGATTGAAATTAAGAATAGAAACAATGTTCAGCTTTCGTATCCTAATCAGTTCCAGTGCATTATGTATTATTGTAGGTCATGAGGCTGTTTTGCAGTAATGAGAATGTTACCTTGTGACCTATGCTCAGATTTTTTCATACTGACACCTTTATATATCACATGAAAAATTGGACTTGAATGATTATGAATATCATCATAAAGAAATTAATTGTTTTTATGTTTTAGATGTATATATAACTCGGAGCTATTTGCCTTATTTCAGTCACAGTTTGCTCATAATTTAAAAGATAATAGGTTTAACTTAAGATGCATAATGAATATTTCATATATGAAGAAATTAAATAGGTAACAAGTTGTTAACAGTCAAGGCATGACACACTAGGAAATCTGCTTGACATTTCCAGATATTTTTCATAAACAGTATTTTCTTTTGTTGAAGTGTTTTGTAATAATTCAAGATTGAAGTACAAGATAAGCATTGGAAGGGTCCATAAATCTAGTTGCTTTACCCTTTTTTTCATTTCCAATTAGACCCTGTGTAACTTATGCAAAATAAACCTTTTGCTGTAACAGTCAGACATGACCTTTATATCTGTTGACTTATATTTAGATTTACCCTATGACCTCTAGAAAAAGTTTCTTTTTGCTGCAACATGTAGGAATATCCCTGTGACCTTGAAAAAAACTGCCAAACTTGCACTGGTGCTGTCTATTTTGTAATTCCCAAGGTTTCACTGATCTTATGTGGACTTTGGTTGTTAATTTTCCATGTTTTGAGTTGTTTTTAAAGTTTTATCGGTGAAAAGTTAAGGCAAGTTTTGCCCCACAAGGCAAAATTTTGCATTATTTTGTTTTGAAAAAATATTTATTTGTTACTTTTTTACCTGATTGAGAAAGCATAAAGAAATGATGCACTCATAAGTGCTTTGGGATTATTTAGATGGCTAAACATAGCAGGAATACATTAAACTGTACTGCATTTCACTGGCTCCAAAGTTCTGAGGGTCATTTTTACTAAAATTAGATTGTTGATTGCCCATGCACCAAACAATACTGAATAACCACTAGTTATATTACCAGTTCCTGTGATTACTTTACCTCCATCTTAACCACACTCCTTATCCAGAAACAAATGAAGGGTACTAGTAGGGTATCACGGTAGTAAATCAGCAAACCTCTTTCAAGGACTGTCAAGAGCGGGTATCTTGATGGTTTCTCCTTATGTTGATCAAAACACTAATGAGACCATATATACATATATATATATATATATATATATATATATATATATATATATATATATATATATATATATATATACATATATATATATATATATATATATATATATATATATATAGTTTATTTTGTAATGCATGTTGACTGTAAATCGTAATGAATAATAGTATGAAGGCCATCATATACAGTAGTTTACTATAAGCATACATCTGTCTATTTTCGTCCAATGAGTTGTTTATTATAAATGAGCACCATCTCATGCAGAACCTTTCCATACATAGGTATCAGTATTTACTATAAGCCATACTGCACTTTCTTAGATGTTACAATTGCTGTGATGATGTCCATAATCTTGTGATATACTTTATATCAGTATAGTTTACTGGGTTGTGTACTGGTCATCTGGGACATCATTCATGCCCATAAAAGATGAAAATAGTCTGTATAAAACCTATGCATAGGATATTTATATACATGTAAATAATGTGTGTATACAAATGGATAAGCCATCTGTTTCCTGGCACTACTTCACTGACGCAGGAAACAGCAGTTAAGTACAATAATGATAATAATGATATATGCATATAAATAGATAAATATATTTTTTCTTTCTTTCTTTCAAACTATTCGCCATTCCCTGCGTTAGCAAGGTAGCGTTCAGAACAGAGGACTGGGCCTCTGAGGGAGTATCCTCACCTGGCCCCCTTCCCTGTCCCTCCTTTTGGAAAATTAAAAAAAAATGAGAGGGGAGGATTTCCAGCCCCCCCACTCCCTCCTCTTTTAGTCACCTTCTACGACACGCAGGGAATAAGTGGGAAGTATTCTTTCTTTCCAATCCCCAGGGATAAAATATACATATATATTATTTATTTTATTTATTTTGCTTTGTCGCTGTCTCCCGCGTTTGCAAGGTAGCGCAAGGAAACAGACGAAAGAAATGGCCCAACCCACCCCCATACACAAAGTATATACATACACGTCCACACACGCAAATATACATACCTATACATCTCAATGTACACATATATATACAAACACAGACACATACATATATACCCATGCACACAATTCACACTGCCCCCATTCACTCCCATCGCCACCTCGCCACACATGGAATACCATCCCCCTCCCCCCTCATGTGTGCGAGGTAGCACTAGGAAAAGACAACAAAGGTCCCATTCGTTCACACTCAGTCTCTAGCTGTCATGCAATAATGCCTGAAACCACAGCTCCCTTTCCACATCCAGGCCCCACAAAACTTTCCATGGTTTACCCCAGACGCTTCACATGCCCTGATTCAATCCACTGACAGCACGTCAACCCCGGTATACCACATCGATCCAATTCACTCTATCCCTTGCCCTCCTTTCACCCTCCTGCATGTTCAGGCTCCAATCACACAAAATCTTTTTCACTCCATCTTTCCACCTCCAATTTGGTCTCCCACTTCTCCTCGTTCCCTCCACCTCCCGACACATATATCCTCTTGGTCAATCTTTCCTCACTCATTCTCTCCATGTGCCCAAACCATTTCAAAACACCCTCTTCTGCTCTCTCAACCACGCTCCTTTTATTTCCACACATCTCTCTTACCCTTACATTACTTACTCGATCAAACCACCTCACACCACACATTGTCCTCAAACATCTCATTTCCAGCACATCCACCCTCCTGCGCACAACTCTATCCATAGCCCACGCCTCGCAACCATACAACATTGTTGGAACCACTATTCCTTCAAACATAGCCATTTTTGCTTTCCGAGATAATGTTCTCGACTTCCACACATTCTTCAAGGCTCCCAGGGTTTTCGCCCCCTCCCCCACCCTATGATTCACTTCCGCTTCCATGGTTCCATCCGCTGCCAGATCCACTCCCAGATATCTAAAACACTTTACTTCCTCCAGTTTTTCTCCATTCAAACTTACCTCCCAGTTGACTTGACCCTCAACCCTACTGTACCTAATAACCTTGCTCTTACTTACATTTACTCTTAACTTTCTTCTTTCACACACTTTACCAAACTCAGTCACCAGCTTCTGCAGTTTCTCACATGAATCAGCCACCAGCACTGTATTATTTATTTTATTATACTTTGTCGCTGTCTCCCACATTAGCGAGGCAGCGCAAGGAAACAGACAAAAGAATGGCCCAACGCACTCACATACATCCACACACGCACATATACATACGTATACCTGGAAATCCTCTCCTCTTTTTTTTTTTTTTTTTTTTTTTTTTTTTTTCCAAAAGAAGGAACAGAGAAGGGGGCCAGGTGAGGATATTCCATCAAAGGCCCAGTCCTCTGTTCTTAACGCTACCTCGCTAATGCGGGAAATGGCGAATAGTTTAAAAGAAAGAAAGAATATATATATATATATATATATATATATATATATATATATATATATATATATATATATATATATATATATATATACACATGGTTGTATGGTTGCGAGGCGTGGGCTATGGATAGAGTTGTGCGCAGGAGGATGGATGTGCTGGAAATGAGATGTTTGAGGACAATGTGTGGTGTGAGGTGGTTTGATCGAGTAAGTAACGTAAGGGTAAGAGAGATGTGTGGAAATAAAAAGAGCGTGGTTGAGAGAGCAGAAGAGGGTGTTTTGAAATGGTTTGGGCACATGGAGAGAATGAGTGAGGAAAGATTGACCAAGAGGATATATGTGTCGGAGGTGGAGGGAACGAGGAGAAGAGGGAGACCAAATTGGAGGTGGAAAGATGGAGTGAAAAGGATTTTGTGTGATCGGGGCCTGAACATGCAGGAGGGTGAAAGGAGGGCAAGGAATAGAGTGAATTGGAGCGATGTGGTATACAGGGGTTGACGTGCTGCCAGTGGATTGAATCAAGGCATGTGAAGCGTCCGGGGTAAACCATGGAAAGCTGTGTAGGTATGTATATTTGCGTGTGTGGACGTGTGTATGTACATGTGTATGGGGGGGGTTTGGCCATTTCTTTCGTCTGTTTCCTTGCGCTACCTCGCAAACGCGGGAGACAGCGACAAAGTATAAAAAAAAAAAAAAAAAATATATATATATATATATATATATATATATATATATATATATATTATCCCTGGGGATAGGGGAGAAAGAATACTTCCCACGTATTCCCTGCGTGTCGTAGAAGGCGACTAAAAGGGAAGGGAGCGGGGGGCTGGAAATCCTCCCCTCTCGTTTTTTTTTTTTTTCCAAAAGAAGGAACAGAGAAGAGGGCCAGGTGAGGATATTTCCTCAAAGGCCCAGTCCTCTGTTCTTAACGCTACCTCGCTGTCACGGGAAATGGCGGATAGTATGAAAAAAAAAAATATATACACATGTACATAATTCATACTTGCTGCCTTTATTCATTCCCGTCGCCACCCCACCACACCTGAAATGACACCCCCCGCCCATATATATATATATATATATATATATATATATATATATATATATATATATATATATATATTATTTTTATTATTTATTATACTTTGTCGCTGTCTCCCGCGTTTGCGAGGTAGCGCAAGGAAACAGACGAAAGAAATGGCCAAACCCCCCCCCCCATACACATGTATATACATACGTCCACACACGCAAATATACATACCTACACAGCTTTCCATGGTTTACCCCAGACGCTTCACATGCCTTGATTCAATCCACTGACAGCACGTCAACCCCGGTATACCACATCGCTCCAATTCACTCTATTCCTTGCCCTCCTTTCACCCTCCTGCATGTTCAGGCCCCAATCACACAAAATCTTTTTCGCTCCATCTTTCCACCTACAATTTGGTCTCCCTCTTCTCCTTGTTCCCTCCACCTCCGACACATATATCCTCTTGGTCAATCTTTCCTCACTCATCCTCTCCATATGCCCAAACCACTTCAGAACACCCTCTTCTGCTCTCTCAACCACGCTCTTTTTATTTCCACACATCTCTCTTACCCTTACGTTACTCACTCGATCAAACCACCTCACACCACACATTGTCCTCAAACATCTCATTTCCAGCACATCCATCCTCCTGCGCACAACTCTATCCATAGCCCATGCCTCGCAACCATACAACATTGTTGGAACCACTATTCCTTCAATATTATATATTATATTATACTTTGTCGCTGTCTCCCGCGTTTGCGAGGTAGCGCAAGGAAACAGACGAAAGAAATGGCCCAACCCCCCCCATACACATGTATATACATACGTCCACACACGCAAATATACATAACTACACAGCTTTCCATGGTTTACCCCAGACGCTTCACATGCCCTGATTCAATCCACTGACAGCACGTCAACCCCGGTATACCACATCGCTCCAGTTCACTCTATTCCTTGCCCTCCTTTCACCCTCCTGCATGTTCAGGCCCCGATCACACAAAATCTTTTTCACTCCATCTTTCCACCTCCAATTTGGTCTCCCTCTTCTCCTCGTTCCCTCCACCTCCGACACATATATCCTCTTGGTCAATCTTTCCTCACTCATTCTCTCCATGTGCCCAAACCACTTCAAAACAACCTCTTCTGCTCTCTCAACCACGCTCTTTTTATTTCCACACATCTCTCTTACCCTTACGTTACTCACTCGATCAAACCACCTCACACCACACATTGTCCTCAAACATCTCATTTCCAGCACATCCATCCTCCTGCGCACAACTCTATCCATAGCCCACGCCTCGCAACCATACAACATTGTTGGAACCACTATTCCTTCAAACATACCCATTTTTGCTTTCCGAGATAATGTTCTCGACTTCCACACATTCTTCAAGGCCCCCAGAATTTTCGCCCCCTCCCCCACCCTATGATCCACTTCCGCTTCCATGGTTCCATCCGCTGCCAGATCCACTCCCAGATATCTAAAACACTTCACTTCCTCCAGTTTTTCTCCATTCAAACTCACCTCCCAATTGACTTGACCCTCAACCCTACTGTACCTAATAACCTTGCTCTTATTCACATTTACTCTTAACTTTCTTCTTTCACACACTTTACCAAACTCAGTCACCAGCTTCTGCAGTTTCTCACATGAATCAGCCACCAGCGCTGTATCATCAGCGAACAACAACTGACTCACTTCCCAAGCTCTCTCATCCCCAACAGACTTCATACTTGCCCCTCTTTCCAAAACTCTTGCATTCACCTCCCTAACAACCCCATCCATAAACAAATTAAACAACCATGGAGACATCACACACCCCTGCCGCAACCCTACATTCACTGAGAACCAATCACTTTCCTCTCTTCCTACACGTACACATGCCTTACATCCTCGATAAAAACTTTTCACTGCTTCTAACAACTTGCCTCCCACACCATATATTCTTAATACCTTCCACAGAGCATCTCTATCAACTCTATCATATATATATATATATATATATATATATATATATATATATATATATATATATATATATATATATATATATATATATATATAGCTGTCATGTATAATGCACCAAAACCACAGCTCCCTTTCCACATCCAGGCCCCACAAAACTTTCCATGGTTTACCCCAGATGCTTCACATTCCCTGGTTCACTCCATTGACAGCATGTCGACCCCGGGTATACCACATCGTTCCAGTTCACTCTATTCCTTGCACGCCTTTCACCCTCCTGCATGTTCAGGCCCCAATCACTCAAAATCTTTTCCATTCCATCCTTCCACCTCCAGTTTGGTCTCCCACTCCTCCTCGTTCCCTCCACCTCTGACACATATATCCTCTTTGTCAATCTTTCCTCGCTCATTCTCTCCATGTGACCAAACCATTTCAAAACACCTTCTTCTGCTCTATCAACCACACTCTTTTTATTACCACACATCTCTCTTACCCTTTCATTACTTACTCGATCAAACCACCTCACACCACATATTGTTCTCAAACATCTCATTTCCAGCACATCCACCCTCCTCCGCACTACTCTATAGCCCACACTTCGCAACCATATAACGTTGGAACCACTATTCCTTCAAGCATACCCATTTTTGCTCTCTTTGTTGCTGTCTCTCCCATTAGCTATGTAGTGCAAGGAAACAAACGAAAGAATGGCCCAACCCATCCATGTACACATGTATATACATATACGTCCACACACACACATATACATACCTATACATTCCAACATATATACATATACATTCACAGACATTTACATATATATACATGTACATATTCATACTTGCTGCCTTCATCCATTTCCGTCGCCACCCCGCCACACATGAAATGTGTGTGTCATGTGCAATGCACCGAAACCACAGCTCTCTTTCCACATCTAGGCCCAACAAAACTTTCCATGGTTTATCCCAGATGCTTCATATGCCCTGATTCAATCCATTGACAGCCCGTTGACCCCGGTATACCACATTGTTCCAATTCACTCTATTCCTTGCTTGCCTTTCACCCTCCTGTATGTTCAGGCCCCGATCACTCAAAATCTCCCACTTCTCATTTCCTCCACTTCTGACACATATATCCTCTTCGTCAATCTTTCCTCAATCATTCTCTCCATGTGACCAAACCATTTCAATACACCCTCTTCTGCTCTCTCAACCACACTTTTTTTTATTACCACACATCTCTCTTACCCTTTCATTACTTACTTGATCAAAACACCTCGCACCACATATTGTCCTCAAACATCTCATTTCCAACACATCCACCCTCCTCCACACAACCCTATCTATAGCCATGCCTCGCAACCATATAACATTGTTGGAACCACTATTCCTTCAAACATAGCCATTTTTGCTCTCCGTGATAATGTTCTCGCCTTTCACACATTTTTCAACGCTCCCAGAATCTTCGCCCCCTCCCCCACCCTGTGACTCACTTCCACTTCCATGGTTCCACCCGCTGCTAAATCCACTCCAAGATATCTAAAACACTTCACTCCCTCCAGTTTTTCTCCATTTAAACTTACCTCCCAATTGACTTGTCCCTCAACCTTACTGAACCTAATAACCTTGCTCTTATTCACATTTACTCTCAGCTTTCTCCTTTCACACACTTTACCAAACTCAGTCACCAGCTTCTGCAGTTTCTCACCTGAATCAGCCACCAGTGCTGTATCATCAGCAAACAACAACTGACTCACTTCCCAAGCCTTTCATCCACAATACACTGCATTCTTGCTCCTTTCTCCAAAACTCTTGCATTCACCTCCCTAACAACCCCATCCATAAACAAATTAAACAACCATGGAGACATCACGCACCCTTGCCGCAAACCAGCATTCACTGGGAACCAATCACTTTCCTCTCTTCCTACTCATACCCATGCCTTACATCCTCAATAAAAACTTTTCACTGCCTCTGGCAACTTACCTCCTACACCATATGCTCTTAACACCTTCCACAGAACATCTCTATCAACTCTATCATATGCCTTCTCCAGTTCCACATATGCTACATACAAATCCATTTGTTTTTCCAAGTATTTCTCACATACATTCTTCAAAGCATACACTCGATCCAGACATCCTCTACCACTTCTGAAACCACACTGCTCTTCCCCAGTCTAATGCTCTGTACGTACCTTCACCCTCTCAATCAATACCCTCCTATATAATTTACCAGGAATACTCAACAAACTTATACCTCTGTTATTTAAACACTCACCTTTATCCTCTTTGTCTTTGTCCGATGGCACTATGCATGCATTCCACCAATCCTCAGGCACTTCACCATGAAACATATACATTGAATATCCTCAACAACCAGTCAACAGCACAGTCACCCCCTTTTTTAATAAATTCCACTGCAGTACCATCCAAACCCTGCTGCCTTGCCAGCTTTCATCTTCTGGAAAGCTTTCACTACCTCTTCTCTATTTACCAAACCATTCTCCCTTACTTCGCACATCACCTCGACCAAAACACCCTATATCTGCCACTCTTATCATCAAACTTATTCAACAAACCTTCAAAATACTCACTCCATCTCCTTCTCACTTCACCACTACTTGTTATTACCTCCCCATGAAGCAGCTGGGTGAAACCACTGAAAGGTCAGTGAGGCTTGGTTGTGGATAGATGACTGATTTCAGTGCATTGCACGACAGCTAGAGAATGAATGTGAGTGAATGAGGCCTTTTCTTCTGTCCTTGGCGCCCAGTTCTGAATGAGTATGGAAAAGAAAGCATTTTCATAATATATGAAGATAGTGCACCTGGTCCATGTGCCATATACGAATCAAGATCTGATATCCTTCTTGTGTCTTGTCAACGATGATGTTTTTCAAGGTGTCCTTCCCATCCTGTCGTATATGTAATCACGTATTTGAACAGTTTGGTGAGAGTTCTAAACTCACAGAACCCAATCTCCTGAACTTTCTAAGCCATACAATGGTATTTTAAACTTGTAAACTCTAAGTATTCACTGTCACATTGGTAACTATCCCAACCATCCAACACCCTCACACTAAACCAGTCACCTGTCCCCAGTGAATACACATGGAATGTAGCATTTTGCTCCTTACATATTTCTTCATATGATCAACAAGCCCTCCTAAATTCTGTTGTCTGATTTATTTTCCTTTAACTCCTAATGTATGGAACATTGTGTAATATCATTTCTCTATAATATTTTTTCCAAAAGTTCTTGTTCATCCTTCCTTACCATACTGCACTCTGTAATTACTCTCTTATGTCTTCAAATGATGCCTTGCTACTGTGCCTTTCATATCTTCTTTATAGTAAATCTCTATTTTCTCTAGCATTTTCACATTCTTTCTAGTACATCATTATTTTCTCTAGCGTTTTGACATTATCCAGTAAACCATAACTTGCTCCTCTGAACTCCTCCATCCCCACCTGCCTATCCTTCATGCTAAGTTTCAGGATCTCTTTTAACATTCTACCACATTTTGACTAGATTTCTGTTTCCCAGTTTGAATATCTATTTGGTGTCCTCTGTGATACCATGTGCATTCCTTTACTCATGACAATAAAAAAGCATTATGCGATCACAGTTCCCAAGCATGGTATCATACATGCATTTTTTTCTGTAACTTTAATTTGGTAAGATACTAATGGTAGAGAAATTTTCTTGGGCAAATAAAGCTCATGCTAGAAATAAGAGAACAGGTTCATAGAGAAGCCAGCAGCCATATAATTACCCGCATTCAGAGAAACAAAAACGGGGGGAAACTCTAAACAATTGTGACATTTGAGTTTCCAAAGTAATGCGTTGAGGTAAATATCAAGCAGTTCTTAAGAATTATAGATGATAGGTAATTGTAAGAACATAACCGAAAACTAAGATTTACATTACAAAGGATGAAAGGAAAATCTTTTATAATAACAGAGTTGTAGATGCAAGGAGCAGGCTCAAGAAACTTGTAAATGCAGTCAGAATAACTAACCTTAAAAGACTAAATTTCTAAAGCAAGTTCAAGTGACAGGGCCCCATGAATGTAAAATTCCCCCATAATGCACAAATAAACAATTACACACATGAATACATACGTAATGTGTATGTTGCTTATATATTTATGGCAAGTTTAAAAAACAAATCTTGTCACCAAATGCCAGTGCACAACAACAGGTGTAGCAATGTAAACTAATTCAGTTGATGCTGTACCAGAGGATATTTTTCCAATCAAGATCTTTCATTGCTTATGTCTAATGTGCAGAGATACTACAGGATTTACAGGTATTTATGTTGAATGTATCATAATAAGAAGTAACTAATTTATTTCACATATCATTTAAGTGCCATGTATGACTGTCATGAGGTGAAATAAATCATTCCTTGTTTTATTGATTTTTTTTATATCCCATGCATTTTTCAGGGTTGAATTTCACATAATATGATATTACCTTGCAGCATGAAATGCATTCATATCAGGTGATATATGATTTGTATGAGCCATACACAAGGATAATCCCTACTGGAATCTCCCAGCACCCACATGCGATATATATATTTTTATTTATTTTTATTTTGCTTTGTCGCTGTCTCCCGCGTTTGCGAGGTAGCGCAAGGAAACAGACGAAAGAAATGGCCCAACCCCCCCATACACATGTATATACATACACGTCCACACACGCAAATATACATACCTATACATCTCACTGTACACATATATATACAGACACATACATATATACCCATGCACCCAATTCACACTGTCTGCCCTTATTCATTCCCATCGCCACCTCGCCACACATGGAATACCATCCCCCTCCCCCCTCATGTGTGCAAGGTAGCGCTAGGAAAAGACAACAAAGGCCCCATTCGTTCACACTCAGTCTCTAGCTGTCATGCAATAATGCCCGAAACCACAGCTCCCTTTCCACGTCCAGGCCCCACACAACTTTCCATGGTTTACCCCAGAAGCTTCACATGCCCTGATTCAATCCACTGACAGCACGTCAACCCCGGTATACCACATCGATCCAATTCGCTCTATTCCTTGCCCGCCTTCCACCCTCCTGCATGTTCAGGCCCCGATCACTCAAAATCTTTTTCACTCCATCTTTCCACCTCCAATTTGGTCTCCCACTTCTCCTCGTTCCCTCCACCTCCGACACATATATCCTCATGGTCAATCTTTCCTCACTCATTCTCTCCATGTGCCCAAACCATTTCAAAACACCCTCTTCTGCTCTCTCAACCACGCTCTTTTTATTTCCACACATCTCTCTTACCCTTACATTACTTACTCGATCAAACCACCTCACACCACACATTGTCCTCAAACATCTCATTTTCAGCACATCCACCCTCTTGCGCACAACTTTATCCATAGCCCACGCCTCGCAACCATACAACATTGTTGGAACCACTATTCCTTCAAACACAGCCATTTTTGCTTTCCGAGATAATGTTCTCGACTTCCACACATTCTTCAAGGCTCCGAGGATTTTCGCCCCCTCCCCCACCCCATGATTCACTTCCGCTTCCATGGTTCCATCCGCTGCCAGATCCACCCCCAGATATCTAAAACACTTTACTTCCTCCAGTTTTTCTCCATTCAAACTTACCTCCCAGTTGACTTGATCCTCAACCCTACTGTACCTAATAACCTTGCTCTTATTCACATTTACCGTTAACTTTCTTCTTTCACACACTTTACCAAACTCAGTCACCAGCTTCTGCAGTTTCTCACATGAATCAGCCACCAGCGCTGTATCATCAGCGAACAACAACTGACTCACTTCCCAAGCTCTCTCATCCACAACAGACTTCATACTTGCCCCTCTTTCCAAAACTCTTGCATTCACCTCCCTAACAATCTCTCTCTCATACTATTCGCCATTTCTCGCATCAGCGAGGTGGTGTTAAGAACAGAGGACTGGGCCTCTGAGGAAACATCCTCATCCAGCCCCCTTCTCTGTTCCTTCCCTTGGAAAAGAAAAAAAGGAAAAAAACGAGAGGGGAGGATTTCCAGCCCCCCGCTCCCTTCCCTTTTAGTCGCCTTCTATGACACGCAGGGAATACGTGGGAAGTATTCTTTCTCCCCTATCCCCAGAGATAATATATATATATATATATATATATATATATATATATATATATATATATATATATATATAGAAGGCGACTAAAAGGTGAGGGAGCAGGGGGCTGGAAATCCTCCCCTCTTTTTTTTTTTTCTAAGTTTTGTGGGGCCTGGATGTGGAGAGGGAGCTGTGGATTGGATTCGGTGCATTATACACGACAGCTAGAGACTGAGTGTGAATGATATACCTTCTCCAGATCCATAAATTCTACATACAAATCCATTTGCTTTTCTAAATATTTCTCACATACATTCTTCAAAGCAAACACCTGATCCACACATCCTCTACCACTTCTGAAACCATACTGCTCTTCCCAAATCTGATGCTCTGTACATGCATTCACCCTCTTAATCAATACCCTCCCATATAATTTCCCAGGAATACTCAACAAACTTATACCTCTGTAATTTGAGCACTCACTTTTATTCCCTTTGCCTTTGTACAATGTCACTATGCAAGTATTCCACCAATCCTCAGGCACCTCATCATGAGTCATACATACATTAAATAACCTTACCAACCAGTCAACAATACAGTCACCCCCTTTTTTAATAAATTCCACTGTAGTACCATCCAAACCCTCTGCCTTGCCAGCTTTCATCTTCTGCAAAGCTTTTACAACCTCTTCTCTGTTTACCAAACCATTCTCCCTGACCCTCACACTTCGCACATCACCTCAACCAAAACACCCTATATCTGCCACTCTTATCATCAAACACAATGAACAAACCATCAAAATACTCACTCCATCTCCCTCTCACTTTACCACTACTTGTTATTACCTCCCTATTAGCCCCCTTCACCGATGTTCCCATTTGTTCTCTTGTCTTATGCACTTTATTTATCGCCTTCCAAATCATTTTTTTACTCTCCATAAAATTAAATGATACTCTCTCACCCCAACTCTCATTTGCCCTCTTTTTCACCTCTTGTAACTTTCTCTTGACCTCCTGCCACTTTCTTTTATACTTCTCCCAGTCATTTCCATTACTTCCATGCAAAAATCATCCAAATGCCTCTCTCTTCTCTTTCACCAACAATCTTACTTCTTCATCCCACCACTCACTACTCTTTCTAATCTGCCCACCTCCCACCTCTCTCATGCCACAAGCATCTTTTGCACACGCCATCACTGCTTCTTTAAATACATCCCATTTCGACCCCCCACTCCCCTTATGTCAGTTGCTCTCACCTTTTTCCATTCTGCACTCAATTTCTCCTGTTACTTCCTCACACAAGTCTCTTTTCCAAGCTCACTTACTCTCACCACTCTCTTCTCTCCAATGTTCTCTCTTCTTTTCTGAAAACCTCTACAAATCTTCACCTTTACCCCCACAAGATAATGATCAGACATCCCTCCAGCTGCCCCTCTCAGCACATTAACATCCAAAAGTCTCTCTTTCACACACCTATCAATTAACACGTAATCCAATAATGCTCTCTGGCCATCTCTCCTACTTACATACATATACTTATGTATATCATTCTTTTTAAACCAGGTATTCCCAATCACCAGTCGTTTTTCAGCACACAAATCTACAAGCCCTTCACCATTTCCATTTACAACACTGAACACCCCATGTACACCGATTATACCCTCAACTGCCACATTACTCGCCTTTGCATTCAAAGCACCCATCACTATAACCTAGTGTCATGCATCAAAGCTGCTAACACTCACTCAGCTGCTCCCAAAACACTTCCTCTCATGATCTTTCTTCTCATGACCAGATGCATAGGCACCAATAATCACCCATCTCTCTCCATCCAGTTTCAGTTTTACCCATATCAATCCAGAGTTTACTTTCTTACACTCTACCACATAATTTAACAACTTTTGCTTCAGGAGCAGTGCTACTCCTTCCTTTGCTCTTGTCCTCTCACCAACCCCTGACTTTACTCCCAAGACATTCCCAAACCACTCTTCCCCTTCACCCTTGAGCTTCTTTTCACTCAGAGCCAAAACATCCAGGTTCCTTTCCTCAAACATACTACCTGTCTCTCCGTCTTTTTCTCATCTTGGTTACATCCACAAACATTTAGACACCCCAATCTGAGCATTCGAGGAGGATAAGCACTCCCCGCATGACTCCTTCTTCTGTTTCCCCATTTAGAAAGTTAAAATAGGAGAGGAAGGTTTCTAGCCCCCCATTCTCATTTTTTAGATATCTGGGAGTGGATCTGGCAGCGGATGGAACCATGGAAGCGGAAGTGGATCATAGGGTGGGGGAGGGGGCGAAATTCTGGGAGCCTTGAAGAATGTGTGGAAGTCGAGAACATTATCTCGGAAAGCAAAAATGGGTATGTTTGAAGGAATAGTGGTTCCAACAATGTTGTATGGTTGCGAGGCGTGGACTATGGATAGAGTTGTGCGCAGGAGGATGGATGTGCTGGAAATGAGATGTTTGAGGACAATGTGTGGTGTGAGGTGGTTTGATCGAGTAAGTAACGTAAGGGTAAGAGAGATGTGTGGAAATAAAAAGAGCGTGGTTGAGAGAGCAGAAGAGGGTGTTTTGAAATGGTTTGGTCACATGGAGAGAATGAGTGAGGAAAGATTGACCAAGAGGATATATGTGTCGGAGGTGGAGGGAACGAGGAGAAGAGGGAGACCAAATTGGAGGTGGAAAGATGGAGTGAAAAAGATTTTGTGTGATCGGGGCCTGAACATGCAGGAGGGTGAAAGGAGGGCAAAGAATAGAGTGAATTGGAGCGATGTGGTATACCGGGGTTGACGTGCTGTCAGTGGATTGAATCAAGGCATGTGTATGGGGGTGGGTTGGGCCATTTCTTTCGTCTGTTTCCTTGCGCTACCTCGCAAACGCGGGAGACAGCGACAAAGCAAAAAAAAAATATATAGATATATAATATATATATATATGCACATATCTGCTGTCATTTTTTTTTCAGAAAAAGGGGTTTGGATGAGAAGATATTGTTAGCTGAAAATCTGCACAATTATTATCGGAATCTGAATTTCCCATGAAAATGAGGTTAATGAAATCATGCAACCACTGCAAAACAAAGGCCAAGATTATAGAACAGTCGAAGAACACGGTTAAAAGTACTGTATCAGGCGAATGTAGATGGTACAATGAAAAATTCAAGGAAATCAAACTGGCATATGGAGAGGCGTTGCATGGGTACTGGTGCTGCTCCAGGAGAGACTTGTCACGTGGCCAAAGAAGCATGGCGCTTCTACACGGGATAGGGAGAATAAAAGACTTTAGTTTATCACATGCTGTACAGGAAGACAATTATACGTAATTAAAACTAAGAACAGCTTCAAAATTAGTTCATAAGCTATATAACATACAAAGAAAGGTTTTGGTAAACAGCACTTCAGTCAGACGAGACTTGATGGGGCTTTAAATCACCCAATGGCTTTGAAAGTCTATATTGTTCTCAGTTCATTCATTCTATCATCGTCTGAAGGCCAGCATGGAGTAAAACATTGGATTACTCTTGTAGACACATACACAGACAAAGAAACAAGAAAATAAGCATACCTAGTGCCAGAATGATCAATTCTTGGAGTGCTTTGCAAGGTTCTGTAGCATATAGCCTAGTGTGAATGCATCCAAATATAATGAAAACAGGTGAGAAAGAGAGCCAAAGGAGGTTTCATTGGGATTCATTTCATTAAAAGTTTAAACCCCTTACCATTTACGGCTAGTCACTTAAAATGAAATATAAATGTAATATGTGTCCACAAGAAATCAGCATTAGATTCATAACATTATCAGATATAAAGAGAAAGAAATATAGGTTATTTTTTTCAATAACTTTAAGGATGGCTCAGAAAATTATATAACCCATTTATTTTTTTTACCCCAGCAGACTCTCAAACAAATGACAGACAAGTAAACATATGGAGGCAGGTGAGCTGATGCAAGGAATCTTGTTTTCCGTATTATGTTTAACCGAATTATTAGGAGTCTTGATTTATTTACAGGTGAAGGACATGGGATAGGTAATATTGAAAAGATTTAATGGGTGAGACGAGAAGTTGACGGAGGAGTAGTAACTGGGCCATGACAATGACCCGATGGGCTCGCTAGCTCCTGTCTTGTTGTGAGCTGCAAGGTGATAGTTCATATTTTACTTGAGATAACATAATTCTAGTATTATATACCGTCAGTGGATGATGGACACAGGTTAGAAATTACGACTGAACAACAAAGTGAATGTCTACCTCACCTTAGATGGATTCACCTCTTTATTAACTTCATATATTTCTAAGTGAAATTCATTATTGGCTCTTGTACCGCTAATTAGTATTGGTCACGAGTGCCTGTGAAGCCTTGCGTGATGTAATATATTCTTACATCCCTGTGACAACAGAAGTCGAGGAGTAGTTTTAGTGCCACTGTACTTAAGGATTACGTATCTGTGTCGTACATGTGCTTATTGATCTCTATTTCACATTTCTGGTGTATTACGCGGTGTTTTAGACTATTGTATGGAAGTAAGAAATCTCTAGCCGAAGAACTTTTGTCTCCTCTTTTAAGTCCGGATCTGTCTTAATTTCATTAAATATCTTCAGTAGTTAGCAGTTATTTAGTACCTTGCTGTTAGTTTTAGATGTTGAGTGACATTGTTCTGCATTGCTAGTGTTGGGACGTTGTGAAGCATAATTTGAAGCTTTACATATTATTAAACTTTAATGAGTCCATGGTAGTGAGGGTTTCGTATATTGAGGAAAATATTGGTTTAGTTCATGTAAAAGTTGGTAATTTACTTATGAAATAATAGAACCCCTCAAAACATCTTATCTTGCAGCCAAAGTGTTGATAAGACTATACCAGCATTAAGATTGTCTGCCTCTGTGGTTTGCATATTCACATAGTGTGTTTGTTGGTTGATATTTGGTGCCATTTTGTGTTGCTTAATCATGGGTGTCACTGTTAATATTTAGATTGAACATCAAGTGAAAACTTGACAACTTGGGAAATCAAATGAGGTTTTCATAGGTTCTGTTGATAAATTTACAAGTTTATTACAGTTCCTTTTTTCTAGTTTGAATAGCTCCTTGTTTTCTGTGATGCACTACTATTGCCATATTTGGTTCTGTTTGATTAAGATATGATTCCACTCATTATGCCATGCAACTCTGCAGCAGATATTGTACTCTGTAAAGACTATACTAGCATTGCAGGACATTCAATCACTAACCAAAGCTAGTAGTCAGACAAAGCATTCTTGATGATAATGTGTCATGGGGAAAGGTCTTCCAACCTGGAACTGATGAAAGGTACGCATTTAAAGTATGAACCCCCTTATGTTGCTTTTCGACATTTATTTTTGAATAACTGTACGTCCTGTAACTGGCTTGGGTATCTTGGAGAATATCTTGTGATCTTCAGATTATCAAGGGGAGCTCCCCTTTCTGTTTGCAGAGGCAGTTTTGGATTCAAAGACTGATTTTGTAAGATCAGCTGGGTATGTTTGTCAGAGTCTTGATAACAGAAGGGTTCTTCTATGCTAGCCTTCTAAGTATTTTATTGTTGGAATTTTCAGAGATCTTGGACATTTCTCCACACTTTGTCAACCACACTCTGGTATAGATGTTTAGGTTCAGTCTCGTAGGTATTAGGCTTACCTGTTGTAAGGTGGAAGGTTGATAGCATGGTGCAGGATAACCTTTCGGTATGTTTTTGGTCATCTTTTCTCTTAGTGAAAGAGTTTTTCTCTATTGCCTCATTTCCATTTTGTCATGTTCTTATACTACACACAGCTGCTAGCAACATTCCATGCTTTGGCTGTACATATTCTTCATTCATATATAAAGAATGGCAGTGCTAGTTTGTGTATCCTATCAACCTGGCATTGAGAAAGAGAATATTGGACAGACTTTGGGTGTCCATTTTGGAAGAGATAGAAGCCAGAGATACTGTAACTTCATATAGATTTGACCTCCGATTTTTGTGCTGTTTTCCCAAGTATTGTCTGATAGCAGTCCTGCATCTTAGTTGGTTTATTTACACATTTTGTCCCTCTGTTATTTCAGCAAAAGTTCATCTGCATATACAGTTTCGGAACTGGTCTTCCAGATTTTTCTTTGTGTATTTTATGACATATTTTGTTAACTTTCTGATGTATACAGTTTTAGGTCCATCAGTCTGTTATAATAATTCAGATATTTTCCAAAATAAGTTTAGTTGGTTAAGAACCTTAAAGTGTTTTCTGTCTCTATATTGGGTTTTTAGCACACAATAAAAGTAAAATTAGGAGAGAGCAGATGTTTATGTGTCATCAGTGCTTCAGCTTCTTTTATCTTGAAATACCTATTTTTTTTCCAAGATGAGTTTATCCAGCTTGATCATATGAGATCTTAGATCTCTCTCTCTTTAGTTATGACAAGTCCTTTTTTATTTTCATGTTTGTTGTGAGGTTTGATATTAGAGAGAGTCAGATATTCCTGTTGAACATTGCCTTATATTTGGTGACCCAGTGGAAAAGTAGGTTGGAGTGTTAAGGTTTTCAGTGTCCTAAGTTGATTGAATTGTTACAATGACTCTAGTGTCATTCAAACAGGATTGTAACTAGGGGTAATACTTGATTAGTCATACATTTTTGTTAAATACTTAAATTATAGAAGGAAGAGCACAGTAAACCTGGACCAGAGTTTAAGGAATGGAAGCAATGGATTTTGTACTATTAGATATTACTTTAGGATCATCTTGATAGAATGGAAACCCAATATCATAAGTTGCCAGTTATTTCATTTGGGTGCAATTTTTGTGCTGTCACCTCATAATAACATTTCTCTGAGGACTTTGTAAAGTCTTTTTAAGTAATGTTGGCATTATTTTATCAGTAGATCATTGGATAGTATTACAGTGGTCTAGCAGTTGTGAATGGTAGGATTCCTAAGCTTCAGATCTATTCTATCAAGGGTTGTGTAGTCTTTGGTTATATTGATTAATATTGCTTGATACTTTTTCAAAAGCTTTTATCCCTTGTTATTGCAACTGGCCCTTGTTATTTTAGAATTACTTTTCTTCCTCCCTAATGTAAAGGACCTATGTTGGAATTTTTAAAACCTCAGAATTATACTGTTGAGACAACTTTATCATTGGGGTGCTGAATGCATTTGCCACTGGTCTTTTTTTTTTCCAGGATTGGGATCTTGCTGCAGAATGCATGATTGTTCAGTTCTGTGAATATTTATCTGTAAAGTGAACTCTGGTTTATACTGCTTTTTCAAAATTTATTACTCCAATAGATTTTGTGTTAGAACCTTTTACATACTAAGAAAAGTCCTCACTTTTGTCCTCCTCCTAACTTCTTACTTTAGGGGATGTATCTGTCCAACTGGTATGGTAAGTATTTATTTTAAAACATTAGTATTATGCTTGGTATTCACACTTGCTATCATTATGCAGTATGTATAATTTTGCCACTTTTATTGTGTATTACTTATGATTTTTTTGTATTTATATTTTTGTTGAATAATGGTCGATGAAATACAGTAAAGCCTCAGTGATTTATTATCCAGTAGTTCATTTTTTTTTTTTTTTCATACTATTCGCTATTTCCCGCGATAGCAAGGTAGCGTTAAGAACAGAGGACTGGGCCTTTGAGGGAATATCCTCACCTGGCCCCCTTCTCTGTTCCTTCTTTTGGAAAATTAAAAAAAAATGAGAGGGGAGGATTTCCAGCCCCCCGCTCCCTTCCCTTTTAGTCGCCTTCTACGACACGCAGGGAATACGTGGGAAGTATTCTTTCTCCCCTATCCCCAGGGATAAAAGTAGTTCATAATATGATTATAACTGTAATGGTATATATATCCCTCTAAAAATTTCACTCATATTGATAGTGTAAAACTGTATCTTGATTGACATAGAATGTGAATTAAGGGAGCTAGTGTTTGAAACTGCTGGAACTGAAGAAGACTTGCAGTGTGTCGTGTGCATTAAAAGTAAAGAGATATTTGATTGAATGAGAAATGTATAAATGAATGTAAGATTAGTGCTTTTCTTTGATATTAGTTAATTTCACAGTGAGGATTTCTTCAGTAATTTATTGTTTCAGATGATGGAGTGACTTCCCCCTCATATCCTGTCAACAGTGTTGTTCCATAAGGTTCTTTCCTACGACTTTATGTCTTTGTTCTCTCTGTAGATGATTCTCCCTCTTCTACATCTAATCCTGTTCTTATTCATTCTTTTGCTGATGAGTCCTCTTTACACACTTCAGCTTACTTTCCATTTCCTTCTAATTCTTGTTCTCTTTCTCATACTTATTTCATCTCTTATATAGACATGTGCAAAATAGACTGGGGAAGCAGTACTCTTATTTAGTGAAAGAGAAGAGAGAGGCATTTGGACAATTTTTGCAGGGAAAAAATGCAAATGAATGGGAGATGTATAAAAGAAAGAGGCAGGAGGTCAAGAGAAAGGTGCAAGAGGTGAAAAAGAGGGTAAATGAGAGTTGGGGTGAGAGAGTATCATTAAATTTTAGGGAGAATAAAAAGATGTTTTGGAAGGAGGTAAATAAAGTGCGTAAGACAAGGGAGCAAATGGGAACTTTAGTGAAGGGGGCTAATGGGGAGGTGATAACAAGTGATGTGAGAAGGAGATGGAGTGAGTATTTTGAAGGTTTGTTGAGTGTGTTTGATAATAGAGTGGCAGATATAGGGTGTTTTGGTCGAGGTGGTGTGCAAAGTAAGAGGGTTAGGGAAAATGATTTGGTAAACAGAGAAGAGGTAGTAAAAGCTTTGTGGAAGATGAAAGCCGGCAAGGCAGCAGGTTTGGATGGTATTGCAGTGGAATTTATTAAAAAAGGGGTGACTGTATTGTTGACTGGTTGGTAAGGTTATTTAATGTATGTATGATTCATGGTGAGGTGCCTGAGGATTGGCGGAATGCATGCATAGTGCCATTTTACAAAGGCAAAGGGGATAAGAGTGAGTGCTCAAATTACAGAGGTATAAGTTTGTTGAGTATTTCTGGTAAATTATATGGGAGGGTATTGATTGAGAGAGTGAAGGCATGTACAGAGCATCAGATTGGGGAAGAGCAGTGTGGTTTCAGAAATGGCAGAGGATGTGTGGATCAGGTGTTTGCTTTGAAGAATGTATGTGAGAAATACTTAGAAAAGCAAATGGATTTGTATGTAGCGTGTATGGATCTGGAGAAGGCATATGATAGAGTTGATAGAGATGCTCTGTGGAAGGTATTAACAATATATGGTGTGGGAGGCAAGTTGTTAGAAGCAGTGAAAAGTTTTTATCGAGGATGTAAGGCATGTGTACGTGTAGGAAGAGAGGAAAGTGATTGGTTCTCAGTGAATGTAGGTTTGCAGCAGGGGTGTGTGATGTCTCCATGGTTGTTTAATTTGTTTGTGGATGGGGTTGTTAGGGAGGTGAATGCAAGAGTTTTGGAAAGAGGGGCAAGTATGCAGTTTGTTGTGGATGAGAGCTTACGAAGTGAGTCAGTTGTTGTTCACTGGTGATACAGCGCTGGTGGCTGATTCATGTGAGAAACTGCAGAAGCTGGTGACTGAGTTTGGTAAAGTGTGTGAAAGAAGAAAGTTAAGAGTAAATGTGAATAAGAGCAAGGTTATTAGGTACAGTAGGGTTGAGGGTCAAGTCAATTGGGAGGTAAGTTTGAATGGAGAAAAACTGGAGGAAGTAAAGTGTTTTAGATATCTGGGAGTGGATCTGGCAGCGGATGGAACCATGGAAGCGGAAGTGAATCATAGGGTGGGGGAGGGGGCGAAAATCCTGGGAGCCTTGAAGAATGTTTGGAAGTCGAGAACATTATCTCGGAAAGCAAAAATGGGTATGTTTGAAGGAATAGTGGTTCCAACAATGTTGTATGGCTGCGAGGTGTGGGCTATGGATAGAGTTGTGTGCAGGAGGGTGGATGTGCTGGAAATGAGATGTTTGAGGACAATATGTGGTGTGAGGTGGTTTGATCGAGTAAGTAATGTAAGGGTAAGAGAGATGTGTGGAAATAAAAAGAGTATGGTTGAGAGAGCAGAAGAGGGTGTTTTGAAATGGTTTGGTCTCATGGAGAGAATGAGTGAGGAAAGATTGACCAAGAGGATATATGTGTCAGAGGTGGAGGGAATGAGGAGAAGTGGGAAACCAAATTGGAGGTGGAAAGGTGGAGTGAAAAAGATTTTGAGTGATTGGGGCCTGAACATGCAGGAGGGTGAAAGGCGTGCAAGGAATAGAGTGAATTGGAACGATGTGGTATACCGGGGTCGACGTGCTTTCAATGGATTGAACCAAGGCATGTGAAGCTTCTGGGTAAACCATGGAAAGTTTTGTGGGGCCTGGATGTGGAAAGGGAGCTGTGGTTTTGGTGAATTATTACATGACAGCTAGAGACTGAGTGTGAATGAATGGGGCCTTTGTTGTCTTTTCGTAGCGCTACCTCGCACACATGAGGGGGAGGGGGTTGTTATTCTATGTGTGGCGAGGTGGCGATGGGAATAAATAAAGGCAGACAGTATGAATTATGTATATGTGTATATATGTATATGTCTGTGTGTGTATATATATGCGTACATTGAGATGTATAAGTATGTATATTTGCATGTGTGGAAGTGTATGTATATACATATATATGTGGGTGGGTTGGGCCATTTCTTTCGTCTGTTTCCTTGCGCTACCTCGCTAACGCAGGAGACACCGACAAAGCAGAATGAATAAATAAAATAATGCTGGATTATGGTATTTTATTAGATATGCTGTGATAAACAAAACATTTATCTACTCAATAGATATGTTTTATTCCAGAGTACATATTGAATATCCAGAATAATATGCGTATTGAACGTGTTCGATTAGAAAGTGCTTAGGTCTTGCTGCAAGGGTTGTGTCAGTATCACAGTAACTTCTGGCAGTTTTACGTCACATTGCTATACCTCTAACATGTCTCGTCAGAAAAGTCTGAATGACGAACAAATTAGGGATCTGTTAGCAACTAGTGACATAGACAAAGAATTGGATGATATTAGTGAGGCAAAGAATTGGATGATATTAGTGATTTAGAATTTATACCTCATCCTAGCGACACTTCAGTTGCTTCTAGCGACACTTCAGTTGATAGTTCTGTAACAGATGACAGTATTACTGGCAACGATTGTCAAACAGATGTTACTGCCATGATCTCACATGCTGCCAGAAGAGATGACGAGTTTATATGTACACAATCAGAAGATAAGTGGTGTTTGATGGCTCCATCCGCACAAGGTCCTGCAGCTTCATTGAATGTTTTGACAACATGCACTGGTGTATATGAAAAAATATCCATGTTCTCTAAAGGCTTTGTGACTCCCCTGGTCTAGGGATAAACTTGCTGCTGTTCACTTGCTGTTAGATGGATTTGTAGAAAATTTTCAATGATGCTACCAACATAGTGAGTGTGTTGCCGGTGATGAGCAATTGTATGCGTAAAAGGGGATGTTGTAGGTACATTCAGTACATGCCTTCAAAACCTACCAAATGTGGTCTAAAATTCTGGGTTGTGGTGGATATTACATGTCAAATATTGAAATGTATAAGGTAAACATGAAGAGAGAACTCATGAATTAAGAATGCATGTTGTACTAAAGCTCACAACTCGCTTGCATGGAATGGGAAGAAATGTCACTTGTGACAATTTTTTCACCAGCTTGGAATTAGCTGGAGAGCTTGCATCACAAAAAATGTCTTTGTTTGGAACTATTCATGGTAACAGAAGGGAAGTGCTAAAGGAACTGCAGAAGAAATTGTTTGAAAGGGTTTTTGCCTATAGTGAAGAGGAGGTACAAATAGTATGATATAAGGCCAAAAAAAATAAGAATGTGTTTTTACTGTCAAACCAGCACAAAGATAAGAAATTGAATGATTGTAACAAAATGAAATCGGAAGTGGTACTGTATTATGATTCAACTAAAGGAGGTGTTGACTGTGTAGATAAGAGTTGATATGTACAATGGTATGTTCCTGTTTGGTGCAACTTGGTTGATCTAGCATGCTATAGTGCATTTGTTCTCTACACATGTGAATTTCTGGATCATCACAGGGGCAAGAACCACAGGAGATGACTTTTTCTCTGAGCTGGGAATGGCTCTGAGGCACAGGTACAGGGAAGCCAGGAATGCTGGTGCTGCTTCATGCAGTTCAGGACAAGACTGAGTTACTGCAACTGCTTCTTGAAAGAAATGCTCAAGATGTTCAGTGTACCCAAGGAACAAAGATGGAAAAAATAGTGCAAAATGCAAGCTATGTTATGAATTTGTATGCCCTTAACTTTATTTTGTAACATGTCACTTATGTGGTGAAGGAGACTCACAATGGTGTTTCATGTTGATTTAAAGGAGACATTTTTCTGTTTATAAGTTGCTATGTTTTTCATTAGATTTTTATTATTTTGCTTCAGAATGATATTAGATTTTGCATCAGTTATCTGATATCATGTATTATATAGTTGCATCCAAGACACTTAGTCTATATTATTCCTTCAGATATATTGAAAAATATTGGATGGGACTGAATTGACCCTAGTCATGCGGTGATATAGAGTGGAAATTTCCTGTATCCACGGATAATGATACTGAGAAAGGTGGTGATGAGGGATTTAGGTAGGAGGTGGGTTTGAGATGGGGGTGGATCGCATGGTTTATCAAGCCTTCTCGAGTTACTCTCTCACTTTCAGAGTGTGATATTTATGATTATTGATGTGTTTGGCCTTTACGTTACATATTTGAATGTTTTGAAGTCAGATAGTTCTCATTTACATGACATTGATAATATGAAAACTTGATGTAACTTATAAAGTGGCCATTAGTGGCTGGAATATGATAAGAGTATAATTTTATGTTTCTTTGACATCATTATAAAAGACATTATAACTGAAAACCCTTACAATATATTTGTATATTTCTTTATTAATGGAAAAGCATATTAAAAAGCATTAGAATAATTCTTTTGATCTGTTGCTCTTGTGAGGACTTAGTATTGTTATGCAAGTATGTACCCTGTTCTTGAATAAGGCTATTGTGAAACGTTGCTACTTTGGAATGTCACTTTGTGAACCATCGTTTTGCAGAGGCCTCCCTGTACCAGTACATAACATTAGAACCTGCATTAAGTATACAACCCCCCACTGCCCCTGTAGGTTACAGTATGTTTTGACCACAATCTGTGTTCAGTATTTTAAAAACCCTTAAAGCATGAAAATCTACACAGAATTGTACTTGGTACCAATTGTTACAGATTTTTTTTTTATGTTCTACCTCTGCTGTATTGGAACATCTGAGAGTTAAGTGATTTCACACAGTTGCCATGCATTAGAAAAACCTCTTTAAAATCTTTAAATTTTTTTCTCTGTGATATGCAAATAACCCCCATTCCTAGAGTAATAGTAGTGTTCTTCCACCCAACAGCTATGTCAGCACAAGGTAAAACCAACATGACTCCCCCAGTGAGTATGAGCCTTCCTTATGCTGCAAGATTTTAGATTTATTCCCCATACATTTCATGAGCACTAACTTGAAGATCAAGTGCTGCATATTATAACTGTAATAGAAGAACTGAATTTCTCATCCTTTCAGTTAACAGTTCACTGCATATTAAAAAGCTTTTGTTTGTTATGCTGTTAAAAAGTGATGCTGATATTTATGAATATACTCTGAGAGTTATGAATGAACTCTGGAGACTCTTAAACTAACTGAATATCCCAAGAACACTTACGGGTAGCTGATTTGGACAAGAAAAGAAATTCTCTTTAATGTCCTTTACAAACAATTCATCCTCTCCATCCTAAACTATGCCTCCACCATGTCAAAAGGAAAAAACAAAGCTGCAAATCACATGAAACAAAGCACTCAGAACAGTCACTGGCTACCCATCAATCAGAAAAATTCTACACAACGAAACAATTACACCTCATTATGTTTGGCACTTAGTTCTTTGCAACAGCAGTGGATCCTTCCTGTCCAAACCCCTCCATTACTAACCACCAGCCCCAAGAATGTATATATGGACATGAATTTAATGTGTTTACTGTACATATACAAGTATATGCTTACTGTGTGTGTGTGTATGTTTATTTATGAAGCTGTTTTGGTTGGTAATTGATTGAACACTAAATAATGTGAGTTTTGTAGGCATTTGTGCTTAATCTTGATTTTTTTGTGTGCTTTTTTCCACTGACAGATGAAGTATTGTTGTTTATATTTGCAGTATGTCTTAGTAATGAAATGTTCAGATTGTTTAGGACTGACTATTCTTTTTCACTTCTTCATTGTCAACACAATGAGCCTCTGCTATATAAAGGAGTCCAAAGTAAGAAAAACTTCTCTAGTGCATATGAAAAAAGAATGTAATTCATCATGACTGTCATATTTCAAAGCAAAAATATTTAGGATAAAGTGCTTTCTCTGATCATTAATGTCAGTCACATGATACCAGGTTCATTAGATTTGTTTTTGCAGTTTTTTATGTTATACTAAAATAATTATTTTCGTAGTGTGCGTGAGTTGTTACTGATTATATATTGGTTTTCAGGAAGGTTCCAAACAAAGGAAACACAAGCCACATTTCAAGAAGAAGGTATCTTCTTCTGGGAAATGTGCATTGTCGTGTTCAGGAAGGATTCCAGCAGTGCCCTTACTTGTAGGAGGGTCATCATCAGTGCTTCCAGAAGCTGAATCACCAAAAAGGGAGCATTTAAAGCCAGGAACACTTCCGGTTGGACCTCACCCACCAGCTGCACCTGAAATAGGGATTCCAAAAGCAGTGTCACCTAAAAATAGACCTTTGCAAGTAATAGGACCCAAAACTGGGTTGTTTAAAGGGCCTCAACAACAAGATGCACTTGCAATAGAACTCCAAGAACCAGAGGCACCTAAAGGTAAGGCTCCCAAAGCCATATCAAAAAGGGGAGCTTCAGAACCAGTAGGGTCACTGAAGGTAAAGCCTTCACAACCAGGACCTCCTATTACCAAGCCTCCTGAATCATCAAGATTAGCATCTTGTCAAATAGCTTCATTAAAAGTTAGAGATTCGCTGGCTGGGGCACCAACAGAAGTGCCCTCACACAACGAAAACAAAGTTAGGTCAGAAAAAAAGCACTCACACAAAGGAGTGCCATTACCAGAAAAAACTCTGCTGTATTACAGCCATCAACCTCACATATTTCATCTTTACCTTTTTCTGCTACATCATCAGAAACAGTCTCGTCCTGCATACCAGCCTTTACTGATACTGTGCCTCCATATTTGAGAGAGGAAAATTCTCCTGCATCATTTAAAGTGACGAACACTGCATCAGAAACAGTGAGAACTACTGGAGCTGATTTTATTTTGTTAAATTCTGGAGGGGTTAGAAATACAAACATGTCTCAAGCAACCACTAAATTAGATAATTTATGTCATCTTCTTGAGAACATTGTTATTCAGCACTCTGGTAAGGAAGCACTGAGTGATAACTCTTTAAAACTTCCAGTAGCATCAGCTGCCCAGTCTGTAAGAGAAGTGTCACCAGCAAAAGTTATACCAACAGCTGTGGGATCTCCTAATGTTGTGATAGAGTCTAGAGAGGCAATAGAGCAGGAGAGGAAAGCTAGAAAAGAAGCAAAAAAGACAAAGAAAAAAGGTGGAGAAAAGGGTAAAAGTGGAGATGATAAGATGAATTGTAAAATGGAGGAAGTCAAGAGAGGAGCCTCACAAGAAGTAGCAGTGCCACGTACAAGAGAGAAACAACCAGGAGATAATTGCAAACCACTGCAACAAGCACAACATACTAGGCTTTCTGATGGAACTCAAGGATCCAGTCAGGAAAGTGCTACTGGAAAGTCCAAAGCAGATTTGAGGAGAGAGAGACGTGAAAAACAGGAGGCTCAGAGACAAGCAAAGATGGCTGCTAAAGTCCAACAAGAAGCAGAAGCACAACATAAGGGGCAAGAGCATGTACATCCAAGTAATGATAAAACAAAGCCACCCCAGAGGAAGAAGAGGTTGGGAAGTGAAGGAGGAAAGAGGTGGAGAGACAAGAAGAGTTTCGATAAAGGGCCCACTGGTCGCCGCATTCCTTTACTGGGACACCTCACTCCACACTCCTCCCAGCCACCAGAACTTCCAGTCAATTGTGATACCATCCATCCAGCTGTTCGAACTCTTGGGCTAAAGATGAAGGTAGTTATTTTCTCTTTTCATTTTTTTTTATCATTCTTAAATCACATGACCACTGGCTTTTAAAGATGTTCATACACTTATTTAGGAATATTTCACTGGGAAATTGAATTTTGGTATTCAGTATTGCCTGATAGTACTAATCATCTCATAAACATATTTAAAGCCAGGATTCAGTAATCAAAAGACGTGTGTGCTGAATATATCATGGCTTTCTTTATGTGTAGTTGTAAGAGGAGTATTATGCATAGTTTTTAATATTGATACTTTTCCTTCCCATATAAGATTCATAGAAATTTTGTTTTATGTATTTAGATGGAGCAGGCAGAATTCTAGGAACCAAAAGGTGCATTTCATTGTAGAAAGGATTTCACCATAGTAGGGAATGTCAAATAGAAAGCGGTATTCCAGAATTTTTGTAGAAGCCTTTTGCCAGTATTGTTACTTCAACAATAAAAGGAAAAGAGGGGAAAATAAAGACTTAATAAGCTTTGAAGCACTTATTATGTTCAGTGTGCATTTTTATTTTGGCCAACATGGCATAGGCAAAAGTTTGCATTCATAATGGCTATCTCAGATGAAAGGTAAGACAAGTGAGCCTGAAATTACAAATGTAGTAGGTATTGATTTGAGCTCCTCAGCATTTATAAACTAGACTCTTAAGGATGGGAAGGTCATAGGAAAACTCAAAAGACAGAAAGGCATTTCACACTTTTGCCATATGAAGAAAGAAGGAGGTAGCTTAATGGCCAGTCTTTGTTTAACAAGACTCCACACAGAATCTTAGCAAGTAGCAGCCAGACACATGCTATGGGTCCAGGTTGTAGAGGAAGGGACACAGATGGCTGATAAGGGCAGTGAACAGAATGTTACTTTTGCCTTTTCCTGGTGCAACCTTACTAATGGGGAAATGTGTGAAAATGCATGAAAGAAATGTATGTAAGTGGGACTCTGGTTTCAGTGCATAATACATGACTTAGAGAATGTGAGCATATGAGGCTGGTCTTCATCTGTCCTTAGTGTCACCTTGCTGACATGGGAAAAAAGAATGAAAGAAAGAAAAGAAAATATGTATATATTTTCTTACAAATTTGTCATTTCCTGCAACTGTGAGGTATTGCTGGGAACAGATAAAGAACATTTGCTCACATCCACCCTCTAGTTGTCATGTATGATGCACTGAAATTAGAGCCCTCTACCCACAACCAGGCCCCTCAGTTCATTCCATGATTTCCTCTGACTGATTGCTTCATATGACATGGCTTAATCCATTGATAACTTGTTGTCCTCTTGTAAACCACATTGCTCCAGCTCACTTTTCATGCATATTTCATGCTGTCTTGCATGTTCATACACATTTCTCAAAGCATCCTTCACTCCATTTTTCCACCTCTTCCTCAGTTCCCCCTTTTCCTTGTCTCCACATCCAATGTGTATACTCTCTTAGTCATCCTCTCCATTTGTCCAAGCCATTTTAGTAAACCCTCATCATTTGTCTCATACTTACTCCTCTTACTGTCTCACCACTCTTTATCTTATAATTTCTTATTCAATTAATCCTCCCCACCTCTTATTGCCCATTAGCATTTCATATCCAACACATCCATCCTATACCATAATTTTTTTGTTTAGGGATCACACTTCACAGTGTGGGTGTGTGCACATAGGACTTTTATTTAAAAGTGTTCCAGGCATTACTTCAATAAAGTGGGAAACAGTGAATAAGTTTAAGATAATTCATTGTAATTAGATTTTTGTTGTTGAGATTACTGCTGCAGATCTTTTTGCTGTTAATGAAGTTTATTTTTCATGTATTAGGCCAGATTTCTTCAAACCATTGCACTCAAAGTTTTACAAGTTATAAAAAAAACCTTCAAGCAGGTGAATGCATGAGAGAACAGACTCAAAAGTCATGTTGTGTACTTCACATGCTGGGATACTACCTCTCCTTAATAATTGTTATTTTTTTATCATTTCCACAGAACCATATTGTGGATGGCTCAACAGCTAGAGTTGTGTCTACATTAGCAGCCCTTAAGAGACTTATTAGTGATTATCGAACACCTGAGTCATGTGACCTTTCCAGAGATTTAGCTGAGAAATTGCTTCCAAATGTGGCTTTCCTCAATGCATGTCGAACTCAAGCTGTTGCGATGGACAATGCTATACGGTAAGATGTTATTGTTAATGAAAATGTATAACAGGATGTTCCGTGCTTTATTTTACAGTATTGCTTGATTAGATTTCCTTTTTGGTGGCACATAATGACTTTTTGATTTTAAGTAGATCACAGGACACATTGTTGTAAAATCTACTTGAATTTGGATTTTTCTAATTCTAGATTTTTGAAGCACAAAATCAATAGCATTGAGCCTACCATGCCAGAGGCACAAGCTAAGGATCAGTTGCGGACAGCCATAGATGATTATGTGCAGGAACATATTAACCTGGCCAGCAGCACTATAGCCTCACATGCAGCATCGCTCATCCAGGATGGAGATGTTATTCTCACCTTTGGGTAGTAAGTAATTATTATTTTACATTACTGAATTGCTTTATCTTCAGCCATGAGAAAGGCATGTATTAGTAAAAATGTGCATTTTCATATGCTAATGGTTGTAACAAGAAAGATATTGTCGGAAAGTGGCTCTCAAATCACATGTATCTGCATATGGTTATGCCATCAGTGAAAAGTTGCTGTCAGTGAAACTGTATTACTGTCAGTAGATGTAAAATAGTACAGTTGTGTTTGGAACTTTTTTCTTGAAATGTCCATAATTTCCACACTCCTAATCAGAGTGCATCCTTGGAACAAGGATCCTGGTATTTTATGATCAAAATTGTCTCATACAAATAATATGTATAAACCAGAAAGCCCCATTATAAGGTTGGTAACTATAATCTGGAAAAATCCAAAATACAAACGCTGCTCAACCTCAAAAAATTCAGGCTGGAGATGATCTACCTGTAAAGAATTTCATTGTTCAGAGAATGCTGCATACTTTATATTTGTTTAATGAGAATTGATAATTGTACAGATGTAAAACCAAAAGAATACATACCTACACAGCTTTCCATGGTTTACCCCAGACGCTTCACATGCCTTGATTCAATCCACTGACAGCACGTCAACCCCTGTATACCACATGGCTCCAATTCACTCTATTCCTTGCCCTCCTTTCACCCTCCTGCATGTTCAGGCCCCGATCACACAAAATCTTTTTCACTCCATCTTTCCACCTCCAATTTGGTCTCCCTCTTCTCCTCGTTCCCTCCACCTCCGACACATATATCCTCTTGGTCAATCTTTCCTCACTCATTCTCTCCATGTGCCCAAACCATTTCAAAACACCCTCTTCTGCTCTCTCAACCACGCTCTTTTTATTTCCACACATCTCTCTTACCCTTACGTTACTTACTCGATCAAACCACCTCACACCACACATTGTCCTCAAACATCTCATTTCCAGCACATCCATCCTCCTGCGCACATCTCTATCCATAGCCCACGCCTCGCAACCATACAACATTGTTGGAACCACTATTCCTTCAAACATACCCATTTTTGCTTTCCGAGATAATGTTCTCGACTTCCACACATTTTTCAAGGCTCCCAAAATTTTCGCCCCCTCCCCCACCCTATGATCCACTTCCGCTTCCATGGTTCCATCCGCTGCCAGATCCACTCCCAGATATCTAAAACACTTCACTTCCTCCAGTTTTTCTCCATTCAAACTCACCTCCCAATTGACTTGACCCTCACCCCTACTGTACCTAATAACCTTGCTCTTATTCCCATTTACTCTTAACTTTCTTCTTCCACACACTTTACCAAACTCAGTCACCAGCTTCTGCAGTTTCTCACATGAATCAGCCACCAGTGCTGTATCATCAGCGAACAACAACTGACTCACTTCCCAAGCTCTCTCATCCCCAACAGACTTCATACTTGCCCCTCTTTCCAGGACTCTTGCATTTACCTCCCTAACAACCCCATCCATAAACAAATTAAACAACCATGGAGACATCACACACCCCTGCCGCAAACCTACATTCACTGAGAACCAATCACTTTCCTCTCTTCCTACACGTACACATGCCTTACATCCTCGATAAAAACTTTTCACTGCTTCTAACAACTTGCCTCCCACACCATATATTCTTAATACCTTCCACAGAGCATCTCTATCAAATTATTTATCATATGAATAAATATGAATAAATATAAATATGAATGTGTTTGATGATAGAGTGGCAGATATAGTGTGTTTTGGTCGAGGTGGTGTGCAAAGTGAGAGGGTTAGGGAAAATGATTTGGTAAACAGAGAAGAGGTAGTAAAAGCTTTGCGGAAGATGAAAACCGGCAAGGCAGCAGGTTTGGATGGTATTGCAGTGGAATTTATTAAAAAAGGGGGTGACTGTATTGTTGACTGGTTGGTAAGGTTATTTAATGTATGTATGACTCATGGTGAGGTGCCTGAGGATTGGCGGAATGCGTGCATAGTGCCATTGTACAAAGGCAAAGGGGATAAGAGTGAGTGCTCAAATTACAGAGGTATAAGTTTGTTGAGTATTCCTGGTAAATTATATGGGAGGGTATTGATTGAGAGGGTGAAGGCATGTACAGAGCATCAGATTGGGGAAGAGCAGTGTGGTTTCAGAAGTGGTAGAGGATGTGTGGATCAAGTGTTTGCTTTGAAGAATGTATGTGAGAAATACTTAGAAAAGCAAATGGATTTGTATGTAGCATTTATGGATCTGGAGAAGGCATATGATAGAGTTGATAGAGATGCTCTGTGGAAGGTATTAAGAATATATGGTGTGGGAGGCAAGTTGTTAGAAGCAGTGAAAAGTTTTTATAGAGGATGTAAGGCATGTGTACGTGTAGGAAGAGAGGAAAGTGATTGGTTCTCAGTGAATGTAGGTTTGCGGCAGGGGTGTGTGATGTCTCCATGGTTGTTTAATTTGTTTATGGATGGGGTTGTTAGGGAGGTGAATGCAAGAGTTTTGGAAAGAGGGGCAAGTATGAAGTCTGTTGGGGATGAGAGAGCTTGGGAAGTGAGTCAGTTGTTGTTCGCTGATGATACAGCATTGGTGGCTGATTCATGTGAGAAACTGCAGAAGCTGGTGACTGAGTTTGGTAAAGTGTGTGAAAGAAGAAAGTTAAGAGTAAATGTGAATAAGAGCAAGGTTGTTAGGTACAGTAGGGTTGAGGGTCAAGTCAATTGGGAGGTGAGTTTGAATGGAGAAAAACTGGAGGAAGTAAAGTGTTTTAGATATCTGGGAGTGGATCTGGCAGCGGATGGAACCATGGAAGCGGAAGTGGGTGGGGTGGGGGAGGGGGCGAAAATTCTGGGAGCCTTGAAGAATGTGTGGAAGTCGAGAACATTATCTCGGAAAGCAAAAATGGGTATGTTTGAAGGAATAGTGGTTCCAACAATGTTGTATGGTTGCGAGGCGTGGGCTATGGATAGAGTGGTGCGCAGGAGGATGGATGTGCTGGTAATGAGATGTTTGAGGACAATGTGTGGTGTGAGGTGGTTTGATCGAGTAAGTAACGTAAGGGTAAGAGAGATGTGTGGAAATAAAAAGAGCGTGGTTGAGAGAGCTGAAGAGGGTGTTTTGAAATGGTTTGGGCACATGGAGAGAATGAGTGAGGAAAGGTTGACCAAGAGGATATATGTGTCGGAGGTGGAGGGAACGAGGAGAAGAGGGAGACCAAATTGGAGGTGGAAAGATGGAGTGAAAAAGATTTTGTGTGATCAGGGCCTGAACATGCAGGAGGGTGAAAGGAGAGCAAGGAATAGAGTGAATTGGAGCGATGTGGTATACCGGGGTTGACGTGCTGTCAGTGGATTGAATCAGGGCATGTGAAGCGTCTGGGGTAAACCATGGAAAGCTGTGTAGGTATGTATATTTGCGTGTGTGGACGTATGTATATACATGTGTATGGGGGTGGGTTGGGCCATTTCTTTCGTCTGTTTCCTTGCGCTACCTCGCAAACGTGGGAGACAGCGACAAAGCAAAAAAAAAAAAAAAAAAAAAAAATTTATAAGGTTATTCCACTGATAACTACCATCTTATTTTATACAGCTCTGCCCTGGTTAGTGATGTGGTCGAAGCTGTTTGTGGTGAGGGACATAAAGTTAGCATTGTTGTGGCAGATTCACCACACCCTGCATCTGGAGCTGCTATGGTTAAGAGATTATCCTCGCTTGGTGTCACAACTTATTACCGACTGATCACAGATGTCACACACATTATGCCCAAGGTGAGTTTAGTGTCATTGAAAATGTTTTACTGGTCTTTTGAATGTTAGGTACTGTAAGTTACCTCACTTCTTTCTTTCATCTGTTTAACTTCATTGTAGATGGATTTAATCGAATTATTCCAACCTCTCATTTGACCAGCATATATTACCAACTTTTTATTACAGCTGGAAAAAATTTTCAACCCACAAAGGTCTGCAAAAGTTTTCATTATGAATGGCACCAAACCTCTTTTCTGCTTTCCCCACTGACCAATGTTTAGAGCAGTGAATAGGCATAAATAAGTTACAGCACAGGTCATAAGGGATTGCACTGACAGTAAATAATCAGTAATTCTTTAGAGTTTTAAGAAAGGGAAGAATAGCTGTAGAGTGAAACAAGAGAAGTTATATTCATCATTACAAAAGAAGATAAGGAATAGGTCTCAACTTACAGACAAATATTATTAAGAAGGGTAGTGCTTAATTTTAAAATGATCAAGTCACATATAAGTGAGTAGAGCAGCTCCCTTCTTTATGATAAACAGGATGATTTCTAGCAGAAGAGGTTATCTTCCAGATCTGCTCAATTTTTTTTTTTTTTTTATTAAAGTACTGCTGTGGAAGTTAGGGAAGGCATGTTGAAGTACTTTCATCTTGACTGCCAGAAAATTTTAATTATTAGCCTTTGGATTCAAGGGAACAGAGAATAATAATAAAAGTTATTTGGTCTGAATTAGTGCATACAGCATAGTCTTGTCAACATACCTTGTTACAAGGTATTATACCATGATAAGCTAATTAGATTATTTCTTTGATAGAATCTAAGACTACTTTGTATTTATCAGTTTTGCTAAAATTATGCAGCTTCCTCATGAGTTATTCAGTACTTTACATATTTAGGTCACCAAAGTGGTTGTAGAGGCAGAGGCAGTGATGATGAATGGAGCCATACAGGGAATGTGTGGAACTGCTGGTTTGGCTCTTGCAGCAGCTACCCATGACACCCCTTTTATTGTACTTTGTTACACATACAAGTTTTGCAACAATGACCTCACGGACTCTTTGGTTGTTAATGAACTAGGTTAGTGCAAAATTATGAGTTTCAGTGTTTATTGCCTGCTGAATATGCTTTTCATCTTTTACAACTTTTCTTTGCTATTGACAGTTTATTCTTTTTTTTTTTTCATATTTCCTATAAATATTCTTTGTATATGTGCGTGTGTGGGCGTTTATGTATATACATGTGTATGTGGTTGGGTTAGGCCATTCTTTCATCTGTTTCCTTGCACTACCTTGTTAATGCAGGAGACAACGATTAAGTACAATAAAAGAATTATAAATGTTATTTCTATATGTTTAAGAATTCTCAGTATTTCTATTTTTTAGTTGGAGATTTTATGGGCAGTATAGTGTGTTATTAGGGATGGTCAGTTCCTAACTCCTGTATTTACATTGAAAACCATTGAACTGAAATTTGCACATCTGAGATTTGTGATATTCCTCAGTCCCCATTCCATGAAACATCATGACAGTAGTGTAATTGTCTGACTCAAGTATGATAATGGTTTACTTCCTTCTTTGGATTCTCCTGTTCCAGCTCTTCCAAAAGAACTTCATGAGCTGTTTTGGCAGATCATCATTTGTCCTCTTGATACAGATGAATCACAGGAGAACACCTGATTCGGGAATATACTGGTAGCCACAACAGAAATGAAACACGAAGATCCATCCGTGCTCATAATGATTCACATCTTCAGGGATACAGAGATAATGTGGCTTTCAGCATATTATCCTCTTAAACTCAAGTTTCCCATTATCTGTGTCCCAGCTATGCTCTCTTGGATGAGGAATGCTTAGGACTACCTTGTTTGCATGTACTGGATGAGAGTTTGGTGGTTTGGCCTCTCAACATACATATGCAGGTAATCTGTGCAGGATGAAAAGGGGTTCGTATCCATTTCATTGCAGCTTAAAAATAACAACTCCTGACTTTTCATTGAACCATTATTGAAATTATTTGGGTTCATTGAACCATTATTGAAATTTCCCATGATGCAGCTTATTGCAATCATTTTTGTTGAACATCCTTGTGGAGACGTAAAATGCACCAACTTGTCAAAAATGCCATCATTAACAGGTGATTTTCCAAGTTGTATAAAGATATCAGACTATTCTCTGTGTATCTGGAGGACTGTGAGTTTTCCTTTTTGTACAAACATTCTGATTGTATTTCAGCCATAAAAGAAATTTACTGCAGGAAGAGCTGCACACATTTACTGTCTTACATTTGTTATAGTGCTTTGCACTTTCATGAGACACCTCCTTTTAGCAACCCATTTGTTAAACAAAATTTTTTTTGAGTGTGTGTGAAACTGAGAAGAAACAGGAAGATATCTGTGTTTGAGGATTTACCAGTGACTATTGTATAATTTGCTGAATGGATAGTAGTGTTTATATTATGGAGGTTAATCTCATATCATCTTACTTAGAGATAATTTCCCTAGTCTCCTATGACAGTTTCCTGCCCATTGGAGCTTGAAAGGCTAATGCACTTCTGCATACAGATAAACAAAATTTTGCCATGAAGCTTTAGGGTCATGGTTCCAAACCTCGTGTCAACAGACCCCATGGGGTATGTGAAGCCTCATCAGGGGGTACATAGATACATTTATAGAAAAAGGTATATAACCATGGGCTATTTTGTTTAAAGAGAACATTGATTTGACATTATAAAGTTTGTTCATAACTGCATTATCAATATGGAAATGAATGAAATAAATCTCTTCTAGTAAAAGTATGAGTCACCATTGAGAGGGGTTATGTAATGCCTCACACACCATATGCTTTAGGGCATGTCCTTTTTTCCTCTCTTCAAGTAGAAATGCTATGAAACACTTCTTGTTTTCCTCACTTGACAGGAATGCCTTCCACTTTCTTGATATTTTTATTGGGGATCCTTTTATCAAATGGGCTATGGAGGTCCTGTGCCTTGCTCTTTCAACAATTTTGATGGACATGGAAGTAAAAAGCTGTAAGAAAATCTTCACAGTGGACTTCAGGGAGCAGATTGAATGCACTGCCATCCATCTTTCCAAATGTGTTTGTTAGGGGAACCTGAGCATGAAGGAGAGCATTGTCATCGTTGACTTGACTGAGCCTTTGTACTGGATAGTAATCTCTTTCCAGCAAATGCAAGAGGTTTTGCCTGTCTCCCTTTACATGAAATCTGTCAGCTGACTTGCTCAGTTAAGTTTTTCCCCACAATAATGGCAAATTTATTGTGCATTCCTCATTCTGTAGGTTGCAGTGCAAAAGAGGATACAGAATGTGCAAAAGGTCCAGGAGCTGAGCCTCAGTGATTGAAGTAAATTGGAATTTATGATATTAGAAGAAAATGGAAGAAAATTTTAACCAAGGTTTGGATAGTAGTGAATGAAGTATAATTATTACGTTTACAGAGTAACTGAACTGTTTACAGAAATTGAACCATATTGACTGTCATAGGTATGAGGATATATAACAAGTGAATTATTTTCATGTAGAATATTGTTATGAATGAAATGCAGACATTTATCTCTTAACCTTTGGCAAGAATCCTCTCTAAATTCTGGTTATGCATAAGTTAAGTAATGTAATGTACATAGTGTTGTTACAAGGTGTGGGAGCAGCTTCGATAGTAGAGCTTAAATTTGGTTTGTTCATTATCAGTCGAAGGGGCAAAGTCCCATAAATATTTATAGCCCAGCATGAGCCCGGCAGCAGTAACACCAAGGTGTCTACTGATCCTGTTGGTGGAATCATATGTATATGGCTCTTCTTGCATGATCTTATGGTAGTTGAATCTGATTGCATTTATTTCACTTCACCTTAAGTCCAAAAGGTTTTATTCCTTTTTCTGAGTGCCTCTTTTAAGACTGCTCACAGGAAGGCCCATGGGATATCACCTTCATCCTACAAGGAAGTGGATTTTGCTAATTTGTCAACTTTATCATGAATTCTAAGCCCAGTGTGAGAAGGAGTCCAGAGAAAGTGGACACTGACTCCATCTTGGTTTAAGGTCCAGTTCTCTGGATTCCTTCACCATATGAGCTCAGAATGCATGGCAAGACTGATGGATTAGCAAAAGCTTCTTCCTCTGGGCTACCCAGGTACAGAACCAAGCAGAAGTTTAGCATCATCTCCATTCCTTTCAGCTTTAATTCACTTGGCACTTTTGGATTGCTATCACTTTCATTGTTTTGATGGCTGATGCATGTATCTTGAGACTGAGACTCTTGATTCATACACTGAGGCTTTGTGTTTTCTTAACCAAGCAGTGTTGTAGGCTTCCTGTCCCATACCATTAGCATAAAGACACTATTTAAAATCCTTTGGTGCTAGTTGCACCTGAGGACTGGCAATGAAGTACATTGTAGTTTTTAGCTTCAGATGGATTGAAGAATCTTGTATGATCTTCAGCACTGTGTGAAATGCACTCTTGGCTGTCCATGTGTCATCATTAGTGTTTGTTTATGGTAGCTGATTCTTGCATGTCTTTTCATGTACCATTTGTGCTAGGCTGAGTAAGTTTATTTGTCTTATAGTTGGCATTGTGTGTGGGCAGTTCTGTAGCGTGAACTGTAAGTACTTTTTTATTAGAACTGTCACCCATTCACCATCAAACCTCTCAGTAGTGCTTTCTTTCACATAATGACTGTTTTCTTCAAGAAGTGCTTTGTTTGCCTTGCATTCAGCAATGGTCTGTATGTCTTATATCGGATTTCTCTCAGTGCTTTCCTACATGAGTTGTAATTCTTAGAAAGGAGGCATGTGAGTGCACTTCTCCTGCAGCTAAGGATCCTGCACTTTCAGTACCATGTCTTGGTTTTTTTTTTTTTCTGCAACGTTTTTATTGATTATTCTGCTGTTTTTGTGACACTGCACAAGCTTTTCCTCTCTCTTTTTCTGCAGTAGGAAACAGTATGCTGGTTCAAGAATGGGGTTCATCATCTAATCCATTCTGTCATTTGAGGGGCCAGGATATGTCTGTAAAGATTTTTATAACACCACATTTGGCAACCATGCGAATATAACCCACTTTTTTGACACATGGGAACAAGTGTCTGGTAAAATGTAATTTTGTATTGCTCTGCAACTAAAGATATTAATTTCTTGAAATTTTGTAGATTCTAGATAGTTACCTTGTTTTACTGTCAGATTTATCATTGGTGGGTGATGAAATATGTGCACTAAACTGTCATTTTCTCTTTGCATTTGAAGGCTTTGGAAGCTTTTAAGATAAGGTTTCTCATCTGTTCTTTTCTTTGTCATAATGAGCACCAGAGGTAGAGACAGTATTAAGAAGAATGATGATAAACAATTATGTTAGAAATTTGGAATGTATAAGAACTATCAGGCTGTTTATGAGTCCAGTAAATGCTTAGAAGTATATTTATATAGTTCATGGTTTGCTTCTACAGTCCTTGATTATCACTAATTGTACATCAGGGCCTCAGTCAGCAGATTAATTTACCAACTTGCACATTCCATCTGTCGTACAGAAGTAGAATAAGTATATAAATTTGAAGGTGCCTAATGGCCATACCCTCCCATAGGTTAAATGCAGACAACCTGGTTTGCCTAGAATAATTGCAAAGGTTTACAAAATTAACAATCCTGAAAATTTAGTATGAGGAATTAGTATATGGTCCACAGTGTTATGTTATTATCTCTGCCTGCTCCCTTCTTCCTCCCTCTTATTTTGCCACATAGTTCTCTTTCCTCTTCTCCCCTTTATGTACATAGCATCTCCTCTTCTTTCACACAGCTTGTTCATGTCTATCTCATCACATAAGAACCCAGAGCTATAGAATGTGAAGTTTGACAATACAGTATGGAGAACCATCTAGTGACTGATTTGTTTGGATATGTATTGCATGTAAATCCCTTATCACACTGGAGAAAATAGCTTATTAGACTGAATTTTTTTTTCTTCCACAGGGGATGCAGATAGTGTAGTAATGTGCCCATCAAAAGAATACTGTGGACATCTTGCAGATTGGCGAGAAACACAAAACTTGAATGTTGTAAGACTTGTTTATGATGTGACTCCAGCCAGTTTGGTAACAGTTCTTGTTACGGAGCAGAGTGTGCTGCCGACATCTGCAGTCCCTGTGATTATACGTCGCAACTATGCTGATATTCTTGGTCAAGATTAGTGCATACTTTGTTTTTAGCATTTATACATGAATTTTGAATACCTCCATTAGTAAAATGTTTTGTGGACCATTAGTAACATCCCAGCTACTTGCCATGTTTATAACTCATTAGGATATTTGTATCCAGTTTTGTTTGTCTTATTCATTGATGAGATTCTTACTCCTAGAAATTGTAAAATACAGGATGATTGATGCTTATTCTAAAAATTCAAAGTAGATTGAGAATTTTAGAAGGTTACAATGATCACTTTATCTAAAAAACAAATTTTTCTGTGAAATATTTTTTCTCTAAAGTTCACCTCTGTTCCCATTAAATACATAATCAGAGATAAATACTAATATGCCAGGTATTACACTTTGATTTATCCAAGGAATACAGTCACAGTTACATTAGATATTTGTTCCATGAGTATTGCTATAAATGTAGCAAGTTTGTACTAAGAAAGGAGGCAATAGATATCATTGATTGTCCATAATGGGCATAGAACTGTGATAGCAAGAATATGTCTCAATATTAGAATTTGATAAATAAGAATAAAAGATATCTCCTGATAACATGCAATAAATATTACTTTGTTACTCATGTACCTTGAACTTTGCAGCCCAAGGACCCCTTTTATGGTGTTTCCCCAGTGCTTAAGAAATTGGCTTCATTCATCAGCCAGGACCTCAGTTCATGAAGTGTGTCAATTTTTGTTCATCTTTCCTGACTCATTGTCTCCATACGTCCAAACCATTTCAGCACATTCTGTACCTACATTTCCAACTATATTTATATAGATGGAAAGGTTTAATTTTTAACTAACTTAGCTTTTTCCCCTTCAGGAGGGAACATTAGAAATGGAGAAACAAATGCTTTCATTTGCACACTCCCAGTCTGTCTGTCATGTGCTCTGATATACTAAAATCAGTCTGCCATCATCACTCAAGCTCCATACACTTCATTTGCCTTAATTTTGAATGTTACCTTTTTTTTTGATAAATGGATACAAGAACATTATGTAGTTTTCTATCTCAGCAAATATTGAGAGCTTGTCACTTTTGCTGTTTTGATTCCCTGTTTCTTTGTGCAGCAGAAATGATTAAAATTCAGGGCATGGGCATCAGAAATATAGGTAATTACTTCTGATTGGCAACACCGTTTTTCACTGGTGTATTTAGTAACACTGGCAGTTTTTCTTTTTGAGTTCTATTTATGCAGAAGATAATCTTTTTCCGAGTATGATACTGAAAAATGGAATCACCTGAACCTTCAGGCTTGTTTTTTGAGTTGAGTATCTGTTCAGATATGCATGACTTTCATGAATTATTTAGGGTTATTAAAATTTTCCAAATTATCATTTCCATCACTAGTATTTTGTTAGGTATTTCCCAGTACTTTTTGCAATTTTTAAGAACCCACTATTCTATTTTACAATTTGCATTATTATAATACTAGCCCAGGATCCCTTTTATTGAGCTTATGCATCAATCAGTAGCAGGGAAATTACAGACTCCCTCTTGAGTGAGAAGTTCCTTTTGTTTGTCGATGATGATACAGGATACAGCCTCAGCAGTGACTTTTCATGCATGGTTTAACCATATGAAGGTAGAGGCTGATAGCATCACATGAATCATTATATGCTAATGCTGATATAGCATGAAGCATAGTTTTATCTATCTGTATCTCTGATGCCTCTTCCCACTTGGAAGTCCCCCACGGAGATGGCCTTAGCAATTGAGTCTCCATAATTAGTGAACTCCAGTGCCGCTTCTTAGCTTTTAGTGTCTCATCCTTAACAGGGCACTGGGAGAGGGCAACTCTAATGCAGTGTTTGTAGAGGTTCCCATCCAATGTTCTGACTGACTACTACTACCTAATGTTAATGCCTAATTTTCCTACTTACTATCTGTTTCTACATAATGCTCCTGCCTAAGTGTTCCTACCTACTACTTCTGTCTACATCTATTAAATCTACCATTTTGCCAGAAGGCAGGGCTAGCACATAGTGCTCTTTGCTGGGAAATCTAGAGTTTTGAAGAATGAGCTGTATGAGTTAAGTGTTATGTAAGACGAGGAGAGATTGTATGTTTATGGACAGAATGCCAATAGTCCACATGTGAAGGAGACAGAGAGACAGCATCCTGGGTCAGAGGAGTGCAGCTTGACAACCACTGAAGTGCTCACTCACTGTGCAGCTGTCACTAAGCCTCCCAATACCCAAGTGGGTAGTACTGGTAATATACCTCCCTCGTCATTGGCTGCCTATCAACTACTACCTAGGTAGTGGCTGATAGGCATAGTTTTGTATTTCGCACAATATCACTCTCATGGGAAACATTACAACTTTTGCCACTAATGAAGAAATTATCAATGGAACACATTTTTCACAAAGGTTAGTAGGCAAGCAATTGAAAAAGAGGATATCCAAGGCAAAATTGTCTTGCGTTTCATTTTTTTGTATTCTGAAATAATTTAATCATCCCATTATATGTATTGAAAGGCTGTGCACTAATAGTTGTATATTTAGGCAATGGATAGTATTTGGTTTGAGGTGTTTTGTAATGGTAATAAAGACTTTTGTTAACTATTGTGTAGTACCCTTGAGGGCATAATGTTTCCCATTTAATTAAAATGGTTGTAAGAGAAGTGTTTGCTGAGTTTTGACAATGTGTAGGTTTCAAATGTCGCAGTAAACTGTATCATACTCTTTGCATTTTTCATGCTTTCAGCATGTGTTTGAGATTTCACTTCAAGATCTGAAGTTAATGTTATGATGTTCATATAATGTGGTAATCATATTTTTTTTCTTTTTTCTTTCAAACTATTCGCCATTTCCCGCATTAGCGAGGTAGCGTTAAGAACAGAGGACTGGGCCTTGAGGGAATACCCTCACCTGGCCCAATTCTCTGTTCCTTCTTTTGGGAAAAAAAAAAAAAAAAAAAAAAAAAAAAAAAAAAAATGTAAGTGTGCTGTTGTTATTTGTGTTATCAGTATTTTGCCAGAACTTTATTTTCATGGTCATGATCCAGAAACTACTGAACATAGAGATTAATATTGACAGTTATGTGTATGTAGATGTTTGATTATTGAGCACTCTTGATAGTTTGGGAAACTTCATTTCCTCGAGCACACTGGAGATGTACTTTATCAAGGATACTCCTAAATGAGGTGAGGTTATATGGACTTGGTCTGTATCATTTAAATGTGATTTGGATTCAAATAGTAGCTAGATAGAACATCTGACGAGATACACAGTTGTTTCAAAAATAGCCAAATTATGCCTTTTATTGGTTAATGGCTTTTCAAGATTAATTTAGTGAGTGAAACACTTATATACATGCACCATACACTTATCCTTTCTTTTTTTTACATTTTCACCCTCTCTGAATTATTTCCTCTCTAGCATAGACCTTGAGGACTGTTCTTTATTAATGAAGCCTTAAAAAGAGTCCAGAAAAGTATTTCGTGTGTACAAAGAGGAGTGAAAAAGTGGGTTTGGTGTGATTTTAATAAGATTATGATAAATAGTATGCATAAGGTAAGGCTTTGTAAGTGGATTGAGAGGGGCCTATCTGACCCTGTGATTGGACTGATGTGAGTGGGAGAGCATTAAGTTTAAATGGGCTAAATGTTGGAAAATAAAAAGCAAGGAGGAAGTAAGTTGTGAAGTTTAGGAATTGGATAGAAACTTCAAGAAAACTTTGATGGAAAACTGACATCAGGTTAAAAAACTGATGAGTTATAAAGGCCTTCATAGAGTGTTGTAGCATTATAAAGAGGAAGTGGAAAGAGAAACAGCAGAGTGGAATGAAGCTGAAGGAGATTGGATCTACCAGAAAACTGATGAATGGAAGTTAGACTGTAAATAATGAATGATAAAGCAGCACACATGATTACTAGAAAATAGGTGAGAATTATGGAGGGGGGGGGGGAGAATAACTAGAAATTTAAGGGGAAATTTTGTGCTTCCTCTGAATGTAGATCAAATGCATAAGACAGGAAGGGATGAACATGTATTGTGCATTTTACAGGAGTGAAAAACCTTTGGTGATAGGCAGTGAAGTCTCAAAATGAGAGTATATGAGTGATAGTGATTGCAGGATACAATTGAAGCATCATCTGATGGATTTTAAGTTGCTAGTTTATGTACGTGAACAGTGTTGGTTTTTTTAGCTAAATCTCTAGAAGAGGTAGGCATAGTGTTGTTACATTTAATATGAATAAAATGCGCTACCTCGCAAACACGGGAGACAGCGACAAAGCAAAATAATAATAATAAAAAAAATGAAGAATGGAATTTTGAGGATGGGTCTTGGTACAATCAGTAAGAATACTGTTTAATGAGAAGTTTAGTTGGATTTTAAGTATCTTCATTGATCATAGACCATTGATGTATATGTGTTGTATGTGAGAGACAAGTACTCTCACGAGTATCTTGCTGTCAGAAATGATATTTAGGGGAACATTTATTTTCTTTGATAGTTTATTTGTATCTTTAAGCCAAGCATCATACATGGACAATGAAGCATGTCTGATATTCACTTTTGTCACTGGTAATTTTATGAACACAGTTGCTTCTCCCAAACAAGGTATTGTCTGGAACAGTTAAACAACAGACTCGTCTGTACACATCCACTTCCTAGCTGTCATATATAACATATGGAACCCAGAGCCTTCTGTCCAATCAAACCCTTCAGACTGTCCATGGTTTATCTTGATTGCCTCATGTGCCTAGGCTAAGCCCATTTACAGCACATCACCATCCATATATCTCATTAATCCAGGTCATTCTTTCCCATGCACACCTCTTCCTCCTGAAAGTTCAGGCATTGTTACACCAAAGCCACATCCATAACCTTTTGTCTCCTTGGTTTCACTCTTTTTTCCGATCCATTTCTGATACATAGATCATCTTAGTCAGTCTTCCCTCAGTCAGGTTGTGCTCATCAACACATACTGTCCTGAAGTATTCAACTTCCACCCTATTCTCACATTTGTTTGTTCTCCAATGCCTGTTTTGCTAAAAGTATCTTACATGGCTCTCATACACATGCCTTGCTCACTAATTAATTTTTCATGCAAATGGTTACTTACTTTAATATTGCTCACATTCATTTATGAGTACTGGTTGTACTTCCATTAATGATGCAGGGAAATGAGTGTGTGTTATGGAAGAATTTTCTGCATTCAGATTTAGTGTGAATGAAGATGCAGGTATTCTCTAATTGTTCAGTGTTGTGTGTTAAGGATATTTTGATCAATGCATGAAATACTTTGTTCAGGCACAAATATAATTGCGTGTATAGTGCTGATGGCAAAAATGAAGCTTTTAGTACTTTATACTGGACAAGAAGGTGAAGAAATAGATGGTATAGACTATAGTGACTATCACTTATGACTGTGTGTTGCAAGGTACTTGAGAGTGCCTAAAGTAATTGAAGGGTATGCTTCTAGAATGGACATGGACTTGAGACTCATTCAACATAAGATGGCAGATAATTTTGTCATTTAGCTGACTGACATCTGATATCTTGAGACTCATCTTTAAAGCACTAACTAAAGAAATATGGTAAAAAGAAAATAACACTAACAAACATTATTGTCTCATGCATCTATGTTTTAATTACATCACAGGGTTCATTCATGTATTGGAAAGTTAAGATTCACACCTTTTTCAGGTCAAGAATATATTTTGGCCCAAGTTTTGTTGTAATGCTAACACATGTTTTGAATAATTAGAAATTTATAGTCAGTTTCTAGAAATTAATACAAAAAAAGATGCTTATGAGAATAGTTCTTTTGGACCATTTTTTTTTCAGGAATTATGATAGTAATTAAGGCCATATGGGAATTTTAAAGTAAATTTTTTGTTTTTACAGGGCTTTTTTTTTTTTTTTCCAAAATATTTTAAAAGGTACTCAGAATTTTGCAGGCTCATATGAATCCTGACATCACCCTCCCAGCAAGTTATCAGAGAAATCTTAAGAAAAGATATGTCTTTATATCATTGAAATAAAAATAAGTGCAGGCTAGAAAAAGGGTGACTTCTAGAAACTCGATAAAAAGGTCACTTACAAAAAGTAAAGCATTTTCATTTTTCAAATGCATTAGAAAAGTATTAAAGAGAACAGGGAAGAGATTTTTTTTTGCAAATCTTATTTCCTGCAATGCAATCTAAATCTCGTCCACACAGAACAATAACCACTGTATACACCTTCATGCATTACAGTAGCATTCTTTGTACTCTGAAGTTACTGAACCTCTAGCATCTTTTGTGTAATACAGTCTGAGATGAACTATTATTCTGTACAATACTGTGCAAATGGCTTAACAATGCAAACATAATTCTGTCCCAGACAAGTAAACAATTCCCCTACAAAAATAGATGCTATTTCAGTACTGAGATAAAGTGGTATGGAATTCAAATTATTAAATACACCAACCATCATTTTGTTGCACAAAGCCTTCCCACAAGTTGCTGCGCAAAGCGTAAATAAGTTAAATCTATTTGGACTGAACTGCTAACAGCAGAAACACCTGTAGCAGATGACGGCAGAGGTGAAACTGCTGGTCGTCGGCCTAACCATCGTGTGAAGAATGAATTCTGCAAAATTCAGGTTCACAATCAATGTAGGTTACATACAAACTGGTTATCTTTCAAATACATGAAAAGAGCTTGACTGTTCTTTTATATAGATTAATGAGCTCCATATATATGGCCAGTGCTTAGAATTTAATCATTATATTCAAGAATGCTTGTGAGTAAGTCCTTTTACTTTAACAAATGTCTGTGATTAGAAAGTTATTTCAGTAGTGTGCATCAAGGATTATACAGTACTAGAAATCAGTTCCAATATTAGGCAGTGAATTTCTTAGCCATTCATCAGAGAACATTCCATGCTTAAAATGAATCCAAACCCTCCTTTCAAATCACAGAGCTGACTCATATGATGTTTCATTTTGTTTTGTCATGACAAATTTTTTTTTTTTTTTTTCACTTGCTCTTCATTAAAAACTGACATCCATCTACAGTACACTGAAGAGTATTAACCACAAATGAAAGACCAACACATACCATTTCATCTGCGAGTCCATGACGAATTCGGACTGCATCACGTGGGGAAGTTTCAGGACTCATTAATGCTAGGGTGGACTGAGTAAGTAGTAGTAGCAAGGCCTCCTCTGCACATGTGGCTAACACTCTCAAACACAGGCCAACTTCAGGAGCACCACTACGACATGGGGATACGCCACGGCTTTCCTATCAGTGTGCAAAGCATATCATAAATTATTATTATTTTTATGTTTGTCTTTCCTTAGCTAAGTCATACTTTATCAAAGTTCAGTAACACAATTTATCCATATTTTTTCCTGGAAATACCATTTCTAACTGTATTTCTATCTATCTATATATGTCTCTGATGCGTATTCCGTTCAAGAACTCACTCAAGGGGGGTGACCATAGCAAAAGAGTTTCTATAACTGTTGAACTTGCAGTGCCACTATTTAGCCCCAATGCCTCGCCCTTAATAGGCCACTGGTAGAGGGCAACTCTAGTATAGTGTTTTCAGAGGATTCTACCTAATGTTCCAAGTTATTTTATATTTTTTTTATTATACTTTGTCGCTGTCTCCCCCATTAGCAAGGTTGCACAAGGAAACAGACAAAAGAATGGCCCAACCCACCCACATACACATGTATATACATACACATCCACACACACACAGACATGTACATATATACACATGTATATAATTCACACTTGCTGCCCTTATTATTCCCGGCGCCACCCCGTCACACATGAAATGACAACCCCTACCCCCGCATGTGTGCAAGGTAGTGCTAGGAAAGACAACAAAGGCCACATTCGTTCACACTCAGTCTCTAGCTGTCATGTAATAATACATTGAAACCACAGCTCCCTTTCCACATCCAGGCCACACAAAACTTTCCATGGTTTGCCCCAGACGCTTCACATGTCCAGGTTCAATCCACTGACAGCAGGTCGACCCCGGTGTACCACATCATTCCAATTCATTCTATTCCTTGCACGCCTTTCACCCTCCTGCATGTTCAGGCCCCGATCGCTCAAAATCTTTTTCACTCCATCTTTCCACATCCAATTTGGTCTCCCGCTTCTCTTCATTCCCTCCACCTCTAACACATATATCCTCTTTGTCAAACTTTCCTCACTCATTCTCTTCATGTGACCAAACCATTTCAAAACACCCTCTTCTGCTCTCTCAACCACACTCTTTTTATTACCACACATCTCTCTTACCCTCTCAACCACCTCACACCACATATTGTCCTCAAACATCTCATTTCCAGCACATCCACCCTCCTAAACACAACTCTACCAATAGCCCACGCCTTGCAACCATATAACATTGTTGGAACCACTATTCCTTCAAACATACCCATTTTTGCTTTTCAAGATAATGTTCTCGCCTTTCACACATCTTCCAACACTCCCAGAACTTTCGCCCCCTCCCCTGCCCTATGTCATAACTCACTTCTGCTTCCATGGTTCCATCCGCAGCCAAATCCACTCCCAGATATCTATAATGCTTCACTTCCTCCAGTTTTTCTCCATTCAAACTTACCTCCCAAATGACTTGTCCCTCAACACTACTGTACCTAATAACGTTGCTCTTATTCACAATTACTCTCAGCTTTCTTCTTTCACACACTTTACCCAACTCAGTCACCAGCTTCTGCAGTTTCTCATCCGAATCAGCCACCAGGGCTGTATCATCAGCGAACAACAATTGACTCACTTCCCAAGCTCTCTCATCCACAACAGACTGCATACTTGCCCCTCTCTCCAAAACTCTTGCATTCACCTCCCTAACAACCCCATCCATAAACAAATTAAAGAACGATACAGACATCACGCACCCGTGCTGCAAACTGACATTCACTAAGAACCAATCACTTTCCCCTCTTCGTACTCGTACACATGCCTTATATACTCGATAAAAACTTTTCACTGCACTAACAACTTGCCTCCCACACCATATATTCTTAATACCTTTCACAGAGCATCTCTATCCACTCTATCAACTCTATAAAATAATATCTATACACTGATTTTCATTAAAATCTGAGGAAGTTGAAAATCTGAGCAAAAAAAAATGCAAGGCTATTATAGCCTTGCATTTTTTTGCTCAGATTTTCAACTTCCTTAGATTTTAATGAAAATCTGTGTATAGATGTTATTTTATATGGTATTAAAATATTTCGAGTCAAAAGACTGTAGTTCATGATATTAACCGATTAATTAGCACCTGGAGTAATTATGATAAAATTTAAATGCTAATTACTCGACTAATTATACGAATTTTTAGATTTTGACCACAGATTCCTATTCAGCATACATAAAAGTATCTTAATTATGATAAAATTTAAATGCTAATTACTCGACTAATTATACGAATTTTTAGATTTTGACCACAGATTCCTATTCAGCATACATAAAAGTATCTATGCTGAAAATTTGAAGAAAATCTATTTTTTCAAAAAAATCAAGAAAAATCCAAGGCCTTGCATTTTTTTGCTCAGATTTTAATGAAAATTCGTGTATAGATATTATTTTATGTGGTAATTAAGTATTTCGAGTCAAAAGACAGTAATTCATGATATTAACTGGTTAATTAGCACCTGGAGTAATTATGATAAAATTTAAATTAAGCTAATTACTCGACTAATTATACGAATTTTTAGATTTTGACCACAGATTCTTATTCACCATAAAAAAGTATCTATGCTGAAAATTTGAAAATTTATTTTTTCAAAAAAATCAAGAAAAATCCAAGGCATTTTTTTTGCTCAGATTTTCAACTTCCTTAGATTTTAATGAAAATCTGTGTATAGATGTTACTTTATAAGGTATTTAAGTATTTCGAGTCAAAAGACTGTAGTTCATGATATTAACTGGTTAATTAGCACCTGGAGTAATTATAAAATTTAAATTAAGCTAATTACTCGACTAATTATACGAATTTTTAGATTTTGACCACGGATTCGTAGTCAGCATACATAAAAGTATCTATGCTGAAAATTTGTGAAGAAAATATTTTTTCAAAAAAATCAAGAAAAATCCAAGGCATTTTTTTGCTGAGATTTTCAACTTCGTTAGATTTTAATGAAAATCTGTGTATAGATGTTACTTTATATGGTATTTAAGTATTTCGAGTCAAAAGACTGTAGTTCATGATATTAACCGGTTAATTAGCACCTGGAGTAATTATGAAAAAAATTAAATTAAGCTAATTACTCGACTAATTATACGAATTTTTAGATTTTGACCGCGGATTCGTATTCAGCATACATAAAAGTATCTATGCTGAAAATTTGAAGAAAATTTATTTTTCAAAAAAATCCAAGAAAAATCCAAGGCTATAGCCTTGCATTTTTTTTTTTCTCAGATTTTCAACTTTCTTAGATTTTAATGAAAATCTGTGTATAGCTGTTACTCTACATGGTATTTAAGTATTTCGAGTCAAAAGACAGTAGTTCATGATATTAATCGGTTAATTACCACCTGGAGTAATTATGATAAAATTTAAATAAAGCTAATTTGAAAAGCTATTTTTTCAAAAAAATAAAAGAAAATCTTTTTTGCTCACAATATGAATCTGTGGTCAAAATCTAAATATTCGTGTATAGATATTATGTGGTATTTAAGTATTTCGAGTCAAAAGACTGTAATTCATTATATTCACTGGTTAATTAGCACCTGGAGTAATTATGATAAAATTTAAATTAAGCTAATAACTCGACCCGATTTTCAACTTCCTTAGATTTTAATGAAAATCTGTGTATAGATGTTACTTTATATGGCATTTAAGTAATTCGATTCCAAAGACAGTAGTTCATGATATTAACCGGTTAAATAGCATCTGGAGTAATTGATAAAATTTAAATGCTAATTACTCGACTAATACGAATTTTTAGATTTTGACCACAGATTCGTATTCAACATACATAAAAGTATCTATGCTGAAAATTTGAAGGAAATCTATTTTTTCAAAAAATCAAGAAAAATCCAAGGCTGGAGTAATTGATAAAATTTAAATGCTAATTACTCGACTAATACGAATTTTTAGATTTTGACCACAGATTCGTATTCAACATACATAAAAGTATCTATGCTGAAAATTTGAAGGAAATCTATTTTTTCAAAAAATCAAGAAAAATCCAAGGCATTTTTTTTTGCTCAAATTTTCAACTTCCTTAGATTTTAATGAAAATTCGTGTATAGATATTATTTTATGTGGTATTTAAGTATTTCGTGTCAAAAGACTGTAATTCATGATATTAACTGGTTAATTAGCACCTGGAGTAATTATAAAATTTAAATTAAGCTAATTACTCGGCTAATTATACGGATTTTTATATTTTGACCACAGATTCGTATTCAGCATACATAAAAGTATCTATGCTGAAATTTTGAAGAAAATCTATTTTTTCAAAAAAATCAAGAAAAATCCAAGGCTATAGCCTTGCATTTTTTTTCATCAGATTTTCAACTTCCTTAGATTTTAATGAAAATCTGTATATACATGTTACTTTATATGGTATTTAAGTATTTCGAGTCAAAAGACTGTAGTTCATGATATTAATCGGTTAATTAGCACCTGGAGCAATTATGATAAAATTCAAATTACGCTAATTACTCGACTAATTATACGAATTTTTAGATTTTGACCAGATTCGTATTCAGCATACATAAAAGTATCTATGCTGATAATTTGAAGAAAATCTATTTTTTCAAAAAAATCAAGAAAAATCCAAGGCTATAGCCTTGCATTTTTTTTGCTCAGATTTTCAACTTCCTTAGATTTTAATGAAAATCTGTGTATAGCTGTTACTTTATATGGTATTTAAGTATTTCGGGTCAAAAGACTGTAGTTCATGATATTAACCGGTTAATTAGCACCTGGAGTAATTATGATAAAATTTAAATTAAGCTAATTTGAATAAAATCTATTTCAAAAAAATAAAGAAAATTTGTTTTGCTCAATATGAATCTGTGGTCAAAATCTAAAAATTCGTGTATAGATATTATGTGGTATTTAAGTACTTCGAGTCAAAAGACAGTAGTTCATGATATTAACCGGTTAATTAGCACCTGGAGTAATTATGAAATTTAAATGCAAATTACTCGACTAATTACACGAATTTTTAGATTTTGACCACAGATTCGTATTCAGCATACATAAAAGTATCTATGCTGATAATTTGAAGAAAATCTATTTTTTCAAAAAAATCAAGAAAAATCCAAGGCTATAGCCTTGCATTTTTTTTTTGCTCAGATTTTCAACTTCCTTAGATTTTAATGAAAATTCGTGTATAGATATTATTTTATGTGGTATTTAAGTATTTCGAGTCAAAAGACTGTAGTTCATGATATTAACCGGTTAATTAGCACCTGGAGTAATTATGAAAAAAATTAAATTAAGCTAATTACTCGACTAATTATACGAATTTTTAGATTTTGACCGCGGATTCGTATTCAGCATACATAAAAGTATCTATGCTGAAAATTTGAAGAAAATTTATTTTTCAAAAAAATCCAAGAAAAATCCAAGGCTATAGCCTTGCATTTTTTTTTTTTTTCTCAGATTTTCAACTTTCTTAGATTTTAATGAAAATCTGTGTATAGCTGTTACTCTACATGGTATTTAAGTATTTCGAGTCAAAAGACAGTAGTTCATGATATTAATCGGTTAATTACCACCTGGAGTAATTATGATAAAATTTAAATAAAGCTAATTTGAAAATCTATTTTTTCAAAAAAATAAAAGAAAATCTTTTTTGCTCACAATATGAATCTGTGGTCAAAATCTAAATATTCGTGTATAGATATTATGTGGTATTTAAGTATTTCGAGTCAAAAGACTGTAATTCATTATATTCACTGGTTAATTAGCACCTGGAGTAATTATGATAAAATTTAAATTAAGCTAATAACTCGACCCGATTTTCAACTTCCTTAGATTTTAATGAAAATCTGTGTATAGATGTTACTTTATATGGCATTTAAGTAATTCGATTCCAAAGACAGTAGTTCATGATATTAACCGGTTAAATAGCATCTGGAGTAATTGATAAAATTTAAATGCTAATTACTCGACTAATACGAATTTTTAGATTTTGACCACAGATTCGTATTCAACATACATAAAAGTATCTATGCTGAAAATTTGAAGGAAATCTATTTTTTCAAAAAATCAAGAAAAATCCAAGGCTATAGCCTTGCATTTTTTTTTGCTCAAATTTTCAACTTCCTTAGATTTTAATGAAAATTCGTGTATAGATATTATTTTATGTGGTATTTAAGTATTTCGTGTCAAAAGACTGTAATTCATGATATTAACTGGTTAATTAGCACCTGGAGTAATTATAAAATTTAAATTAAGCTAATTACTCGGCTAATTATACGGATTTTTATATTTTGACCACAGATTCGTATTCAGCATACATAAAAGTATCTATGCTGAAATTTTGAAGAAAATCTATTTTTTCAAAAAAATCAAGAAAAATCCAAGGCTATAGCCTTGCATTTTTTTTCATCAGATTTTCAACTTCCTTAGATTTTAATGAAAATCTGTATATACATGTTACTTTATATGGTATTTAAGTATTTCGAGTCAAAAGACTGTAGTTCATGATATTAATCGGTTAATTAGCACCTGGAGCAATTATGATAAAATTCAAATTACGCTAATTACTCGACTAATTATACGAATTTTTAGATTTTGACCAGATTCGTATTCAGCATACATAAAAGTATCTATGCTGATAATTTGAAGAAAATCTATTTTTTCAAAAAAATCAAGAAAAATCCAAGGCTATAGCCTTGCATTTTTTTTGCTCAGATTTTCAACTTCCTTAGATTTTAATGAAAATCTGTGTATAGCTGTTACTTTATATGGTATTTAAGTATTTCGGGTCAAAAGACTGTAGTTCATGATATTAACCGGTTAATTAGCACCTGGAGTAATTATGATAAAATTTAAATTAAGCTAATTTGAATAAAATCTATTTAAAAAAAATAAAGAAAATTTTTTTTGCTCACAATATGAATCTGTGGTCAAAATCTAAAAATTCGTGTATAGATATTATGTGGTATTTAAGTACTTCGAGTCAAAAGACAGTAGTTCATGATATTAACCGGTTAATTAGCACCTGGAGTAATTATGAAATTTAAATGCAAATTACTCGACTAATTACACGAATTTTTAGATTTTGACCACAGATTCGTATTCAGCATACATAAAAGTATATATGCTGATAATTTGAAGAAAATCTATTTTTTCAAAAAAATCAAGAAAAATCCAAGGCTATAGCCTTGCATTTTTTTTTTTTTGCTCAGATTTTCAACTTCCTTAGATTTTAATGAAAATTCGTGTATAGATATTATTTTATGTGGTATTTAAGTATTTCGAGTCAAAAGACTGTAATTCATGATATTAACTAGTTAATTAGCACCTGGAGTAATTATGATAAAATATAAATTAAGCTAATTACTCGACTAATTATACGAATTTTTAGATTTTGACCACAGATTCGTATTCAGCATACATAAAAGTATCTATGCTGAAAATTTGAAGAAAATCCATTTTTCCAAAAAAATCAAGAAAAATCCAAGGCTATAGCCTTGCATTTTTTTTTTTGCTCAGCTTTTCAACTTCCTTAGTTTTTAATGAAAATCTGTGTATAGATGTTTCTTTATATAGTATTTAAGTATTTCGAGTCAAAGACTGTAGTTCATGATATTAACCGATTAATTATCACCTGGAGTAATTATGATAAAATTTAAATTAAGCTAATTACTCGACTAATTATACGAATTTTTAGATTTTGACAACTGATTCGCATTCAGCATACATAAAAGTATCTATGCTGAAAATTTGAAGAAAATCTATTTTTTCAAAAAAATCAAGAAAAATCCAAGCCTTGCATCTTTTTTTTTTTTTTTATCATATTTTCAACTTCCTTTGATTTTAATGAAAATCTGTGTATAGATGTTACTTTATATGGTATTTAACTTTTTCGAGTCAAAAGACTGTAGTTAATTATATTAACTGGTTAATTAGCACCTGGAGCAATTATGATAAAATTTAAATTACGCTAATTACTCGTCAATTTATACGAATTTTTAGATTTTGACTACAGATTCGTATTCACCATACATAAAAGTATCTATGCTGAAAATTTGAAGGAAAATCTATTTTTTCAAAAAAATCAAGAAAAAATCCAAGGCTATAGCCTGGAGTAATTAAAAAATTTAAATTAAGCTAATTACTCGACTAATTATACGAATTTTTAGATTTTGACCACAGATTCGTATTCAGCATACATAAAAGGATCTATGCTGAAAATTTGAAAATCTATTTTTTTTAAAAAAAAATCAAGAAAAATCCAAGGCTATACCCTTATTTTTTTTTCTCAGATTTTCAACTTCCTTAGATTTTAATGAAAATCTGTGTATAGATGTTACTTTATGTGGTATTTAAGTATTTCGAGTCAAAAGACTGTAGTTCATGATATTAACCGGTTAATCGGCACTTGGAGCAATTATAAGATTTAAATTACGCTAATTACTCGTCTAATTATACGAATTTTTAGATTTTCACCACAGATTCGTATTCAGCATACATAAAAGTATCTATGCTGGAAATTTTAAAATCTATTTTTTTAAAAAAATCAAGAAAAATCCAAGGCTATAGCCTTATTTTTTTTTCTCAGATTTTCAACTTCCTTAGATTTTAATGAAAATCTGTGTATAGATGTTACTTTATATGGCATTTAAGTATTTCGAGTCAAAAGACTGTAGTTCATGATATTAACCGGTTAATTAGCACCTGGAGTAATTATAAAATTTAAATTAAGCTAATTACTCGACTAATTATACGAATTTTTAGATTTTGACCACAGATTCGTATTCAGCATACATAAAAGTATCTATGCTGAAAATTTGAAGAAAATCTATTTTTTCAAAAAAATCAAGAAAAATCCTAGGCTATAGCCTTGCATTTTTTTTTTATCAGATTTTCAACTTCCTTAGATTTTAATGAAAATCTGTGTATAGATGTTACTTTATATGGTATTTAAGTATTTCGAGTCAAAAGACTGTAGTTCATGATATTAACCGGTTAATTAGCACCTGGAGTAATTATGATAAAATTTAAATTAAGCTAATTACTCGACTAATTATACGAATTTTTAGATTTTGACCACAGATTCGTATTCAGCATACATAAAAGTATCTATGCTGAAAATTTGAAGAAAATCTATTTTTCAAAAAAATCAAGAAAAATCCAAGGCTATAGCCTTGCATTTTTTTTTTTATCAATTTTCAACTTCCTTAGATTTTAATGAAAATCTGGGTATAGATGTTACTTATATGGTATTTAAGTATTTCGAGTCAAAGACAGTAGTTCATGATATTAACCGTTAATTAGCACCTGGAGTAATTATGATAAAATTTAAATGCAAATACTCGACTAAAAAAATCAGGAAAAATCCAAGGCCTTGCATTTTTTTTTCCTCAGATTTTCAACTTCCTTAGATTTTAATGAAAATTCGTGTATAGATATTACTTTATGTGGTATTTAAGTATTTCGAGTCAGTAGACTGTAATTCATGATATTAACTGGTTAATTAGCACCTGGAGTAATTATGACAAAATATAAATTAAGCTAATTACTCGATCTAATTATAACAATTTTTAGATTTTGATAACGATTCGCATTCAGCATACATAAAATATCTATGCTGAAAATTTGAAGGAAATCTATTTTTTCAAAAAAAAAAATCAACTATGCTAATTTTTTTTGCTCAGATTTTCAACTTCCTTAGATTTTAATGAAAATCTGTGTATAGATGTTCCTTTATATGGTATTTAATTATTTCGAGTCAAAAGACTGTAATTCATGATATTAACTGGTTAATTAGCACCTGGAGTAATTATAAAATGTAAATTAAGCTAATTACTCGACTAATTATACAAATTTTTAGATTTTGACCACAGATTCGTATTCAGCATACATAAAAGTATCTATGCTGAAAATTTGAAGAAAATCTATTTTTTCAAAAAAATCAAGAAAAATCCAAGGCTATAGCCTTGCATTTTTTTTCTCAGATTTTCAACTTCCTTAGATTTTAATGAAAATCTGTGTATAGATGTTACTTTATATGGTATTTAAGTATTTCGAGTCAAAAGACTGTAGTTCATGATATTAACCGGTTAATTAGCACCTGGAGTAATTATGATAAAATTTAAATTAAGCTAATTACTCGACTAATTATACGAATTTTTAGATTTTGACCACAGATTCGTATTCAGCATACATAAAAGTATCTATGCTGAAAATTTGAAGAAAATCTATTTTTTCAAAAAAATCAAGAAAAATCCAAGGCTATAGCCTTGCATTTTTTTTGCTCAGATTTTCAACTTCCTTAGATTTTAATGAAAATCTGTGTATAGATATTATTTTATGTGGTATTTAAGTATTTCGAGTCAAAAGACTGTAATTCATGATATTAACTGGTTAATTAGCACCTGGAGTAATTATGATAAAATTTAAATTAAGCTAATTACTCGACTAATTATACGAATTTTTAGATTTTGACCACAGATTCGTATTCAGCATACATAAAAGTATCTATGCTGAAAATTTGAAGAAAATCTATTTTTTCAAAAAAATCAAGAAAAATCCAAGGCTATAGCCTTGCATTTTTTTTTGCTCAGATTTTCAACTTCCTTAGATTTTAATGAAAATCTGTGTATAGATGTTCCTTTATATGGTATTTAATTATTTCGAGTCAAAAGACTGTAATTCATGATATTAACTGGTTAATTAGCACCTGGAGTAATTATGATAAATTTAAATTAAGCTAATTACTCGACTAATTATACGAATTTTTAGATTTTGACCACAGATTCGTATTCAGCATACATAAAAGTATCTATGCTGAAAATTTGAAGAAAATCTATTTTTTCAAAAAAATCAAGAAAAATCCAAGGCTATAGCCTTGCATTTTTTTTCTCAGATTTTCAACTTCCTTAGATTTTAATGAAAATCTGTGTATAGATGTTACTTTATATGGTATTTAAGTATTTCGAGTCAAAAGACTGTAGTTCATAATATTAACCGGTTAATTAGCACCTGGAGTAATTATGATAAATTTAAATTAAGCTAATTACTCGACTAATTATACGAATTTTTAGATTTTGACCACAGATTCGTATTCAGCATACATAAAAGTATCTATGCTGAAAATTTGAAGAAAATCTATTTTTTCAAAAAAATCAAGAAAAATCCAAGGCTATAGCCTTGCATTTTTTTTGCTCAGATTTTCAACTTCCTTAGATTTTAATGAAAATCTGTGTATAGATGTTACTTTATATGGTATTTAAGTATTTCGAGTCAAAAGACTGTAGTTCATGATATTAACTGGTTAATTAGCACCTGGAGTAATTATGATAAAATTTAAATTAAGCTAATTACTCGACTAATTATACGAATTTTTAGATTTTGACCACAGATTCGTATTCAGCATACATAAAAGTATCTATGCTGAAAATTTGAAGAAAATCTATTTTTTCAAAAAAATCAAGAAAAATCCAAGGCTATAGCCTTGCATTTTTTTTGCTCAGATTTTCAACTTCCTTAGATTTTAATGAAAATCTGTGTATAGATGTTACTTTATATGGTATTTAAGTATTTCGAGTCAAAAGACTGTAGTTCATGATATTAACCGGTTAATTAGCACCTGGAGTAATTATGATAAATTTAAATTAAGCTAATTACTCGACTAATTATACGAATTTTTAGATTTTGACCACAGATTCGTATTCAGCATACATAAAAGTATCTATGCTGAAAATTTGAAGAAAATCTATTTTTTCAAAAAAATCAAGAAAAATCCAAGGCTATAGCCTTGCATTTTTTTTTCTCAGATTTTCAACTTCCTTAGATTTTAATGAAAATCTGTGTATAGATGTTACTTTATATGGTATTTAAGTATTTCGAGTCAAAAGACTGTAGTTCATGATATTAACCGGTTAATTAGCACCTGGAGTAATTATGATAAAATTTAAATTAAGCTAATTACTCGACTAATTATACGAATTTTTAGATTTTGACCACAGATTCGTATTCAGCATACATAAAAGTATCTATGCTGAAAATTTGAAGAAAATCTATTTTTTCAAAAAAATCAAGAAAAATCCAAGGCTATAGCCTTGCATTTTTTTTGCTCAGATTTTCAACTTCCTTAGATTTTAATGAAAATCTGTGTATAGATGTTACTTTATATGGTATTTAAGTATTTCGAGTCAAAAGACTGTAATTCATGATATTAACTGGTTAATTAGCACCTGGAGTAATTATGATAAAATTTAAATTAAGCTAATTACTCGACTAATTATACGAATTTTTAGATTTTGACCACAGATTCGTATTCAGCATACATAAAAGTATCTATGCTGAAAATTTGAAGAAAATCTATTTTTCAAAAAAATCAAGAAAAATCCAAGGCTATAGCCTTGCATTTTTTTTTGCTCAGATTTTCAACTTCCTTAGTTTTTAATGAAAATCTGTGTATAGATGTTTCTTTATATAGTATTTAAGTATTTCGAGTCAAAGACTGTAGTTCATGATATTAACCGGTTAATTAGCACCTGGAGTAATTATGATAAAATTTAAATTAAGCTAATTACTCGACTAATTATACGAATTTTTAGATTTTGACAACTGATTCGCATTCAGCATACATAAAAGTATCTATGCTGAAAATTTGAAGAAAATCTATTTTTTCAAAAAAATCAAGAAAAATCCAAGGCTATAGCCTTGCATTTTTTTTTTTATCATATTTTCAACTTCCTTAGATTTTAATGAAAATCTGTGTATAGATGTTACTTTATATGGTATTTAAGTTTTTCGAGTCAAAAGACTGTAGTTCATGATATTAACCGGTTAATTAGCACCTGGAGCAATTATGATAAAATTTAAATTAAGCTAATTACTCGTCTAATTATACGAATTTTTAGATTTTGACCACAGATTCGTATTCAACATACATAAAAGTATCTATGCTGAAAATTTGAAGAAAATCTATTTTTTCAAAAAAATCAAGAAAAATCCAAGGCTATAGCCTTGCATTTTTTTTGCTCAGATTTTCAACTTCCTTAGATTTTAATGAAAATCTGTGTATAGATGTTCTTTATATGGTATTTAAGTATTTCGAGTCAAAAGACTGTAGTTCATGATATTAACCGGTTAATTAGCACCTGGAGTAATTATGATAAAATTTAAATGCTAATTACTCGACTAATTATACGAATTTTTAGATTTTGACCACAGATTCGTATTCAGCATACATAAAAGTATCTATGCTGAAAATTTGAAGAAAATCTATTTTTTCAAAAAATCAAGAAAAATCCAAGGCTATAGCCTTGCATTTTTTTTGCTCAGATTTTCAACTTCCTTAGATTTTAATGAAAATTCGTGTATAGATATTATTTTATGTGGTATTTAAGTATTTCGAGTCAAAAGACTGTAATTCATGATATTAACTGGTTAATTAGCACCTGGAGTAATTATGATAAAATTTAAATTAAGCTAATTACTCGACTAATTATACGAATTTTTAGATTTTGACCACAGATTCGTATTCAGCATACATAAAAGTATCTATGCTGAAAATTTGAAGAAAATCTATTTTTTCAAAAAAATCAAGAAAAATCCAAGGCTATAGCCTTGCATTTTTTTTTGCTCAGATTTTCAACTTCCTTAGATTTTAATGAAAATCTGTGTATAGATGTTACTTTATATGGTATTTAAGTATTTCGAGTCAAAAGACTGTAGTTCATGATATTAACTGGTTAATTAGCACCTGGAGTAATTATGATAAAATTAAATTAAGCTAATTACTAGACTAATTATACGAATTTTTAGATTTTGACCACAGATTCGTATTCAGCATACATAAAAGTATCTATGCTGAAAATTTGAAGAAAATCTATTTTTTCAAAAAAATCAAGAAAAATCCAAGGCTTGCATTTTTTTTGCTCAGATTTTCAACTTCCTTAGATTTTAATGAAAATCTGTGTATAGATGTTACTTTATATGGTATTTAAGTATTTCGAGTCAAAAGACTGTAGTTCATGATATTAACTGGTTAATTAGCACCTGGAGTAATTATGATAAAATTTAAATTAAGCTAATTACTCGACTAATTATACGAATTTTTAGATTTTGACCACAGATTCGTATTCAGCATACATAAAAGTATCTATGCTGAAAATTTGAAGAAAATCTATTTTTTCAAAAAAATCAAGAAAAATCCAAGGCTATAGCCTTGCATTTTTTTTTGCTCAGATTTTCAACTTCCTTAGATTTTAATGAAAATCTGTGTATAGATGTTACTTTATATGGTATTTAAGTATTTCGAGTCAAAAGACTGTAGTTCATGATATTAACCGGTTAATTAGCACCTGGAGTAATTATGATAAAATTTAAATTAAGCTAATTACTCGACTAATTATACGAATTTTTAGATTTTGACCACAGATTCGTATTCAGCATACATAAAAGTATCTATGCTGAAAATTTGAAGAAAATCTATTTTTTCAAAAAAATCAAGAAAAATCCAAGGCTATAGCCTTGCATTTTTTTTGCTCAGATTTTCAACTTCCTTAGATTTTAATGAAAATCTGTGTATAGATGTTACTTTATATGGTATTTAAGTATTTCGAGTCAAAAGACTGTAGTTCATGATATTAACCGGTTAATTAGCACCTGGAGTAATTATGATAAAATTTAAATGCAAATTACTCGACTAATTATACGAATTTTTAGATTTTGACCACAGATTCGTATTCAGCATACATAAAAGTATCTATGCTGAAAATTTGAAGAAAATCTATTTTTTCAAAAAAATCAAGAAAAATCCAAGGCTATAGCCTTGCATTTTTTTTGCTCAGATTTTCAACTTCCTTAGATTTTAATGAAAATTCGTGTATAGATATTATTTATGTGGTATTTAAGTATTTCGAGTCAAAAGACTGTAATTCATGATATTAACTGGTTAATTAGCACCTGGAGTAATTATGATAAAATTTAAATTAAGCTAATTACTCGACTAATTATACGAATTTTTAGATTTTGACCACAGATTCGTATTCAGCATACATAAAAGTATCTATGCTGAAAATTTGAAGAAAATCTATTTTTTCAAAAAAATCAAGAAAAATCCAAGGCTATAGCCTTGCATTTTTTTTGCTCAGATTTTCAACTTCCTTAGATTTTAATGAAAATCTGTGTATAGATGTTACTTTATATGGTATTTAAGTATTTCGAGTCAAAAGACTGTAGTTCATGATATTAACCGGTTAATTAGCACCTGGAGTAATTATGATAAAATTTAAATGCAAATTACTCGACTAATTATACGAATTTTTAGATTTTGACCACAGATTCGTATTCAGCATACATAAAAGTATCTATGCTGATAATTTGAAGAAAATCTATTTTTTCAAAAAAATCAAGAAAAATCCAAGGCTATATCTAGCCTTGCATTTTTTTTTGCTCAGATTTTCAACTTCCTTAGATTTTAATGAAAATCCGTGTATAGATATTATTTTATGTGGTATTTAAGTATTTCGAGTCAAAAGACTGTAATTCATGATATTAACTGGTTAATTAGCACCTGGAGTAATTATGATAAAATTAAATTAAGCTAATTACTCGACTAATTATACGAATTTTTAGATTTTGACCACAGATTCGTATTCAGCATACATAAAAGTATCTATGCTGAAAATTTGAAGAAAATCTATTTTTTCAAAAAAATCAAGAAAAATCCAAGGCATTTTTTTTTGCTCAGATTTTCAACTTCCTTAGATTTTAATGAAAATTCGTGTATAGATATTATTTTATGTGGTATTTAAGTATTTCGAGTCAAAAGACTGTAATTCATGATATTAACTGGTTAATTAGCACCTGGAATAATTATGATAAAATTTAAATTAAGCTAATTACTCGACTAATTATACGAATTTTTAGATTTTGACCACAGATTCGTATTCAGCATACATAAAAGTATCTATGCTGAAAATTTGAAGAAAATCTATTTTTTCAAAAAAATCAAGAAAAATCCAAGGCTATAGCCTTGCATTTTTTTTGCTCAGATTTTCAACTTCCTTAGATTTTAATGAAAATCTGTGTATAGATGTTACTTTATATGGTATTTAAGTATTTCGAGTCAAAAGACTGTAGTTCATGATATTAACCGGTTAATTAGCACCTGGAGTAATTATGATAAAATTTAAATTAAGCTAATTACTCGACTAATTATACGAATTTTTAGATTTTGACCACAGATTCGTATTCAGCATACATAAAAGTATCTATGCTGAAAATTTGAAGAAAATCTATTTTTTCAAAAAAATCAAGAAAAATCCAAGGCTATAGCCTTGCATTTTTTTTTGCTCAGATTTTCAACTTCCTTAGATTTTAATGAAAATCTGTGTATAGATGTTACTTTATATGGTATTTAAGTATTTCGAATCAAAAGACTGTAGTTCATGATATTAACTGGTTAATTAGCACCTGGAGTAATTATGATAAAATTTAAATTAAGCTAATTACTCGACTAATTATACGAATTTTTAGATTTTGACCACAGATTCGTATTCAGCATACATAAAAGTATCTATGCTGAAAATTTGAAGAAAATCTATTTTTTCAAAAAAATCAAGAAAAATCCAAGGCTATAGCCTTGCATTTTTTTTGCTCAGATTTTCAACTTCCTTAGATTTTAATGAAAATCTGTGTATAGATGTTACTTTATATGGTATTTAAGTATTTCGAGTCAAAAGACTGTAATTCATGATATTAACCGGTTAATTAGCACCTGGAGTAATTATGATAAAATTTAAATTAAGCTAATTACTCGACTAATTATACGAATTTTTAGATTTTGACCACAGATTCGTATTCAGCATACATAAAAGTATCTATGCTGAAAATTTGAAGAAAATCTATTTTTTCAAAAAATCAAGAAAAATCCAAGGCTATAGCCTTGCATTTTTTTTTGCTCAGATTTTCAACTTCCTTAGATTTTAATGAAAATCTGTGTATAGATGTTACTTTATATGGTATTTAAGTATTTCGAGTCAAAAGACTGTAGTTCATGATATTAACTGGTTAATTAGCACCTGGAGTAATTATGATAAAATTAAATTAAGCTAATTACTCGACTAATTATACGAATTTTTAGATTTTGACCACAGATTCGTATTCAGCATACATAAAAGTATCTATGCTGAAAATTTGAAGAAAATCTATTTTTTCAAAAAAATCAAGAAAAATCCAAGGCTATAGCCTTGCATTTTTTTTGCTTAGATTTTCAACTTCCTTAGATTTTTATGAAAATTCGTGTATAGATATTATTTTATGTGGTATTTAGGTATTTCGAGTCAAAAGACTGAAATTCATGATATTAACTGCTTAATTAGCACCTGGAATAATTATGATAAAATTTAGATTAAGCTAATTACTAGACTAATTATACGAATTTTTAGATTTTGACCACAGATTCGTATTCAGCATTCATAAAAGTATCTATGCTGAAAATTTGAAGAAAATCTATTTTTTCAAAATAATCAAGAAAAATCCAAGTCTATAGCCTTGCATTTTTTTTGCTCAGATTTTCAACTTCCTTAGATTTTAATGAAAATCTGTGTATAGATGTTACTTTATATGGTATTTAAGTATTTCGAGTCAAAAGACTGTAGTTCATGATATTAACCTGGTTAATTAGCACCTGGAGTAATTATGATAAAATTTAAATGCTAATTACTCGACTAATTATACGAATTTTTAGATTTTGACCACAGATTCGTATTCAGCATACATAAAAGTATCTATGCTGAAAATTTGAAGAAAATCTATTTTTTCAAAAAAATCAAGAAAAATCCAAGGCTATAGCCTTGCATTTTTTTTGCTCAGATTTTCAACTTCCTTAGATTTTAATGAAAATCTGTGTATAGATGTTCCTTTATATGGTATTTAAGTATTTCGAGTCAAAAGACTGTAATTCATGATATTAACTGGTTAATTAGCACCTGGAGTAATTATGATAAAATTAAATTAAGCTAATTACTCGACTAATTATATGGATTTTTAGATTTTGACCACAGATTCGTATTCAGCATACATAAAAGTATCTATGCTGAAAATTTGAAGAAAATCTATTTTTTCAAAAAAATCAAGAAAAATCCAAGGCTATAGCCTTGCATTTTTTTTGCTCAGATTTTCAACTTCCTTAGATTTTAATGAAAATCTGTGTATAGATATTATTTATGTGGTATTTAAGTATTTCGTGTCAAAAGACTGTAATTCATGATATTAACTGGTTAATTAGCACCTGGAGTAATTATGATAAATTTAAATTAAGCTAATTACTCGACTAATTATACGGATTTTTAGATTTTGACCACAGATTCGTATTCAGCATACATAAAAGTATTTATGCTGAAAATTTGAAGAAAATCTATTTTTTCAAAAAAATCAAGAAAAATCCAAGGCTATAGCCTTGTATTTTTTTTTCTCAGATTTTCAACTTCCTTAGATTTTGATGAAAATCTGTGTATAGCTGTTACTTTATATGGCATTTAAGTATTTCGAGTCAAAAGACTGTAGTTCATGATATTAACCGGTTAATTAGCACCTGGAGTAATTATGATAAAATATAAATTAAGCTAATTACTAGACTAATTATACGAATTTTTAGATTTTGACCACAGATTCGTATTCAGCATACATAAAAGTATCTATGCTGAAAATTTGAAGAAAATCTATTTTTTCAAAAAAATCAAGAAAAATCCAAGGCTATAGCCTTGCTTTTTTTTTATCAGATTTTCAACTTCCTTAGATTTTAATGAAGCTATAGCCTTGCTTTTTTTTGCTCAGATTTTCAACTTCCTTAGATTTTAATGAAAATCTGTGTATAGATGTTACTTTATATGGTATTTAAGTATTTCGAGTCAAAAGACTGTAGTTCATGATATTAACTGGTTAATTAGCACCTGGAGTAATTATGATAAAATTTAAATTAAGCTAATTACTCGACTAATTATACGAATTTTTAGATTTTGACCACAGATTCGTATTCACCATACATAAAAGTATCTATGCTGAAAATGTGAAGGAAATCTATTTTTTCAAAAAATCAAGAAAAATCCAAGGCTATAGCCTTGCATTTTTTTTCCTCAGATTTTCAACTTCCTTAATTTTAATGAAAATCTGTGTATAGATGTTACTTTTATATGGTATTTAAGTATTTCGAGTCAAAAGACTGTAGTTCATGATATTAACTGGTTAATTAGCACCTGGAGTAATTATGATAAAATTTAAATTAAGCTAATTACTCGACTAATTATACGAATTTTTAGATTTTGACCACAGATTCGTATTCAGCATACATAAAAGTATCTATGCTGAAAATTTGAAGAAAATCTATTTTTTCAAAAAAATCAAGAAAAATCCAAGGCTATAGCCTTGCATTTTTTTTGCTCAGATTTTCAACTTCCTTAGATTTTAATGAAAATCTGTGTATAGATGTTACTTTATATGGTATTTAAGTATTTCGAGTCAAAAGACTGTAGTTCATGATATTAACTGGTTAATTAGCACCTGGAGTAATTATGATAAAATTAAATTAAGCTAATTACTCGACTAATTATACGAATTTTTAGATTTTGACCACAGATTCGTATTCAGCATACATAAAAGTATCTATGCTGAAAATTTGAAGAAAATCTATTTTTTCAAAAAAATCAAGAAAAATCCAAGGCTATAGCCTTGCATTTTTTTTGCTCAGATTTTCAACTTCCTTAGATTTTAATGAAAATCTGTGTATAGATGTTATTTATGTGGTATTTAAGTATTTCGAGTCAAAAGACTGTAATTCATGATATTAACTGGTTAATTAGCACCTGGAGTAATTATGATAAAATTTAAATTAAGCTAATTACTCGACTAATTATACGAATTTTTAGATTTTGACCACAGATTCGTATTCAGCATACATAAAAGTATCTATGCTGAAAATTTGAAGAAAATCTATTTTTTCAAAAAAATCAAGAAAAATCCAAGGCTATAGCCTTGCATTTTTTTTGCTCAGATTTTCAACTTCCTTAGATTTTAATGAAAATCTGTGTATAGATGTTACTTTATATGGTATTTAAGTATTTCGAGTCAAAAGACTGTAGTTCATGATATTAACCGGTTAATTAGCACCTGGAGTAATTATGATAAAATTTAAATTAAGCTAATTACTCGACTAATTATACGAATTTTTAGATTTTGACCACAGATTCGTATTCAGCATACATAAAAGTATCTATGCTGAAAATTTGAAGAAAATCTATTTTTTCAAAAAAATCAAGAAAAATCCAAGGCTATAGCCTTGCATTTTTTTTGCTCAGATTTTCAACTTCCTTAGATTTTAATGAAAATCTGTGTATAGATGTTACTTTATATGGTATTTAAGTATTTCGAGTCAAAAGACTGTAGTTCATGATATTAACTGGTTAATTAGCACCTGGAGTAATTATGATAAAATTAAATTAAGCTAATTACTCGACTAATTATATGGATTTTTAGATTTTGACCACAGATTCGTATTCAGCATACATAAAAGTATTTATGCTGAAAATTTGAAGAAAATCTATTTTTTCAAAAAAATCAAGAAAAATCCAAGGCTATAGCCTTGCATTTTTTTTGCTCAGATTTTCAACTTCCTTAGATTTTAATGAAAATCTGTGTATAGATGTTACTTTATATGGTATTTAAGTATTTCGAGTCAAAAGACTGTAGTTCATGATATTAACCGGTTAATTAGCACCTGGAGTAATTATGATAAAATTTAAATTAAGCTAATTACTCGACTAATTATACGAATTTTTAGATTTTGACCACAGATTCGTATTCAGCATACATAAAAGTATCTATGCTGAAAATTTGAAGAAAATCTATTTTTTCAAAAAAATCAAGAAAAATCCAAGGCTATAGCCTTGCATTTTTTTTGCTCAGATTTTCAACTTCCTTAGATTTTAATGAAAATCTGTGTATAGATGTTACTTTATATGGTATTTAAGTATTTCGAGTCAAAAGACTGTAGTTCATGATATTAATCCGGTTAATTAGCACCTGGAGTAATTATGATAAAATTTAAATTAAGCTAATTACTCGACTAATTATACGAATTTTTAGATTTTGACCACAGATTCGTATTCAGCATACATAAAAGTATCTATGCTGAAAATTTGAAGAAAATCTATTTTTTCAAAAAAATCAAGAAAAATCCAAGGCTATAGCCTTGCATTTTTTTTGCTCAGATTTTCAACTTCCTTAGATTTTAATGAAAATTCGTGTATAGATATTATTTTATGTGGTATTTAAGTATTTCGAGTCAAAAGACTGTAATTCATGATATTAACTGGTTAATTAGCACCTGGAGTAATTATGATAAAATTTAAATTAAGCTAATTACTCGACTAATTATACGAATTTTTAGATTTTGACCACAGATTCGTATTCAGCATACATAAAAGTATCTATGCTGAAAATTTGAAGAAAATCTATTTTTTCAAAAAAATCAAGAAAAATCCAAGGCTATAGCCTTGCATTTTTTTTCTCAGATTTTCAACTTCCTTAGATTTTAATGAAAATCTGTGTATAGATGTTTCTTTATATAGTATTTAAGTATTTCGAGTCAAAGACTGTAGTTCATGATATTAACCGGTTAATTAGCACCTGGAGTAATTATGATAAAATTTAAATTAAGCTAATTACTCGATTAATTATACGAATTTTTAGATTTTGATAACTGATTCGCATTCAGCATACATAAAAGTATCTATGGTATTTAAGTTTTTCGAGTCAAAAGACTGTAGTTCATGATATTAACCGGTTAATTAGCACCTGGTGGAATTATGATAAAATCTAAATTACCCTAATTACTCGTCTAATTATACGAATTTTTAAATTTTGACCACAGATTCGTATTCACCATACATAAAAGTATCTATACTGAAAATTTGAAGAAAATCTATTTTTTCCAATAAATCAAGAAAAATCCAAGGCATCTTTTTGCTGAGATTTTCAGCTTCCTTACATTTTAATGAAAATCTGTGTATAGATGTTATTTTATATGGTATTTAAGTATTTCGAGTCAAAAGACTGTAGTTCATGATATTAACCGGTTAATTAGCACCTGGAGTAATTATGAAAAAATTTAAATTAAGCTAATTACTCGACTAATTATACGAATTTTTAGATTTTGACCACAGATTCGTATTCAGCATACATAAAAGTATCTATGCTGAAAATTTGAAGGAAATCTATTTTTTCAAAAAAATCAAGAAAAATCCAAGGCTATAGCCTTGCATTTTTTTTTTATCAGATTTTCAACTTCCTTAGATTTTAATGAAAATCTGTGTATAGATGTTACTTAATATGGTATTTAAGTATTTCGAGTCAAAAGACTGTAGTTCATGATATTAACCGGTTAATTAGCACCTGGAGCAATTATGATAAAATTCAAATTACGCTAATTACTCGACTAATTATACGAATTTTTAGATTTTGACCACAGATTCGTATTCAGCATTCATAAAAGTATCTATGCTGAAAATTTGAAGAAAATCTATTTTTTCAAAAAAATCAATTAAAATCCTTGTATTTTTTTTTATCAGATTTTCAACTTCCTTAGATTTTAATGAAAATCTGTATATACATGTTACTTTATATAGTATTTAAGTATTTCAAGTCAAAAGACTGTAGTTCATGATATTAACCGGTTAATTAGCACCTGGAGCAATTATAAAATTAAAATTACGCTAATTACTCGACTAATTATACGAATTTTTAGATTTTGACCAGAGATTCGTATTCAGCATACATAAAAGTATCTATGCTGAAAATTTGAAGAAAATCTATTTTTTCAAAAAAATCAAGAAAAATCCAAGGCTATAGCCTTGCATTTTTTTTTTATCAGATTTTCAACTTCCCTAGATTTTAATGAAAATCTGTGTATAGATGTTACTTTATATGGTATTTAAGTATTTCGAGTCAAAAGACTGTAGTTCATGATATTAACCGGTTAATTAGCACCTGGATTAATTATGATAAAATTTAAAAGCAAATTACTCGACTAATTACACGAATTTTTAGATTTTGACCACAGATTCGTATTCAGCATACATAAAAGTAACTATGCTGATAATTTGAAGAAAATCTATTTTTTCAAAAAAATCAAGAAAAATCCAAGGCTATAGCCTTGCATTTTTTTTTGCTCAGATTTTCAACTTCCTTAGATTTTAATGAAAATTCGTGTATAGATATTATTTTATGTGGTATTTAAGTATTTCGAGTCAAAAGACTGTAATTCATGATATTAACTGGTTAATTAGCACCTGGAGTAATTATGATAAAATTTAAATTAAGCTAATTACTCGACTAATAATACGAATTTTTAGATTTTGACCACAGATTCGTATTCAGCATACATAAAAGTATCTATGCTGAAAATTTGAAGAAAATCTATTTTTCCAAAAAAATCAAGAAAAATCCAAGGCTATAGCCTTGCATTTTTTTTGCTCAGATTTTCAACTTCCTTAGTTTTTCATGAAAATCTGTGTATAGATGTTTCTTTATATAGTATTTAATTATTTCGAGTCAAAAGACTGTAATTCATGATATTAACCGGTTAATTAGCACCTGGAGTAATTATAATAAAATTCAAATTAAGCTAATTACTCGACTAATTATACGAATTTTTAGATTTTGACCACGGATTCGTATTCAGCATACAAAAAAGTATCTATGCTGAAAATTTGAAGAAAATCTATTTTTTCAAAAAAATCAAGAAAAATCCAAGGCTATAGCCTGGCATTCTTTTTTTTTTATCAGATTTTCAACTTCGTTAGATTTTAATGAAAATCTGTGTATACATGTTACTTTATATGGCATTTAAGTATTTCGATTCAAAAGACATTAGTTCATGATATTAACCGATTAATTAACACCTGGAGTAATTATAAAATCTAAATACTAATTACAAGACTAATTATACGATTTTTTAGATTTTGACCACAGATTCGTCTTCAGCATACATAAAAGTATCTATGCTGAAAATTTGAAGAAAATCTATTTTTTCAAAAAAATCAAGAAAAACCCAACGCTATAGCCTGGCATTTTTTTTGCTCAGATTTTCAACTTCCTTATATTTTAATTAAAATCCGTGTATAGATATTATTCTATGTGGTATTTAAGTATTTCGAGTCAAAAGACTGTAATTCATGATATTAACTGGTTAATTAGCACCTGGAGTAATTATGATAAAATTTAAATTAAGCTAATTACTCGACTAATTATACGAATTTTTAGATTTTGACCACAGATTCGTATTCAGCATACATAAAAGTATCTATGCTGAAAATTTGAAGAAAATCTATTTTTTCAAAAAAAATCAAGAAAAATCCAAGGCCTTGTACTTTTTTTTCTCAGATTTTCAACTTCCTTAGATTTTAATGAAAATCTGTGTATAGCTGTTACTTTATATGGCATTTAAGTATTTCGAGTCAAAAGACTGTAGTTCATGATATTAACCGGTTAATTAGCACCTGGAGTAATTATGATAAAACATAAATTAAACTAATCACTCGACTAATTATACGAATTTTTAGATTTTGACCACAGATTCGTATTCAGCATACATAAAAGTATCTATGCTGAAAATTTGAAGAAAATCTATTTTTTCAAAAAAATCAAGAAAAATCCAAGGCTTTGCATTTTTTTTTTTTTTTTATCAGATTTTCAACTTCCTTAGATTTTAATGAAAATCTGTGTATAGATGTTACTTTATATGGTATTTAAGTATTTCGAGTCAAAGACTGTAGTTCATGATATTAACCGGTTAATTAGCACCTGGAGTAATTATGATAAAATTTAAATTAAGCTAATTACTCGACTAATTATAAGAATTTTTAGATTTTGACCACAGATTCGAATTCTAATATTCCTCCCTTCTACTGCTACCTAATGCTCCTGTTTAATGTTCCTATCTACTATTTCTATCTATTCCTCCCAACATAATGTTCCTATCTACTACTTCTAGCTATTCCTCCCAACATAATGTTCCTATCTACTACTTCTATCTATTCCTCCCAACATTTTGCCAAAAGGCAGGGCTAGCTCATAGCACTCGCCGCTGGAAAAATCTACAGTTATAAAGAATGAGTTGTGTGATTTAGGCATTGTCAAGTGTTATGCGTGACAAGAAACTGTATTTCTGTGGACAGAATACCAGATGTAGGTGAGGCAGAAAGAAAAAATTTATTTTAAGAACTTGTTGTACCCACCCCCGATGCATTTTCCATTTTAGTGACGTAACATTAGGAATAAATGGACTACTCCATGATTTACCTTAACCACTTCATATGCTCTTGCTTCAGCCATGGAAAATAAGCTGCCTCCCACTCACTTCATTCTATCCAGTGAATGCCTCTTGCATCCCCAAACGTATGGGCATAAATTTGCATCCACTCTATACAATTAGGAAAGGCATCTTTCAAATATATAAATCTAACTTACCTTGGAAGCATGACTGTCATACAAATCTAGAACAGATGTCAGTGAGGCCAAACTGGGCTGAGCACTAGGATCATGAGCAGACACAGGACGGAAGGATGGATGGAAGAAAAGTAGCCATGCTCCCACATCTATCCCAGGTCCACATAAGAGGTCAGTTAAGTCTGGGCCTAAGGAACGGATGGCACCAAGACATGCACACAGTACCTGTAGAACAAGTAATCAATGAATTGAAACCTCTGTTAATTTTCTACTTGAAAAATGTACTTAATAAATTCAACTGAAACAACAATAATCATGAGCAAACCCATAATTATCGTCTAATACAAACTGCACATTACATGTGTAGTTTTGCTAGAGTATAAATCATTTACAGGCTTTCTGAACTAACTTGTAACATCTGATTGAGAACAGCTGTTGTGCTCGGTGTGATGCTAGCTGTAGAGGTAGAGTCAGATGTTATGTTTGTTGGTGCAGTCAGAGCAGTGCTACTACTACTTTCACCACTCAACTCCATTTGTACAATCTGCAACAGTAAAGAACTACAATGATAATCATTCTAAATAAGATAATCCCATACAATTTACTTTACCAGTGAACGTTATTTTTTCTAGAAAAGACTTTTTGAAAATTCTATATATGCTATAGTCAATATACATATCCCATGTTCCTCCATCTCTTAATCCTTTCCAAATGCATCTTCACTCTTATACACTATAACTTTCCCATTAAGTCTCTCTCTCTCTCTCTCTCTCTCTCTCTAACCACACCACCTCAGTTGTCTTTTTTTGTATTACACATCTGGATCAAAAATTTTTCCCATCCCTTACTGACTTATATTACCCTCTTAAAAGTCTAGCTCTCCATAAAACCTTTCTATTCTTTAATGCATCCATTCTCCTGGTTCTGCATTCCTATGAATTTATATATCTACCTATCTACATCCACCATGTCATCTCCAAGAAATCTTCCACAGTGACCCTGTCATTACTTATGTCTATACATGCCTGTATACCACTTTGGTGCTGTACATGTCAATTAAGTTAATGTAAGAAAAAATGACTGCCTGAAATAGAAAATATCACTGAAAGCCATCCACAAAGCTATTCAAGACAGCATTAAGTTCATCCACAAACATATGCATGGCAGCTTCAGCTCCCTCCCCTTCTAGTCGCCTTCTACGACACGCAGGGAATACGTGGGAAGTATTTTATCTATTTTGCTTTGTCACTGTCTCCCGCGTTAGCGAGGTAGCGCAAGGAAACAGATGAAAGAATGGCCCAACCCACCCACATACACATGTATATACATGCACGTCCACACACGCAAATATACATGCCTATACATCTCAATGTACACATATATATACACACACAGACATATACATATATACACATGTACATAATTCATACTGTCTGCCTTTATTTATTCCCATCACCACCTCGCCACACATGGAATAACAACCCCCTCCCCCCTCATGTGTGCGAGGTAGCGCTAGGAAAAGACAACAAAGGCCCCATTCATTCACACTCAGTCTCTAGCTGTCATGTATAATGCACCGAAACCACAGCTCCCTTTCCACATCCAGGCCCCACAGAACTTTCCATGGTTTACCCCAGACGCTTCACATGCCCTGGTTCAATCCATTGACAGCATGTCGGCCCCGGTATACCACATCGTTCCAATTCACTCTAATCCTTGCACGCCTTTCACCCTCCTGCATGTTCAGGCCCCGATCACTCAAAATCTTTTTCACTCCATCTTTCCACCTCCAATTTGGTCTCCAACTTCTCCTCGTTCCCTCCACCTCTGACACATATATCCTCTTGGTCAATCTTTTCTCACTCATTCTCTACACGTGACCAAACCATTTCAAAACACCCTCTTCTGCTCTCTCAACCACACTCTTTTTACTTCCACACATCTCTCTTACCCTTACATTGCTTACTCGATCGAACCACCTCACACCACATATTGTCCTCAAACATCTCATTTCCAGCACATCCACCCTCCTCTGCACAACTCTATCCATAGCCCACACCTCACAACCATACAACATTGTTGGAACCACTATTCCTTCAAACATACCCATTTTTGCTTTTCGAGATATGTTCTCGACTTCCAAACATTCTTCAAGGCTCCCAGAATTTTCGCCCCCACCACCCTATGATTCACTTCCGCTTCCATGGTTCCATCCACTGCCAGATCCACTCCCAGATATCTAAAACACTTCACTTCCTCCAGTTTTTCTCCATTCAAACTTACCTCCCAATTGGCTTGACCCTCAACCCTACTGTACCTAATAACCTTGCTCTTATTCACATTTACTCCTAACTTTCTTCTTTCACACACTTTACCAAACTCAGTCACCAGCTTCTGCAGTTTCTCACATGAATCAGCCACCAGCGCTGTATCATCAGCGAACAACAACTGACTCACTTCCCAAGCCCTTTCATCCACAACAGACTGCATACTTGCCCCTCTTTCCAAAACTCTTGCATTCACCTCCCTAACAACCCCACCCATAAACAAATTAAACATCCATGGAGACATCACATACCCCTGCCGCAAACCTACATTCACTGAGAACCAATCACTTTCCTCTCTTCCTACACGTGCACATGCCTTACATCCTCGATAAAAACTTTTCACTGCTTCTAACAACTTACCTCACACACCATATATTCTTAATACCTTCCACAGAGCATCTCTATTAACTCTATCATATGCCTTCTCCAGATCCATAAATGCTAAATTCAAATCCATTTGCTTTTCTAAGTATTTCTCACATACATTCTTCAAAGCAAACACCTGATCCACACATCCTCTACCACTTCTGAAACCACACTGCTCTTCCCCAATCTGATGCTCTGTACATGCCTTCACCCTCTCAATCAATACCCTCCCATATAATTTACCAGGAATAATCAACAAACTTATACCTCTGTAATTTGAGCACTCACTCTTATCCCCTTTACCTTTGTACAATGGCACTATGCAAGCATTCCGCCAATCCTCAGGCACCTCACCATGAATCATACATACATTAAATAAACTTACCAACCAGTCAACAATACAGTCACCCCCTTTTTTAATAAATTCCATTGCAATACCATCCAAACCTGCTGCCTTGCCGGCTTTCATCTTCCGCAAAGCTTTTACTACCTCCTCTCTGTTTAACAAATCATTTTCCCTAACCCTCTCACTTTGCACACCACCTCGACCAAAACACCCTATATCTGCCACTCTATCATCAAACACATTCAACAAACCTTCAAAATACTCACTCCATCTCCTTCTCACATCACCTCTACTTGTTATCACCTCCCCATTAACCCCCTTCACTGAAGTTCCCATTTGCTCCCTTGTCTTACGCACTTTATTTACCTCCTTCCAAAACACCTTTTTATTCTCCCTAAAATTTAATGATACTCTCTCACCCCAACTCTCATTTGCCCTCTTTTCCACCTCTTGCACCTTTCTCTTGACCTCCTGCCTCCTTCTTTTATACATCTCCCACTCATTTGCATTTTTTCCCTGCAAAAATCGTCCAAATGCCTCTCTCTTCTCTTTCACTAGTAATCTTACTTCTTCATCCCACCACTCACTACCCTTTCTAATCAACCCACCTCCCACACTTCTCATGCCACAAGCATCTTTTGCGCAAGCCATCACTGCTTCCCTAAATACATCCAATTCCTCCCCCACTCCCCTTACCTCCTTTGTTCTCACCTTTTTCCATTCTGTACTCAGTCTCTCCTGGTACTCCCTCACACAAGTCTCCTTCCCAAGCTCACTTACTCTCACCACTCTCTTCACCCCAATATTCTCTCTTCTTTTCTGAAAACCCCTACAAATCTTCACTTTCGCCTCCACAAGATAATGATCAGACATCCCTCCAGTTGCACCTCTCAGCACATCAACATCCAAAAATCTCTCTTTCACGTGCCTATCAATTAACATGTAATCCAATAACGCTCTCTGGCCATCTCTCCTACTTACATATGTATACTTATGTATATCTCGCTTTTAAAACCAGGTATTCCCAATCACCAGTCCTTTTTCAGCACATAAATCTACAAGCTCTTCACCATTTCCATTTACAACACTGAACACCCCATGTATAACAATTATTCCCTCAACTGCCACATTACACACTTTTGCATTCAAATAACCCATCACTATAACCCAGTCTTTTGCATCAAAACCACTAACACACTCATTCAGCTGCTCCCAAAACTCTTGCCTCTCATGATCTTTCTTCTCATGCCCAGGTGCATATGCACCAATTATCACCCATCTCTCTACATTAACTTTCAGTTTTACCCATATCAATCTAGAATTTACTTTCTTACACTCTATCACATACTCCTGTTTCAGGAGCAGTGCTACTCCTTCCCTTGCTCTTGTCCTCTCCCTAACCCCTGACTTATGGATGGGGTTGTTAGGGAGGTGAATGCAAGAGTTTTGGAAAGAGGGGCAAGTATGAAGTCTGTTGGGGATGAGAGAGCTTGGGAAGTGAGTCAGTTGTTGTTCGCTGATGATACAGCGCTGGTGGCTGATTCATGTGAGAAACTGCAGAAGCTGGTGACTGAGTTTGGTAAAGTGTGTGAAAGAAGAAAGTTAAGAGTAAATGTGAATAAGAGCAAGGTTATTAGGTACAGTAGGGTTGAGGGTCAAGTCAATTGGGAGGTGAGTTTGAATGGAGAAAAACTGGAGGAAGTGAAGTGTTTTAGATATCTGGGAGTGGATCTGGCAGCGGATGGAACCATGGAAGCGGAAGTGGATCATAGGGTGGGGGAGGGGGCGAAAATTCTGGGGGCCTTGAAGAATGTGTGGAAGTCGAGAACATTATCTCGGAAAGCAAAAATGGGTATGTTTGAAGGAATAGTGGTTCCAACAATGTTGTATGGTTGCGAGGCGTGGGCTATGAATAGAGTTGTGCGCAGGAGGATGGATGTGCTGGAAATGAGATGTTTGAGGACAATGTGTGGTGTGAGGTGGTTTGATCGAGTAAGTAACGTGAGGGTAAGAGAGATGTGTGGAAATAAAAAGAGTGTGGTTGAGAGAGCAGAAAGGGTGTTTTGAAATGGTTTGGTCACATGGAGAGAATGAGTGAGGAAAGATTGACCTAGAGGATATATGTGTCAGAGGTGGAGGGAACGAGGAGAAGTGGGAGACCAAATTGGAGGTGGAAAGATGAAGTGAAAAAGATTTTGAGTGATTGGGGCCTGAACATCCAGGAGGGTGAAAGGCGTGCAAGGAATAGAGTGAAATGGAACAATGTGGTATAGCGGGGTCGACGTGCTGTCAATGGATTGAGCCAGGGCATGTGAAGTGTCTGGGGTAAACCATGGAAAGTTCTGTGGGGCCTGGATGTGGAAGGGGAGCTGTGGTTTTGGTGCATTATACATGACAGCTAGAGACTGAGTGTGAACGAAAGTGGCCTTTGTTGTCCTTTCCTAGTGCTACCTCGTGCACATGCGGGGGGAGGGGGTTTTCATTTCATGTGTGGTGGGGTGGCGACAGGAATGAATAAGGGCAGACAGTGTGAATTATGTACATGTGTATATATGTATATGACTGTGTGTATATATATGTATACATTGAGATGTATAGGTAAGTATATGTGCGTGTGTGGACGTGTATGTATATACATGTGTATGTGGGTGCGTTGGGCCATTCTTTCGTCTGTTTCCTTGCGCTACCTTGCTAACGTGGGAGACAGTGACAAAGTATAATAAATAAATAAATACTTATAGTATAAGGTGATAAGAAGTGAATGCTCAAGGGGTAATTCTAGCTTGAATGGAACTTGAAGGTGAGTATAAATCTTCTGTAACAAAGGGGACTGCTTGGAATCTGACAAACCGCAAATGGATTGCATAATAATAAGCATCCCTGAAATGAACTGGTACTCCACATTCAGGACAAGGAGTAATATGAGGAATAATCTGAATTTTACGCATTTTAAGTATCTGCTTAAAAGCAGTTTGACAGGTCTACAGTACCTTTTTATTTTTTTTACACAAATGTAGAAAACACAAATACTGGAAAACTTTTTCCAAACAATGACTTTCCTTATATTGAATTGGATAAGGGACAATGTTTTTTTCTGAACTCTTCATTTGAAAATGAACTGAAGGATGCATTTAAAATAACATCCTGAGACAAAAGGAAATCTTGAGGCATAGTCTAGCAGGCCATTTTGTCCCCAAAATCTTACAAAGATTTCAAGTCCATTAAAAAACCCTTCAGTCTCGAAGCTCCATTAAATTATTTATTTGCACAGATATTTCTTTTCTTTTAAACTATTCGCCATTTCCCGCGTTAGCAAGGTAGCATTAAGAACAGAGGACTGGGCCTTTGTGGAATATCCTCACCTGGCCCCACTCTGTTCCTTCTTTTGGAAAATTAAAAAAAAAACAAGAGGGGAGGATTTCCAGCCCCCCGATCCCTCCCCTTTTAGTCGCCTTCTACGACACGCAGGGAATACGTGGGAAGTATTCTTAATCCCCTATCCCCAGATATTTTGCACAGATATTTTGTCTAATTATATTAAACCCCTTTCAATACTTAAATTTCTCATATCACATGCCCAGTACCGTTTTAGCACTGCTCTCATGAGGTCAGAGAATACCCATTTCTTACCTTACAAAAAGCATGAAACTTATGTTGCTAACACTATATCTATAATTTTTCAGCCCTCATCATGTGGACTACATATCAAATTAGAGCTATATGAAATGAAGGTACACCTTCCAAAATAAACATAAGGATATAAGCATGAACAGCCCGGTCCACTGGCCTGGCCTTTGTTTAAAGAAGTTTGTGGCAATCAAAGCTTGGTTAACCCACATTCTGTTTGTAATAAATATCTCCACTCATTTGTCAAGTACATAAATACAAACCCTTGGTGTACAGAGTAAGTGTGTTGTTAGATGAATACAGCGGGTAGCAGCAGCAGTCAACTGAGAGTGTGACGTTGGGTGCATGACAATCCACTGTGAGGCATATGGAGCGAGGGCTGTCACAAGTGCAGCAGTTGCTAAAGCAAGACCTGGTTGCCGATGAGGAGCTGCCAGGGAGCCAATGAGTGCTGACAGGTGAACTGCTGCTACATTCACACCACCCTCCACCCCTCCAACTCCCTCACGCATCACACCCCACACCATTACCCACACAACTTCACTAAGAAGAATCGTCTGGTAAAGGTCATAGAAATAACATATTAATGAGGAGACCTATTCCAAAATGTAATATTATTGACATTGTTACAGGAATTAAAAGCTGTCATTATGATGAAAGAATAGAGGATATAAAAAACTGTTGCAATATGAATTCCTCTCCATTTAAATAACATCAATAATGTGCAGCTGTAGCAGTCTAAAAGAATGTAGTGTCATTAGGTATGTAAAATACAATGAGGTAAAATATTTGCTTGTATTATTTAATTATAAAACAAACTATAAAGCATATTTCAGAGATGAATTTTCATAGTTATAATTTCAAACTGTCACTGTGCTTACTTTTGATGACGGTACAATGAGTGTAAGGGTTGATGACAGTGCCTCTGTAGAGAGCTCCTCAGATAACTGTGAAATGCGGGACAGCGTGGCCAGTATATGAAGCAATTCTCCTACTACTTCTTCCTCACCACACTACAAAGATTAAATGATGATGAATGGACATAAGTCAAAACTATACAAACACCTCAACAACTACAGAAGTAAAGTAAAGTATGGCCATGAAGACCTGATAAAGTAAACACTGAAGCAGAAAGAACTCCTATCTTTTTTTTTAAATCCAACTGCTTCTCCTATCTTTGCAAGGTAGCGTCAGGGACAAATAAATAACAGCCTCATTTGCACACATCCAGTCTTTAGCTTTCATGTATAATGTACTGAAACCAAAGTCCACAATCCATACCCAAGCCCCACAAACTATTCCATGATTTACACTGACTGTTTCATATGCCCTAGTCCAATCTACTAATAGCATGTCATCCCCAGAGACCACATGGATGCAATTCATTCCATCCCTTTTTGGTCCTCCCTTCCCTCTTTTCCCAAGAACATATGAAGAATGGCATTATTTGTTCACATCCACTCTCTAGCTCTAGCCGTCATGTATAAAGTGCCAAAACCAAAAAGCCAAGCTCCACAGACCTTTCTGTGGTTTTCCCCAGACAAGATCACATGCCATGATTCAGCCACCTTAATGTTGTTTCCTGTTTACTGCATTCATCCACTCTATGTAAGACCTTCAATTTCTATTTCCTTTAATCAATCATCTCCAACCATACTTTTTGTCATAGTCTCCACCTAACAATAATTATTAACACTTGGCCCACAATAGTAGGATGAAGAAAGTTAAAACTTGAAACAAAAGTGCTTTTTATATCAGTCGATCTATATGTGCATATCATATATGCATCCTACAACATCAAGAAGTACTATGAGGCAAGGTGACTATACCTTCATATAGGTCTCAGTGGCATGCAGAAGTGCTGGCACAACAGAGGAGTGTGCAAGGTGCAGTTGGGCAGAGTCAACCTGGCAGCGCAAGAGACACTGATGTAGTAGAGCAGTAGCAAGGCCCAAGGTGGCAGCCGAAGTGTAACTATGTGCCTCTGACCCGGCCAGTCTACCATGCTGTTGCACCAATCCAGCTACAGGGCTAAGCAGTGGCAATACCTGATCTGTTAATTTTCAATAGAAAAAAAAAAAGGCTGAATTCTATGTCCAAAACTTTCTTAGCATGCTTTCATTATCAAAGTACATTAATGAAGCCCACATGAAATATATGTACAGGTCTACTGCAACAAAAATTTACATGAAAAACACACAGGATATGAAATGTTTCTTTCCCTATCTACAAAATTAAGAGATCAAGATATAATGGCATGAAAGAGCATGTATCCAGGGGAATAAACTGTACATAATGCCATAACTGAAAAAGATTAATCTAGTACTACAAAAATGAAGAAAGTCTGATTCAAGACTGCCTTTTTTGTTAACATCAAAGACAAAAGTAAGTTTTTCATAGCTCCTCCTACATTGAAAAAGGTGACCATATTAATTACAAAACAGAGAAGAGGTAGTGAAAGCTTTGCGGAAGATGAAAGCCGGCAAGGCAGCAGGTTTGGATGGTATTGCAGTGGAATTTATTAAAAAAAGGGGGTGACTGTATTGTTGACTGGTTGGTAAAGTTATTTAATGTATGTATGACTCATGGTGAGGTGCCTGAGGATTGGCGGAATGCGTGCATAGTGCCATTGTACAAAGGCAAAGGGGATAAGAGTGAGTGCTCAAATTACAGAGGTATAAGTTTGTTGAGTATTCCTGGTAAATTATATGGGAGGGTATTGATTGAGAGGGTGAAGGCATGTACAGAGCATCAGATTGGGGAAGAGCAGTGTGGTTTCAGAAGTGGTAGAGGATGTGTGGATCAAGGTGTTTGCTTTGAAGAATGTATGTGAGAAATACTTAGAAAAGCAAATGGATTTGTATGTAGCATTTATGGATCTGGAGAAGGCATATGATAGAGTTGATAGAGATGCTCTGTGGAAGGTATTAAGAATATATGGTGTGGGAGGAAAGTTGTTAGAAGCAGTGAAAAGTTTTTATCGAGGATGTAAGGCATGTGTACGTGTAGGAAGAGAGGAAAGTGATTGGTTCTCAGTGAATGTAGGTTTGCAGCAGGGGTGTGTGATGTCTCCATGGTTGTTTAATTTGTTTATGGATGGGGTTGTTAGGGAGGTAAATGCAAGAGTTTTGGAAAGAGGGGCAAGTATGAAGTCTGTTGGGGATGAGAGAGCTTGGGAAGTGAGTCAGTTGTTGTTCGCTGATGATACAGCGCTGGTGGCTGATTCATGTGAGAAACTGCAGAAGCTGGTGACTGAGTTTGGTAAAGTGTGTGGAAGAAGAAAGTTAAGAGTAAATGTGAATAAGAGCAAGGTTATTAGGTACAGTAGGGTTGAGGGTCAAGTCAATTGGGAGGTGAGTTTGAATGGAGAAAAACTGGAGGAAGTGAAGTGTTTTAGATATCTGGGAGTGGATCTGGCAGCGGATGGAACCATGGAAGCGGAAGTGGATCATAGGGTGGGGGAGGGGGCGAAAATTCTGGGGGCCTTGAAGAATGTGTGGAAGTCGAGAACATTATCTCGGAAAGCAAAAATGGGTATGTTTGAAGGAATAGTGGTTCCAACAATGTTGTATGGTTGCGAGGCGTGGGCTATGGATAGAGTTGTGCGCAGGAGGATGGATGTGCTGGAAATGAGATGTTTGAGGACAATGTGTGGTGTGAGGTGGTTTGATCGAGTGAGTAACGTAAGGGTAAGAGAGATGTGTGGAAATAAAAAGAGCGTGGTTGAGAGAGCAGAAGAGGGTGTTTTGAAGTGGTTTGGGCACATGGAGAGAATGAGTGAGGAAAGATTGACCAAGAGGATATATGTGTCGGAGGTGGAGGGAACGAGGAGAAGAGGGAGACCAAATTGGAGGTGGAAAGATGGAGTGAAAAAGATTTTGTGTGATCGGGGCCTGAACATGCAGGAGGGTGAAAGGAGGGCAAGGAATAGAGTGAATTGGAGCGATGTGGTATACCGGGGTTGACGTGCTGTCAGTGGATTGAATCAAGGCATGTGAAGCATCTGGAGTAAACCATGGAAAGCTGTGTAGGTATGTATATTTGCGTGGGTGGACGTATGTATATACATGTGTATGGGGGGGGTTGGGCTATTTCTTTCGTCTGTTTCCTTGCGCTACCTCGCAAACGCGGGAGACAGCGACAAAGTATAATAAATAAATATAATTAATTACAAAAGTAAATTGCATTATGAAACTTTTGGAAGCAAAAAATATGAAATTGCAGCAGTATGCTGAATCACTCAAAAACTAGGATGCAGACAGGAAAGATGAATAATAATTACCATAATAATTATCTCTAAGCATTTACTTTTGCTGAAGCTGGATCAAGAAACTAATCATGAAAAGAACTTGATCACTATGTCTGAACTTTTGGGAATATATGTAAAGCATCAGAATTTTTTCCACCATAGCAGTCATTCCCCATTGTAATATCTGATAGCACTCTCCTTGAAGAGGTGGATTTTAATAGTATGAGCCTTGTTAACAGTTAAGACAGCATGAAAAATTCTTACAAAATAACAATCAACAGCTTGAATGTTGTAGGTTAAACCCAACATAAAAAGGCTTTAGACTGAAAAAAAAGCATAATTAAAGTATGAATAACTTCATAAAAATGTACTTGTTCACAGAGTGTTGTGACTAGCAAGGATATAGCAGTCATGAGACACTTAGATATTAAAATGATCTTGACATTTTGTATGTAACTCCAACACCAAGAGTAAACACCTATTCTAACCTTAGACAACATTAGAATGTGAAAAAAATGTAGACTTCCAAAATTTACTTACACTTGAAGAACCTTACCTTGTGATTGTTCAGAGACTTCGGTGAATGTGACCATTCTTAGTGCAGCACCTAATATAAGAATTTGGCAGTGAGTTGGCGTGGACATAACAGCCCCTTGTACCCAAACCAGCAGCTGGCCTATTCTGTTAAAAAAATCTACCTTCTCAGCTAGCTGCCTGTAAAGAAAGTCATACAATAAATCTTTTGTTGCATACTTTTTTCTAATGTGAAACACAATAATATCCTTGACTGAAAGGGAGAGAACTTAAATAAACAACAAACCCACTGTAAAAATACAGTCTAAATTACATCTGAGCCCTTTAAGTAATGAAAATAGCCCATGACAACAGTACATTATTTGTCACACAACCAAAAATACAATTCTGCAACTTTTAATACATAAAATAAAATATTTGCATATTACTCGAGGATTAGATGGTATAATTTCTCTCCCTAGAAAGGATTCATACAATCATAGATGCCAAAATCACCTTCCTACATATGTTTAACTCTCTATATAATCATTGTATTTTAGCAACCTAATTTAGTATCACAAAATGTTCTGTGTTTGGTTTTACACTTTTAAAGTTGTCTGGCAAAAATGAATTAACATTATAATGATCAATGAGATTAGCTTTACTGATTCTGTTGCCCACCCAAAGCATCTCCTATGTACTCACAATTTTATAGTTAAGATCTCTTACTCTGTTATTGGATGCTTGTGACCACATCATCGGGCCTCACTTCAGACATCGTGGTTATCATGCCAGTTCACCAATTATTTTTCTCCCACCATCAGTCCTTTCCTTTATTTGTCTCTCCACCTTTCCCCATATGTTTATATGCTAAGAAAACCCTAAATCTTTCACACTTTCTTACTTCCCTCATAACTCAGAAAATTCTTCTGCTCCTGGTAATGCAACTGGGTCTTTGACACTTTAAAGGGTTCTGTCTTTTATGTGAAATGTGACTATGATTTTGTATGAACCATCTTACTCTGAAAAGACTAAGCATTATGCATGCAATGAACATGTTGGGTCAACAAAAGAATATGAACTCTGCTTACTTTCCACAATGTTTAACTTGAGATAAGAAAAGTTCAGCCATGAGAACTGTCAATGATTCATCAACAGTTTCTACTTCAAGTTGATGCAGCAAGGCTTGAAGGATGTCACTTGCCAAGCTTACCTATGGAGGAAAAAATCCCATCGTAATCCACTACAATCAAGGTAAAACATGTGTCAACTAGCTACCATATCTATCTTATTTACCACTCTTCTGATTCATATTCTTATCTAAGTAATAAACTTCTTTTCTATATCCTCCCATTTAACAAGCTTTCCCAATAATATGTTTTTTCCTCCTAATCAATGAATTCTCTTAATCCTATTGTCTTAAACTCCATTTCAATTCACAAGGGGTGATCAAATGCATAGACTCTAATTCACTTGTACATATCCTCAATTTATGTTCAATAAATTGAAATGAACGAAGGTAGGCAAATAAATTGAAATGATCATAATTTTTCTCTGCGCACTACTCTGACCTGACTGAAGAGACAAGCATTTCCAATGAAGCCTCCACCTTAGCATACAAAACACCTTCACTGAATAAAATCAAAACTATTCACTTAATATCATCTAGAATATCTATAGTCCAAAAGCATTCTGTCTGTATCTTTCAGTCAACTTTTTCTTGCACCTTCATACATATTACCACAGATCTTTCAAATACTATCTTATATTTTATGTGGCCTTGATCTTATTGCTGTATGGTGAATATAACAACTATTAGTCAATATTCACAAGCATCAAAACTTCAGGAAATTATCTTTAAAGTTAAGTAACTCACATGTGACCTTCCACAATACACTTACATAAATGTACTCACCTTCTGGTCATTGGTTAGCCAAGACTTAGCTCGAGCTACTAGCACCACTAGGAAGTCTCGCCAGGCAGGTAGCAACAACCTGCTGACATCTTTGCTACAATTTGATCCATTCTCAAGGCTTTTAACTATATGCTGATGAGAAAAAGGCTTTGTTAACTAGAGAAAAGCTACAATACATCAAGAACATATGATGAATCTATTCCCTCTTAAAAATATAGTAAAAGTAATGAAAATAATGTAAACCAGCTATCAGGTATTATGATATACACTCAACATTTTAGATATCTGGGAGTGGATTTGGCAGCGGATGGAACCATGGAAGCAGAAGTGAATCACAGGGTAGGGGAGGGGGCAAAAGTTCTGGGAGCGTTGAAAAATGTGTAGAAGTCAAGAACGTTATCTTGGAAGGCAAAAATGGGTATGTTTGAAGGAATGTATAGTGGTTCCAACAATGTTATACGGTTGCGAGGCATGGGCTATAGATAGAGTTGTGCAGAGGAGGGTGGATGTAATGGAAATGAGATGTTTGAGGACAATATGTGGTGTGAGGTGGTTTGATCAAGTAAGTAATAATAGGGTAAGAGAGATGTGTGGTAATAAAAAGAGTGTGGTTGAGAGAGCAGAAGAGGGTGTTTTGAAATGGTTTGGTCACTTGGAGAGAATGAGTGAGGAAAGATCGACAAAGAGGATATATGTGTCAGAGGTGGAGGGAACAAGAAGTGGGAGACCAAATTGGAGTTGGAAAGATGGAGTGAAAAAGATTTTGAGTGATCAGGGCCTGAACATGCAGGAGGGTGAAAGGCATGCAAGGAATAGAGTGAATTATTGGAACAATGTGGTATACCGGGGTCGACGTGCTGTCAATGGATTGAACCAGGGCATGTGAAGCATCTGGGGTAAACCGTGGAAAGTTTTGTGGGGCCTGGATGTGGAAAGAAGGCTGTGGTTTCGATGCATTATACATGACAGCTAGAGACTGAGTGTGAATGAATGTGGCCTTTGTTGTCTTTTCCTACTGCTACCTTGCACACATGTGGGGGGACAGGGTTGTCATTTTATGTGTGGTGGGGTGGCAACGGGAATGAATAAGGGCAGACAGTATGAATTATGTACATGTGTATACACGTATATGTCTGTGTGTGTATATATATGTCTACATTGAGATGTATAAGTATGTATATGTGCGTGTGTGGACGTGTATGTGTATACATGCGTATGTGGGTGAGTTTGGCCATTTGGCAGCAGATGGAACCATGAAAGCGGAAGAGAGTCACAGGGTGGGAGAGGGGGTGAAAGTTCTGGGAGCATCGAAGAATGTGTGGAAGGCAAGAACGTTATCTTGGAGAGCAAAATTGGGACATGTTTGAAGGAATAGTGGTTCCAACAATATTATATGGTTGTGAGGTATGGGCTATAGATAGGGTTGTGCAGAAGAGGGTAGATGTGTTGGAAATGAGATGTTTGAGGGCAATATATGGTGTGAGATGGTTTGATCGAGTAAGTAATGAAAGGGTAAGAGAGATGTATGGTAATAAAAAGTGTGGCTGAGAGCAGAAGAGGGTGTGTTGAAATGGTTTGGTCACATGGAGAGAATGAGTGAGGAAAGGTTGACAAAGAGAATAAATGTGTCAGGTGGAGGGAACAAGAAGTGGGAGACCAAATTGGAGGTGGAAGGATGGAGTGAAAAAGATTTTGAGTGATTGGGGCCTGAACATATGGGAGGGTGAAAGGCGTGCAAGGAATAGAGTGAACTGGAACAATGTGGTATACCGGGGTCGATTTGCTGTCAATGGATTGAACCAGGGCATGTGAAGCGTCTAGGGTAAACAATGGAATGTTTTGTGGGGCCTGTATGTGGAAAGGGAGGTGTGGTTTTGGTGCATTACACATGACAGCTAAAGACAGTGTGAACGAATGTGGCCTTTGCTGTCTTTTCCTAACGCTACCTTGTGTGCACACGGGGGGGAGGGGGGGTGCCATTTCATGTGTGGCAGGGTGGTGGCGGGAATGGATGAAGGCAGCAGAATGGAAAAAGGTGAGAGCAAAGGACGTAAGAGGAATGGGGGAGGAATGGGATGTTTTTAGGGAAGCGGTGATGGCTTGCGCAAAAGATGCTTGTGGCATGAGGAGCATGGGAGGTGGGCAGGTTAGAAAAGGTAGTGAGTGGTGGGATGAAGAAGTAAGATTTTTAGGGAAAGAGAAGAGAGGCATTTGGACGATTTTTGCAGGGAAATAGTGCACAAGACTGGGAGACGTATAAAAGAAAGGGGCAGGAGGTCAAGAGAAAGGTGCAAGAGGGGAAAAAGCAGGTGAATGAGAGTTGGGTGAGAGAGTATCATTAAATTTTAGGGAGAATAAAAAGATGTTTTGGAAGGAGGTAAATAAAGTGCATAAGACAAGAGAACAAATGAGGACATTGGTGAAGGGGGCTAATGTGGAGGTAATAACAAGTAGTGGTGATGTGAGAAGGAGATGGAGTGAGTATTTTGAAGGTTTGTTGAATGTGTTAGATAATAGACTGGCAGATATAGGGTGTTTTGGTCGAGGTGGTGTGTGAAGTGAAAGGGCTAGTGAGAATGCTTTCGTAAACAGAGAAGAGGCAGTGAAAGCTTTGCGGAAGATGAAAGCCAGCAAGCCAGCGGGTCTGGATGGTATTGCAGTGGAATCTATCAAAAAGGGGGTGACTGTGTTGTTTACTGGTTGGTAAGGATATCTAATGTGTGTATGGCTCATGGTGAAGTGCCTGAGGATTGGCAGAAAGCATGCATAGTGCCATTGTACAAAGGCAAAGGGGATAAAGGTGAGTGTTCAAGTTACAGACGTATATGTTTGTTGAGTATTCCTGGGAAATTATATGGGAAGGTATTGATTGAGAGGGTGAAGGCATGTACAGAGCATCAGATTGGGGAAGAGCAGTGTGGTTTCAGAAGTGGTAGAGGATGTGTGGATCATGTGTTTACTTTGAAGAATGTATGCAAGAAATACTTAGAAAAACAAATGGATTTGTATGTAGCATTTATGGATCTGGAGAAGGCATATGATACAGTTGATAGAGATGCTCTGTGGAAGGTATTACAAATATATGGTGTGGGAGGCAAGTAGTTAGAAGCAGTGAAAAGTTTTTATTGAAGTTGTAAGGCATTTGTACAAGTAGGAAGAGAGGAAAGTGATTGGATTTCAGAGAATGTCGATTTGCGGCAGGGGTGCGCGATGTCTCCATGGCTGTTTAATTTGTTTATGGATGGGGTTGTTAGGGAGGTGAATGCAAGAGTTTCGGAGAGAGGGGTTCTTCCCCAATCTGATGCTCTGTATATGCCTTCACCTTCTCAATCAATAGCCTCCCATATAATTTCCCAGGAATACTCAATAAACTTATACCTCTGTAATTTGAACACTTGCCTTTATCCCATTTGCCTTTGTACAATGGCACTATGCATGCATTCCGTCAATCCTCAGGCACTTCAGCATGAACCATACGTACCCTGAATATCCTCACCAACCAGTCAACAACACAGTTACCTCCTTTTTTTGTGAATTCCACAGCAATAAAATCCAAACCTACCACCTTGCCGGCTTTCATCCTCCGCAAAGCTTTCACTACCTCTTCTCTGTTTACCAAATCATTCTCCCTGACCCTCTCACTTCACACACCACCTCGACCAAAACACCCTATATCTGCCACTCTATCATCAAACACATTCAACAAACCTTCAAAATACTCACTCCATCTCCCTCTCAATTCACCACTATTTCCTATTATCTCCCCATTTGCCCCCTTCATCGATGTTCCCATTTGTTCTTGTCTTATGCACTTTATTTTCCTCCTTCCAAAACATCTTTTTATGCTTCCTAGAATTTAATGATACTATCTCACCCCAACTCTCATTTGCCCTCTTTTTGACCTCTTGCCTCTCTTTTATACATCTTCCAGTCATTTGCACTACCTCCCTGCAAAAATCATCCAAATGCCTCTCTCTTCTCTTTCACTAACAATCTTACTTCTTCATCCCACCACTCACTACCCTTTCTAATCTGCCCGCCTCCCACCTTTCTCATGCCATAGGCATCTTTTGCGCAAGCCATCACTGCTCCCCTAAATACATTCCATTCCTCCCCCACTCCCCTTACGTCATTTGCTCTCACCTTTTTCCATTCTCCACTCAATCTATCCTGGTACTTCCTCACACAAGTCTCCTTGCCAAGCTCACTTACTCTCACCACTCTCTTTACCCCAACATTCTCTCTTCTTTTCTGAAAACCTCTACATATCTTCACCTTTGCCTCCACAAGATAATGATCAGACATCCCTCTAGTTGCCCCTCTCAGCAAATTAACATCCAAAAGTCTCTCTTTCACGTGCCTATCAATTATCACATAATCCAATAATGTTCTCTGACCATCTCTCCTACTTACATACGTATACTTATGTATATCTCTCTTTTTAAACCAGGTATCCCCAATCACCAGTCCTTTTTCAGCACACAAATCTACAAGCTCTTCACCATTTCCATTTATAACACTGAACACCCCTTGTACACTAATTATACCCTCAACTGCCGCATTCAAATCACCCATCACTATAACCCATATACATACATATACGTATCAACATATACATATATACATATACATACACAGACATATAAATATATACACATGTACGTAATCATACTTGCTTGCCTTCATCCATTCCTGGCGCTACCCCACCCAACAGGAAACAGCATCGCTACCCACCGCTTCAGTGAGGTAGCGCCAGGAAAAGCAAAGCATATGAATATGAATTAAAGTTTAATATGCATATGTACACATGTATGCATATTTAATTTGGCTTCATATATCAAACTCATGAATTCCTGTCATTAAGATTATCCACATAACACATATAATGAAAAATGAAAATGCCAAATGTTCACAGACACACACTGACAGAAAAATTAGTCTCCCTTCTCCCTAAGTCCTAGGGATCAAAATAATTCTATAAAAGAGAATCATTATTATAAATGAAATAATACTGTTTTCTCACCTTCGACCAAAGACAGATGGTGCCTGTGTCAGGTTCACACAATTGATCCATGGCTGACTTGAGACATGCTGTCGGTTTGGTATCAGAGGAAAAAAGTTGTCGGGCAAGGACACTAACTGTGTGACCCACAACTGCATCACTAACTTCACCTATAAAAGGAATAATTCCTACATTTACAAGTCTCTAAAAACAACTGGCCAGAAATGACAGTTCTTCAGGATAAAAATCAATTCCCTAACAAATTCATAAACCTATGAAAGTCTGAGAGAGTAAATGCTCATTAGAGGTTTAGAACACCATTTTTAACACCCTGCAAAGAGAGGTATCCATAGGAATTTAACTCCTCTGACCAATAAAAAATATGAGCCTAAGAGTGACTCACTCAAAAGATTTAGCAATTATACAAATTCCCATTCGGCATGTGTCAAAACACAAAGGAAAGGTAGTGCTGTATAGCCACCCCATCCATATTCACTCACTGACTGCTGGTGATTGTAACTCAGGCCTATTCCCATCCAGACTTATTTTGAGGAATGAATCTGCTTTAATGCCCAACTAAGCAAATGATCTCTCAGAGACCTCAATCTAGTGGTAAAATTGTGGATTTGCAAATTTGTGAGAAAATAAAATTAGATAAGAAAAGGATGGGACCCACACACACACACACACAGGGGCAAGTTAAACATTAAAGCACTATATCGTATTATACTGAAATAACTAATGAATTAAATTAAGCACTTGTTTGATGAAAATAAATATCTAAACGTCACTCATTTCCCTCTGCTTAATTCTAAAACACCACAATTCAACCTTGCAAAACATGGGCATTACGAGAACTTCTGCTCTGAGTTGGAAACCCTACATAACATCACAAAATCATCTTTCCAAAAGCTGATGGATTTTACAGGTGCTAAAATCTTGCTTAAATGCTGAAAAGTCTCAGTGTAAGCACTCCAGCTTTGTCCTTGCATAGAGTCCTGTTCTCTCATCTGGCATGGCTGTGGCTCTAAGTACTTACACAAGAGAGTTGAATTGAAAATAATATGAATTACTATCAATCCCATGTGTGGCAGGGTGGCGACAGGAATGGATGAAGGCAACAAAAATTAATATGTACATGTGTGTGTGTGTGTATATATATATATATATATATATATATATATGGAAACATGGAAGCGGAAGTGGATCATAGGGTGAGGGAAGGGGGCGAAAATTCTGGGAGCCTTGAAGAATGTGTGGAAGTCGAGAACATTATCTCGGAAAGCAAAAATGGGTATGTTTGAAGGAATAGTGGTTCCAACAATGTTGTATGGTTGCGAGGCGTGGACTATGGATAGAGTTGTGTGCAGGAGGATGGATGTGCTGGAAATGAGATGTTTGAGGACAATGTGTGGTGTGAGGTGGTTTGATCGAGTAAGTAACGTAAGGGTAAGAGAGATGTGTGGAAATAAAAAGAGCGTGGTTGAGAGAGCAGAGGAGGGTGTTTTGAAATGGTTTGGTCACATGGAGAGAACGAGTGAGGAAAGATTGACCAAGAGGATATATGTGTCGGAGGTGGAGGGAACGAGGAGAAGAGGGAGACCAAATTGGAGGTGGAAAGATGGAGTGAAAAAGATTTTGTGTGATCGGGGCCTGAACATGCAGGAGGGTGAAAGGAGGGCAAGGAATAGAGTGAATTGGAGCGATGTGGTATACCGGGGTTGACGTGCTGTCAGTGGATTGAATCAAGGCATGTGAAGCGTCTGGGGTAAACCATGGAAAGCTGTGTAGGTATGTATATTTGCGTGTGTGGACGTATGTATATACATGTGTATGGGGGTGGGTTGGGCCATTTCTTTCGTCTGTTTCCTTGCGCTACCTCGCAAACGCGGGAGACAGCGGAAAAAAAAAAAAATATATATATATATATATATATATATATATATATATATATATATATATATGTCCATGTATGTATATGAATGTACATGTGGGTAGGTTGGGCCATTCCTCGTCTGTTTCCTTGTGCTACTTCGCTAATGCTGGAGACAGCAATTAAGTACAATATTTTTTTTTCATACTTAACCGCCATCTCCCCCCTTAGTGAGGTAGCGCAAGGAAACATACAAGGAATGGCCCAACCCACCTACATACACATGCATTTACATAAATGCCCACACATGCACACATACATACATGTACATTTCAACACATACATACATATACATATATACACATGTACATTTCCATACTTGCTGCCTTCGTCCATTTCCATTGCCACCCCACCACACACGAAATAGCATCCTCCCCCTCCCTCCTCCCTCCAGCAAGGCAGCACCAGAGACAGACAAAAAAGGGCCACATTCGTTCACACTCAGTCTCTAGCTGTCATGTGTAATGCACCGAAACCACAGCTCCCTTTCCACATCCAGGCCCCACAGACCTTTCCATGGTTTACCCCAGATGCTTCACATGCTCTGGTTCAATCCATTGACAGCACGTCGACCCCGGTATACCACATCATTCCAACTTTACTCAATTCCTTGCATACCTTTGACCCCCCCATATGTTCAGGCCCTGATCGCTCAAAATCTTTTTCACTCCATCCTTCCACCTCCAATTTGGTCTCTCGCTTCTCCTTCTTTCCTCCACCTTTGACATACATATCCTCTTAGTCAATAGATATAATAAATAAATAAATAAATCCTAATCTATCCATAAAACTTAAATCATATTTCCCTACAATTTTTCTTTTGGCTTTCTTTATCTCTTTTAATAAAACTGCTTCTAATTCTCCTAAAAGTTGGTTTTCTTCTAGATGCCTCCACCAATACCTTGGACACACAGTAATTGGCATGATTACTATGAGATGATAGGCTGCTGTAATGACTGTTTCTTTCTTGAACTCATCACCCTCACACAGCTTTCCTGTTAAGTATGATCTATCCCTTTTTAAACATCAAACTTTCGATTTCCTCAGACACTCTTTGACTATATCTTTCTTTTTCTTTCATTTTTCCTATTCAATCTTTAGTAGTCTATTTTTCCTATTCAAGCTCTGTTAGTCTCAACGAGGAGTTGTGTATGTGTCTGACGTCTATGATATGAAAAAAAATATATATATAATAAAGGAGGAAGAGAGATGCATGAACATGAGACATAAAAGAGAAGGGTAGAAAAAGCAAAAGATGAGTTTTTAAGTGACTCAGACTAACCTGTCAACTACACATGATTAATAACTGATCTCCTATAAAACCCTCCTGAAGGGTGATTTCACTGTAACTTATCATGACATGGTTAAGTCTAATAATGAATGACATCATAAATATATACTGTTACAGACCTGGTTTGTCAGTGGTGAGTGGGTGGATCAAAGCTTTCCAAAAATCTTCTTTATCCTGAAGATACACTGTAGCTGTTGTGTATTTCTCACTCCATAAGGCATCCAAGAGTTCTACTACTGCAAGAAGGAGCTCTCTTCCGGATTCATTTTTTGTCTGTGGAAGTCCATAAAAAAGGTATGATAAAAAATATCTTACAGAGATTCCAGTGGAAAAGTAATTAAAAGAAATCAAAACTTTTAAATCAATATTAAGCATTGATTAAAGCACCTAGATAGAGGACATTTCTTCCATTTAACAGACCTGTGCTGTGATGACATGTAGGTTGTTAGTTTTGGCAACTTGGGCAACTTCTCATATTAAAGCCAAACACCAATCAGTTACCAAGTAACTAAAATAAACTAGCTGCCACTCTATCCCTTTGATGGCCCTATATAAAACTCAGATTGCCTCGCTCATGAACACCAGCTTTTTATGTCACAGATAAAGCAGGATCAGTCACACAAAAGGGGAGAGTGGAATGTCAAGCCTATGCACATACAGATCATATCTAAAAAAAGTGCAAAAGTAATAAATGATATGCTTAATCTGAAAAGGATGTATCTAGTCTATCCACCTGGTTTATGCAATGTACATTATTAGATCAAGGATACTTTTTTGTCTGAAAACAAACTGACAAAACTGGGGCTACTGCCATGGACACTAACAGACCAAAGGTAAATGGTTTGCCAGAATCATAAAACTATCCTACAGTGATTTATCATTTGCTTCAAAAAATACATAGTTTGAACATGGAGAGGCTGATTAAGGAAAAGAAAATCTGATTTGAAGATGCTTGAGGCATGACGAGGAGTTGTATGCAGTGAATGCTCTTTGCATATGGCGTAGTGTCAGCTAAGACAAGTCTCACTTGACTAATCAACTTAATAAGTGTATAAATACGTTTCACTTCAACACACAAGGCATGTGTTGAGGATAAGTATGCAGCTTTTGAAAGTTGTATGTCTCATTCACCCTATGGAGATGGGCATGGAATAATAATGAGACAAAGAGATAAAGATATATACAGATATATAAGACAGACAGACAAATGGATAGATAGATGAATAGAGAGATAGAAAGATAGGCAGATAGAAAGAGAGGAAAGTACAAGAAAATATCTGCCTTGCTTGCATACATAAACAATGTTAACTTACAGACAAACTGGCAAGAGAAGTAAGAGGATTAAGTAGCTTTTCAGGGGGGGTGAGAAAGGCATTTGTAAGGCCTTGCTGACGAGTAGTAGAAGCTGTTAGGAGACGTAACAAAGCCACCTTCACTCGTACATCTTCTGTTGCTGAGTCTAACCGTAATAAGAGAGCATCTCGAATTCCATCGGCTTCACCTCCAAAGCATGCAACTAGAGGGACATCAAGCTTCTGGAATGTCAAAGCAAAAATCTTTTAAATGTTTTCAATAAATTAAATAGAATGTGTACAATCTTATTTTCTTCTTGTATGCTGTTTCCTCTCTTAGTGAGGTGGTGTTGAGAACAATAGCCCCATTCACTGACATCCATTTTCCAGACGTAATGTACAATGCAACAAAACCAAAACACACCATCACCAGCTAACCCCCACAGACAATTAATATCCTTTCCACTGATTGCTCCATATGCTCTAGTTCAGCCAAGTGACAGCATGTTACCCTCATGCACCACATCAATCAAATAAATTTTATCCCAACCAAATAATTCTCCACCTTGGATGTTCAGCCTATGAAATACCAAAGCCTCTTTCACCCCATCCTTCCATCTCCTTATAAGTCTCCCCATTCCACTATCTCTATTCATTTCTGCCATGTATACCTACTGTCAGCCTTTCTTAACGCATCCTCTCTATATGTTTGAGCCATTTCAGTACACACTAGTCAGCTTTCTCAACCAGACTGCACTTGCTGTGCTGCCACACCTCATTCTTTCCTTACAAAGTCAACCTGCCTCACACAACAAACTGTCCTCAAGTAATTCATATCAAATAAATTCTCCCTCTTCTATTCTTTTGCACTCAAGACACCAAGACTCACATCAAGAAAAAAACATCGCAACTACTATACTTTCCCACCTTTACCAAGAGCCACTCATCCTCCTCCTTTCCTAACTGCATCAATATTTTACTTTCATAGTCAAAGCCACTCACTCACTTTAGCATATTTCCATTTACTTCATATATTTGCAGCACCTTTCACAGTGGCACTCTCTCAAACCTATCATAGGCTTTCTCCAGATCCATATATGCCGTATACAAGCTATTTCTCAGACAAACTCTTCAAAGCAAACACTCAGATCACATATCCATCAACCTCTTCTGAAGTCACACTGCTCCTCCCCAATCTGATGCTCTGTGCATGCTAACACCCTCTCAATCACCACTCTTCCATAAAACTTACTTCTGTAATTTCAACATTAGCTTTTGCTTCCATTCCCTTTATTTTAACCATCATTCTAAGTGTGTACAGTTCATAACACCAGAGTAAACAAGATTCCATTATACTTTTCAGCATAGGGTCAGAGCCACTGGATGTGGCAGACTTCCTGAGCTTTGCATAACCATCATAAAAGAGGGCCCTGGGGCAGGTGTAAATAATTATGAATACATGTGACACACATCCCATAGGACAGGCAAGAAACAATACTACCTAAATATCTCTTGTGAATTGTAAAAGGCAACTAAGAGCAGTGGAGCAAGAGACCACAAATCCTTCCTTCCTTTATTATTGCTTTTAAAATGAAGGGACGGAAGAAGAAGCCAAGTAAATATATATCCTCTAAGGCCCAGATATCTGTTCCTCATGCTACTTCATTACTGTATAAAACAGCAAACAAGTACAAAAGAATATTACTTAATACTGTTCTGTTTAGAATGTCTGAGACATTGGTCCCCGTCGATTTTAGGAAGTTTATAATGCCGCTATAAAAAATGTTTTCATATCTTTTTATCAGTTCATACTCTGTACTGGTCATGATGGTTAATTATAACAACATCCAGGCAAAACTTGGCAAAGGAATTCCTACCTGAGCAAATCGGGTAAGTGTACGAAGAGCTAAATAAGACAGTCGAGGGTTGAGCCGTTGATGGGAATATAAAGCCACAGTAAGAGCTAGGTGAGGAGGACTACTGCTTCCTAGCGAGCGCCCTCCCCCACCAAGTGTTACTCCAAGAGACGGTGCAGCACGAAGAAGCTGACTCAGTCCACCCATACTGCTGTCTTCACCTACTAGCCTGAAATTATTATCAATTTGTAATATCCATATTTTTTAGTAACATGGAGAGAGTTCTACACTTGCATAGATCATTTTTTTTTTTTTTTCACTTTTTTACTACCAAGCAACTTTCTAAACTTCAGTACACCATCTGCATTCACTCTTATCCCTACCTCTCTTCAGCAACCTATACTTTAGATCCAGCCACCCAACAAACACAATTCTGACAGAAAATATTCATACTGTTATGATTCAATAGGTACTAAATAAGTATACCACCCAAACCAACTCTTAATATCCACTCATTCTGACATACATCCATCTGGAAATACAATATTCAAACACATGAATTATGCCCATCTGGAAATATAATACTCAAACACATACGAATTACACTTTCTTTTCTGTGTACTGGACATTTTTAATCCCTTCAACTTTACAAACACCAATTCAACATAATGCCCAATCCCTCCAACTTTACAAACATCAGATCATCATATCACAACCCCTCCACAAATAAGATGCAGCATCCATAATGATGATACAGAATACATAATCCTTAACTGTCCTGCACTCACCATAAAAAGACAAACACACATCATCAATGCATCTTTTGATCACATGAACATGACTAACTTCTTAACCACTACAGGAGTTCCCTGTGGAAGAGGCCCTAAGCCAGTATAACAAGTCTCATAAATTGGCTTATTCCACTAGTCTACCATACTATCATTATAAAAGTATGAGACAGAGAGAGAGGAGTGTAATTACCCATTTGTATAGTATGGGAATTGAATTCTCTACTTGTGTGGTCTCATTTCTCAAACTCTCTCTTAAATTCTTTTTTCTAAGGTATCTGTATTCTGCCATCATTCACAATTTCATCATTTTGCTTATTCCATTCACCTACTACTCTGATATCATATTTTTAACCAATTTCTTGCTTAGGCCTAATTTTATGACCTCTGGTTACTTCATATTTGCATCTTTCAAAGATGAGATCACTGCCGACATCATTAAACTGGTTTGAAAACTTGAAGGATTTCATTAAATCTCCCCTTACTCTTCTCTCTCCTATAGTAAGCAAATTTATTGTTTCTAATCTTTCACTGTTAATCAACCCTTTTAATTCTGGTACCTTCTTCGTTATCTTCTGAACCTTTTCTACCAGCTCTTTGTGCCCCCAAATATGGTGGAAAAATGAGCTGTCACTGAATGAAATTATGCTAATTATTTTCCATAATCTTAAAAGGGCTGGTACCAGACTCTGTAAACCTGTGATTACAACACAAGAAAAAAAGTCACTTTTAACAAGGTTTTCCTCATACAAGAACAATCTTACTTAACAACTTCTCACTCCAAAGGAGTCCATCATTTCCCTATTAATGACTGTAAGGCAGCCTTAAGTTGCAAGAACTCCTGGAGAAGAGTTTCAGGGTTATATAATACTGTAATAATGATATTTTGGGAGGTATCTTGTTTCATCAAGATGGAGGAAGAAACTCTCACAGAAAAGAAGGCAGACTGTTCTACTTAAATCAGATTCTAGCCATTTTATACAATACAAACATACGTGTCTGAAAAGGTGAACAAAAAATCATTACCTGTGAAGAATGGAGAGAGCCATTTGGGCTGTGCGTGTGAGTCTACGAGCATGAGTAGAGATGGGGGAGTGTGTAGGATGATTCAGTGCTGATTCTAAGCTTGCTCCACTCACAACCACGGAAAGTAATGTCTGCCCAGCACTGCTTCTATCAACAAGCTGCCTTACCACCAGATCACGAACACTTGAATCTGTGAACAAATTCTTCTGAAATACTAACTGTGCACAGTTCTGATATTTTTGTTAAATTCATCTTTCAAGCAGCTCTCTCAATGCAATCCACAATCTACAGATTACAATACCTTTCTACAAATAGAAAAACTCAGCACAAAAATGGACAGTCATAATAAGATCTATTGTGTTCAGCATTTCAAAACTACCAGGATAACAAATTGTACAATTAAGAGATTTAGTTCTGACTGAAGAGACTTATTTCTGTGCTCTGAAATCCCATCCCATCCTATCAAACCAACTGAATCTATACACAGTGCGCAATAAAGCACTCTGCCTACAGAAACACAGTACAGCCACAATTTGGTTTTGGAGTGTGGTGGTGATGGAGCCAGGAAGGTTATGGAGTCAAGAGTGGTGATGGAGAAAGGATGATGATAGACTGACGATGGTGATGGAAAAGTATGCATCCCTCAGGAAGCCATAATGATGAATATTCTAATAATTTTGGTTCCTATAAAGGACAAGACTTGGAGAACTTTGTCTTTTGAATGAGGCTGGTGATACAGTGAAGGTGAAGACCAAAGGAAAGGAGGTTATGTTGGAGTGAGAGTGATGATGAAGTAAGGGAGGTAAGTGTCCCAGGCCAAAACCTTTCAAAATCAACTGATCAATGGAAAGTAATAGTCATGATAGAGGCCATCTCTCTCACATCATGAGTTCTTGTATGAAGCCCAGGTTGAACTAAAAAAAAAAAAAAAAGCTTTTCATCCATGCAGGCATTTATATATCTTGCCAAGAGGGGTGTCAAGGACTATAGGGTGTATATGTACATGGTCCCCTTGGCATTTTCTAGTGAAGCTAAACCTCTCTCAAGAAAATCAAGTGGACATACAGCATGATGCCCTCCAGATGAAAACTTTCACAAGAAGAAAAAAAGAATATTTCTATATCAAATAATTTCATTCTTTAACATAAGACAAGGGTTTGGTTTCATCAAAACCCAAAAGACACTGTCACAAAAGATGATTTGTGTCTAGATATACCGCAAAATTTACTAACTCTTCTCCCAGAGCCTAAGGCTATATGGAAAAGAGATTATATAAGAAAATGATGAGATAAACTGCCAGGAAAATAATTACATTGTAATGGGTCTAAGACTTCTGAAAGCTTCAACTTGCACTATGGGGATGAGGCAACAGGCTTCCTCAAACAAAAACAAAAAAACAGAGAAGTAAATCCCAAACTGGGCATGTAAGAGAAACCGAGATTTTTCTTTCAGTACACAACTAATTTTTTTGTCCTTTCCCATTGGGCATTGATAGCAAAATAATTCTTAGAATATTTATTAAAAAGGTGTACAAAAATATCATAATTGTTACTTTTTCTTATGGTTGAGGACTTAACCATTTCTAGTTTAGGAAAAACATATTTTACCAGACTGGCCAATCCTAAGTACACAAAAAATTCATAATTTTTTTAGTCACAAGATTAGGTGCTCAAAAAAAACTATCAAAACCATTGTTTTCTTTTTCTGAATTACAAGTTAAGCATTCTTAGCTTTGGTGAAATTCTTTGACAAGTGCACATACAGAAATAACAATGCATAATTCATATATATCCCCATCCAAGCATCAGCACTTACCCATACTAGAAGCTTCAAGAGTATGGTGGAGGAGGGCCAAGCAATGGTCAAGTACAGTGTCCCTTTCCTCTTGACTTTTGTAGCACCAGCGCAACAAAGCACCTGTTACCTCTCTGGCCATGAACACAACACCACCCTTAACACTACAGCTACCCACACCTCCCTGACAAGAAAATACAACAAAAATTATTAATACAGTATTGATTGGGTCATATCTAACATTTTGATTTAACAAAGCATACTAGCATAAACAAGATAATACTGACCTTAATAGCAGCAGTAAGTAAGCCAGTATAGGAGCGCAATATTGGGTAACTGCCATTTGCAGCTTCTACTCCACACACCAAAGCACGGAGGCCTCCTGCACGGTAGCCAAGGAATGGGTCTACTTTGCCCCTCTTGAGTCCTGTTGATATTAATTACAAATGAAGGTACATGAGTTTCACTGTTTCAGACATGCGTTTTTTCACTTTTTCATATGTGCTTGACTCTCCCATTTCAAAAAGGTAGCATCAAAACTGAGTTTTTGAGTAAATAATCCTTGCTTAGCTCCTTTCATGGTTCCTACATTTAGAAGAAAAACAATAAAGAAGGAAAGGATTTTCAGGAACCCCAGAATCTCTTGCCTCACTGTATCACCTTCTACAACATGCAGGAGAAACATGAGAAATGTTCTCTTTTATCCCCAAGGTTAATGTAAGATTAAATTTACATTTCTATTTCAAGCTGTTGCTATAATTCTATCAGCCAATCTACTGTTTCTAAATATATTTCCATTTACCAAGGTGGATTAGGCACAAGGACTTTTGGTTCACTCATGCCTATCCTTGACCATAATGACATCATATATGTATTTCTATCTTTTTCATTGAGCACACCAAGTTGATTCATTACATGGAACTTAAGCATCATTAACCCTCTCATCATTAGGTACTAAATGGTTCCTTTTACACCTAATCATGAATAAATCTAGTGGCATCTTCACCTAAAATATCTTTAGCCCTGATCAACTTTTCATTACATCCATCTAACTATCCTTCCCGTACTTTCAACGGTACATTACACATCTTCAACTTATCATCTAACATATGTAGTAGACAACCATACCATCTCAAAGAATATTCCATCCACCAGCTTTTCCAATAAGTTCTTCATGCAACATATCTTTCATCATCTTTATTCTTTCTTATGTCAGAATATTCTCCCAATTCAAACTAACATATATACGATTATGATGGTATAGCCTTCGAAAAAACATGTCAGATGGTGAATGACTGGCTAATAAAGAAAATATATGATAGTATAGGTGAAGGTATTAAGAAAAGAGGTGAACAGCAAGAGAATGGAAGATGTAGTAAGTGAATTATGGGTAGATCCAACTCAGATGAAAATGCAAAACAAATGTCTTTTGACTGCACAGTAAACACTTCTGCTACAAATGAAAGGATCTAGTAGAGAACTGCTATGGATTATTTATATCTATCTGGCTTTACCACCTTCACAAAGTTCTAGCTGTCATGTATAATGTACCAAGATTAGTGCAGCATGTCAATCCCACAGATTATTCTGTGGTATACCTTGCTTACTTCATATGCTCCAGAATGTGAATCAGCATTACACAAACCAACTCCTCCCTCCTCCCCCACCACTAGTTGGCCACACATCTATACACTGCAATTTGGATCCAAACCTCAACACTTGTGTAATCTCTTGATATGAGTTTCTATGAAGGACACAAATCCTAGGTTTGTCTTAGCCAGCAAACCAACTTATGAATGAGGCTATGATTACTCTATACAAGCAACCCCAGATTGGGAAAAAAAAAATCATACTCTTCTTCCTAAAATATTAGAGGAGTAACTATTCTGTCCATTTTTGACTCTCATGTCGAAAGCAAGTTTTCAGATAATTCTGCACACTGGCGTGTACCATTTCTTCCTAAAAATGACATTATACGAGAAGAAAGAAAATTTACCCAGGTACAAAGAACCATACCTGTAGTCTCTGAAGCAGCCAAGAAGGGAAGCAGGGGGCTACCTTCAATCTCTGCCCATACTAATTTTGGATCCTGAGCAGCAACTTCAGCAAGAAATTGAAGTAAAGCCGCAACTAGTTCTCCAGAAGGTCGGGTCACCTGTGCCACCCTGAAAGAAATATTTCTAAGTCATGACTTGTAATTTTCTCAAATATGATGAAAAGAGCACAAAAATGTTAGTTACTGTAAACTATTCATCATCTGTGTATACAGAATCATATGGATAAAAAATTACCTACTTATGCTAATACTCTATCAAAAAAGCATGGGACACAAGACTGCAATCATAACATGAGTAACAGAAAAGAATTGTACAATGTTGTACACCACAATATATAAAAATTAAGTTTGGTGTTATATGTAGTCATGGCTAATAACATAACTTTGCAGTTTATATATCAATTGGATAAGGAAAACTCACTTATCCCTAAGGATAAGTGAGAAAGAATACTTCCCAAATATTCCCTGCAAGTCAAGAAAGCAACTAAAGGGGTGGGAGCAAGGGGCTGGAAATCCTCTCCTCTAGTTTTTACTTTTCCAAAAGAAAGAACAGAGAAGGGGGCCAAGAGAGGATTTTCTCTCAGGGGAACAGTCCTCTATGCTTGACACTACCTTGCTAACATGAGAGATGGCGAATATGTATGAAAAAAACTCACACTCCTCGCCATATGGTCAGTTTTTTCTACGATTATATATCTTTATTTTCCTTTATCTCATTATTCATATCCAACAAGCCATTCACCATATTCAGACCATAAGTCTGAAGTAAAATATTTACTGAATACCAAGATCCATTCATATCCCTACACATTCAAACATACTCTTACCCTATGATTATATTAGGCAATAAGTACAAACCAAGGACAATTATAGATACACTTCCAAATTATAGGAGAGAAAATTACATGACTGGGGAGAAGTCCTAAAAACTAATGTAAAAAAAGAATTTCACCAAATTAGTGAAAAACTGCTAAAAAATCAGAGCTTCAACCAAAACAAACACTGCTAAGCCTATGATGAACCATAAAGAAAACATTAGCAAATATAAAAGTGAAAGAAGTAGCATAAATCGTAAGGAGCCATAACAAATTTTACAAACACCTCATGAGCAAAGGATCCATTAGAGAACTTGTAAGCATTATTTACACCTAACTGGCTTTCCTAATTTCCCAAAGCAATGTTAGAATATGGTTAGAACACCACCTTATTTGCACACATCCAAGTTCTAGCTGTCATATATAATGTACTAAGACAAGTCCAGCTTGCATAGCCAAACCCACAGAATACTCTTTAGTATGCCTTACTTGCTTCATATGTACCAATGCAGTCTACTAAGAGCATGTCATCCCCATATACCATTTCATTCTAGCTACTGCAGGACTCTTGCCCTCCTGAATCCTCAGGCCTTGATAGCCTAATCCCTCCATCCTCCATGTATATGGCACATATATCTATGGTGGTTGCTTTTCACTCATCTCCCTATCATAATGCACAACCTACCACACATTGACTTTACACTGTCATTCCAAACATGATTAACCCCCCTTCACCATTTACAGTCCTCAGACAAATTATTTCCAATACCTCCACCTAGTTCAAAAGAGAGAAAAAAATAACATCTCCATGTCTTCCCCACACATGCCTGCCTCACATCCTCCTCACACTCACATTTGGTGTGCTAGTGTAATAATGTAAATATATTCATGTTATTCACCAACAAGGCTGTATGTAAGTATGAAATAAGACAACAGTTTGAAACCAAGCTCAAGCAAAAGAAAAAACTTCAAATCCAAGACAACAACCCTCCCATTATGGCAAAATCTCATTGAAAGTACTCTTATTGGAAGTTGTACAACATGTCAAACAAACTCCCACAGTCTGCTTATTTAATATACCAAGCCAACACAAAGAAATCTCATAATTACCTGAAGATTTTCTTTAACTTTTGCTTGCAATCATTTAACAAAAGAAATAATCACATTACAGACTTTCTCGATCTTCTCCAAATAAGGGTTACTGCACCCAGAAAGTTTGCCCCTTACCCCATCCTATGTTCAGCCCCTATGGTTCCATCCACTGCCACATTCACTCCCAAATACCTAAAGCACTCCAATTCCTTCAAGCTATCCCCAGTCAAACTTACACTCAAACTTTCTTGTCTCATTCCATTGCTTACCTTACTTATGGTCATATCAATTCACAATTTTCACCTTTCAAACTCTCTCAACAGCTTCTGATGTTTCTTCCAAAGTCTCCTACTCATCACATCAAGTACCTTTACATTTATCCAATTTTTAAACATGGCCTCTCTGTCAGCCCTATCATACACATTCTCCAGAACAATAAATGCCATATGCAATTAACTCCCCGTCTCCAAGCACTTTTCACAAAAAGTCTTCAAAGCAAACACCTGGTCTACACACCCTTTATGTCCCATGAAGCCACACTGTTCCTCCAGTTAGACTTTCTGTGCATACCATCATCCTCAACCACCACCCTCCCAAACATGTTACCAAGTGTACTTAACAGATTTATGTAATATCTCTGTTATATGGTTGTGAGGAATGGGCTATAGATAGGGTTGTGCGGAGGAGGGCGGATGTGTTGGAAATGAGATGTCTGAGGACAATGTGTGGTGTGAGGTGGTTTGATTAAGTGAGTAATGAAAGGGTAAGAGAGATGTGTGGTAATAAAAAGAGTGTGGTTGAGAGAGCAGAAGAGGGTGTATTGAAATGGTTTGGTCACATGGAGAGAATGAGTGAGGAAAGATTGACAAAGAGGATATATGTGTCAGAGGTGGAGGGAACAAGGAGAAGTGGGAGACCAAATTGGGGGTGGAAGGATGGAGTGAAAAAGATTTTGAGCAATCGGGGCCTGAACATACAGGAGGGTGAAAGGCCTGCAAGGAATAGAAGGAATAGAGTGAATTGGAATGATGTGGTATACCGGGGTCAACGTGCTGTCAATGGATTGAACCTGGGCATGTGAAGCGTCTGGGGTAAACCATGGAAAGTTTTGTTGGGCCTGGATGTGGAAAGGGAGCTGTGATTTCGGTGCATTACACGACAGCTAGAGACTGGATGTGAATGAATGTGGCCTTGCTGTCTTTTCCTAGCGCTACCTCATGCGCATGCAGGGGGAGGGGGTGCCATTTCATGTGTGGCAGGGTGGTGGCAGGAATGGATGAAGGCAGCATGTATGAATATGTGCATGTGTATATATATATGTATATATCTGTGTATGTATATGTATGTATATGGTGAAATGTATAGGTATGTATATGTGAGTGTGTGGGCATTTATGTATATACATATGTATGTGGAAATAAAAAGAGCGTGGTTGAGAGAGCAGAAGAGGGTGTTTTGAAATGGTTTGGGCACATGGAGAGAATGAGTGAGGAAAGATTGACCAAGAGGATATATGTGTCGGAGGTGGAGGGAACGAGGAGAAGTGGGAGACCAAATTGGAGGTGGAAAGATGGAGTGAGAAAGATTTTGTGTGATCGGGGCCTGAACATGCAGGAGGGTGAAAGGAGGGCAAGGAACAGAGTGAATTGGATTGATGTGGTATACCGGGGTTGACGTGCTGTCAGTGGATTGAATCAGGGCATGTGAAGCGTCTGGGGTAAACCATGGAAAGCTGTGTAGGTATGTATATTTGCGTGTGTGGACGTACGTATATACATGTGTATGGGGGTGGATTGGGCCATTTCTTTCATCTGTTTCCTTGCGCTACCTCGCAAACACGGGAGACAGCGACAAAGCAAAAAAAAAAAAAAATGTGGGTGAGTTGGGCCATTCTTTCGTCTGTTTCCTTGCACTAACTTGCTAATGCAGGAGACGGTGACAAAGTATAATAAATAAAATTCTCTGTAATTTGTGCATTCATTTTTGTCTCCCTAGCATACACTCTACCTGTCCTTAGGTACTTTCCTTTGGGCAAAACAAACACTGAACAGCCTGACTAACCAGTCAACAACACTGCCACCCTCTTCTTGAGAAACTTAAACTGCAATCCCATCTACTCCTGCCACTTTGCCACACTTAATTATATGCAAGGCTTTCACTACTTCCTCTTTTCATTGTACTATTGCCATGGCTCCCTTTCAGTGCAAACCACCTCAACTCAAATGTACCATATCCACTACCCCAACATCAACACTTTCAACTGCCCTTCAGAATACTAATTCTATTTCTTTTTCACCTTTTCTTTGCCTGTTAACACTTCCTCATCTGCTCCCCTCACTGTTGTTCCCATTTGTTCTTTTATTCTCAAACTGTTCATCTCCTTCCAAAACAATTCCTCTTATCTGAATTTTCCTGCTTATCTAATTTACAACATAATAAGCAACCTAGCAAGATGCCATCTCTACCCTAAGGAATCAGGCATCCACATGCTCTCCCAGCATACAAGTTTATGGTCCAGAGTCCCACTTCAGTAAAATCAACTTCCACAAAAGGAGTATGGCTGTATGCACTTGATCCAACCTATATAAATGGGAATATAGATAAAAGCTGGAGAAGGATGCGAATAAATTCATCTTAGACCAGCTCCAGTAATCTTTTAAATACCTCCCAATAATAGGTTTCAACTACTATGGTAAGTATAAGTACCTAACCAGGGGATTTTGGAATGGCAGTTACCAGCTCTGACCATACAATAATAAGAGCACTTCACACATACTAAGTAATGATATTAACTTTCCCTACAAAGTAACACAGGATTTTGAACTTACCTGCGAATTAATCCAACTGTTTGTTGGAAAAATAGAACAAGAGCAGACAGCTGACTGGGAACTGTGGTCAGAACTGAAGACAGAAGTTGCATAGTAGCACACACAGTTACCATTAGTCTCCGGTCGGGCAGACTTGCCCCACTACTCACCTGAGGCAAATAAATAATGTAAGTTTTCTGTAGTCATAAGAAAATGCAGGGAAAAAATGCAAATGAGTGGAAGATGTATAAAAGAAAGAGGCAGGAGGTCAAGAGAAAGGTGCAAGAGGTGAAAAAGAGGGCAAATGAGAGTTGGGGTGAGAGAGTATCATTAAATTTTAGGGAGAATAAAAAGATGTTTTGGAAGGAGGTAAATAAAGTGCGTAAGACAAGGGAGCAAATGGGAACTTCAGTGAAGGGGCTAATGGGGAGATGATAAGTACTGGTGATGTGAGGAGATGGAGTGAGTATTTTGAAGGTTTGCTGAATGTGTTTGATGATAGAGTGGCAGATATAGGGTGTTTTGGACGAGGTGGTGTGCAAAGTGAGAGGGTTAGGGAAAACGATTTGGTAAACAGAGAAGAGGTACTAAAAGCTTTGGGGAAGATGAAAGCTGGCAAGGCAGCAGGTTTGGATGGTATTGCAGTGGAATTTATTAAAAAAGGGGGTAACTGTATTGTTGACTGGTTGGTAAGGTTATTTAATGTATGTATGATTCATGGTGAAGGGGAAGAGTGGTTTGGGAATGTCTTGGGAGTAAAGTCAGGGGTTAGTGAGAGGACAAGAGCAAGGGAAGGAGTAGCAGTACTCCTGAAACAGGAGTTGTGGGAGTACGTGATAGAATGTAAGAAAGTAAATTCCCGATTAATATGGGTAAAACTGAAAGTTGATGGAGAGAGATGGGTGATTATTGGTGCATATGCACCTGGGCATGAGAAGAAAGATCATGAGAGGCAAGTGTTTTGGGAGCAGCTGAATGAGTGTGTTAGTGGTTTTGATGCACGAGACCAGGTTATAGTGATGGGTGATTTGAATGCAAAGGTGAGTAATGTGGCAGTTGAGGGAATAATTGGTATACATGGGGTGTTCAGTGTTGTAAATGGAAATGGTGAAGAGCTTGTAGATTTATGAGCTGAAAAAGGACTGATGATTGGGAATACCTGGTTTAAAAAGCAAGATATACATAAGTATACGTATGTAAGTAGGAGAGATGGCCAGAGAGCATTATTGGATTACGTGTTAATTGACAGGCGTGCGAAAGAGAGACTTTTGGATGTTAATGTGCTGAGAGGTGCAACTGGAGGGATGTCTGATCATTATCTTGTGGAGGCTAAGGTGAAGATTTGTATGGGTTTTCAAAAAAAAAGAGTGAATGTTGGGGTGAAGAGGGTGGTGAGAGTAAGTGAGCTTGGGAAGGAGACTTGTGTGAGGAAGTACCAGGAGAGACTGAGTACAGAATGGAAAAAGGTGAGAACAATGGAAGTAAGGGGAGTGGGGGAGGAATGGGATGTATTTAGGGAATCAGTGATGGATTGCGCAAAAGATGCTTGTGGCATGAGAAGAGTGGGAGGTGGGTTGATTAGAAAGGGTAGTGAGTGGTGGGATGAAGAAGTAAGAGTATTAGTGAAAGAGAAGAGAGAGGCATTTGGACGATTTTTGCAGGGAAAAAATGCAGTTGAGTGGGAGACGTATAAAAGAAAGAGACAGGAGGTCAAGAGAAAGGTGCAAGAGGTGAAAAAAAGGGCAAATGAGAGTTGGGGTGAGAGAGTATCATTAAATTTTAGGGAGAATAAAAAGATGTTCTGGAAGGAGGTAAATAAAGTGCGTAAGACAAGGGAGCAAATGGGAACTTCAGTGAAGGGCGCAAATGGGGAGGTGATAACAAGTAGTGGTGATGTGAGAAGGAGATGGAGTGAGTATTTTGAAGGTTTGTTGAATGTGTTTGATGATAGAGTGGCAGATATAGGGTGTTTTGGTCGAGGTGGTGTGCAAAGTGAGAGGGTTAGGGAAAATGATTTGGTAAACAGAGAAGAGGTAGTAAAAGCTTTGCGGAAGATGAAAGCCGGCAAGGCAGCAGGTTTGGATGGTATTGCAATGGAATTTATTAAAAAAGGGGGTGACTGTATTGTTGACTGGTTGGTAAGGTTATTTAATGTATGTATGACTCACGGTGAGGTGCCTGAGGATTGGCGGAATGCGTGCATAGTGCCATTGTACAAAGGCAAAGGGGATAAGAGTGAGTGCTCAAATTACAGAGGTATAAGTTTGTTGAGTATTCCTGGTAAATTATATGGGAGGGTATCGATTGAGAGGGTGAAAGCATGTACAGAGCATCAGATTGGGGAAGAGCAGTGTGGTTTCAGAAGTGGTAGAGGATGTGTGGATCAGGTGTTTGCTTTGAAGAATGTATGTGAGAAATACTTAGAAAAGCAAATGGATTTGTATGTAGCATTTATGGATCTGGAGAAGGCATATGATAGAGTTGATAGAGATGCTCTGTGGAAGGTATTAAGAATATATGGTGTGGGAGGAAAGTTGTTAGAAGCAGTGAAAAGTTTTTATCGAGGATGTAAGGCATGTGTACGTGTAGGAAGAGAGGAAAGTGACTGGTTCTCAGTGAATGTAGGTTTGCGGCAGGGGTGTGTGATGTCTCCATGGTTATTTAATTTGTTTATGGATGGGGTTGTTAGGGAGGTGAATGCAAGAGTTTTGGAAAGAGGGGCAAGTATGAAGTCTGTTGGGGATGAGAGAGCTTGGGAAGTGAGTCAGTTGTTGTTCGCTGATGATACAGCGCTGGTGGCTGATTCATGTGAGAAACTGCAGAAGCTGGTGACTGAGTTTGGTAAAGTGTGTGAAAGAAGAAAGTTAAGAGTAAATGTGAATAAGAGCAAGGTTATTAGGTACAGTAGGGTTGAGGGTCAAGTCAACTAGGAGGTGAGTTTGAATGGAGAAAAACTGGAGGAAGTGAAGTGTTTTAGATATCTGGGAGTGGATCTGGCAGCGGATGGAACCATGGAAGCGGAAGTGGATCATAGGGTGGGGGAGGGGGCGAAAATTCTGGGAGCCTTGAAGAATGTGTGGAAGTCGAGAACATTATCTCGGAAAGCAAAAATGAGTATGTTTGAAGGAATAGTGGTTCCAACAATGTTGTATGGTTGCGAGGCGTGGGCTATGGATAGAGTTGTGCACAGGAGGATGGATGTGTTGGAAATGAGATGTTTGAGGACAATGTGTGGTGTGAGGTGGTTGGATCGAGTAAGTAACGTAAAGGGTAAGAGAGATGTGTGGAAATAAAAAGAGCGTGGTTGAGAGAGCAGAAGAGGGTGTTTTGAAATGGTTTGGGCACATGGAGAGAATGAGTGAGGAAAGATTGACCAAGAGGATATATGTGTTGGAGGTGGAGGGAACGAGGAGAAGAGGGAGACCAAATTGGAGGTGGAAAGATGGAGTGAAAAAGATTTTGTGTGATCGGGGCCTGAACATGCAGGAGGGTGAAAGGAGGGCAAGGAATAGAGTGAATTGGAGTGATGTGGTATACCGGGGTTGACGTGCTGTCAGTGGATTGAATCAGGGCATGTGAAGCGTCTGGGGTAAACCATGGAAAGCTGTGTAGGTATGTATATTTTGCATGTGTGGACGTATGTATATACAGGTGTATGGGGGTGAGTTGGGCCATTTCTTTCATCTGTTTCCTTGTGCTACCTCGCAAACGCGGGAGACAGCGACAAAGAAAAAAAAAAAAAAAAAATGATTCATGGTGAGGTGCCTGAGGATTGGCGGAATGCTTGCATAGTGCCATTGTACAAAGGCAAAGGGGATGAGAGTGAGTGCTCAAATTACAGAGGAATAAGTTTGTTGAGTATTCCTGGGAAATCATATGGGAGGGTATTGATTGAGAGGGTGAAGGCATGTACAGAGCATCAGATTGGGGAAGAGCAGTGTGGTTTCAGAAGTGGGAGAGGATGTGTGGATCAGGTGTTTGCTTTGAAGAATGTATGTGAAAAATACTTAGAAAAGCAAATGGATTTGTATGTAGCATTTATGGATCTGGAGAAGGCATATGATAGAGTTGATAGAGATGCTCTGTGGATGGTATTAAGAATATATGGTGTGGGAGGCAAGTTGTTAGAAGCAGTGAAAAGTTTTTATCGAGGATGTAAGGCATGTGTACAAGTAGGAAGAGAAAAAGTGATTGGTTCTCAGTGAATGTAGGTTTGCGGCAGGGGTGTGTGAAGTCTCCATGGTTGTTTAATTTGTTTATGGATGGGGTTGTTAGGGAGGTGAATGCAAGAGTTTTGGAAAGAGGGGCAAGTACACAGTCTGTTGGGGATGAGAGAGCTTGGGAAATGAGTCAGTTGTTGTTCGCTGATGATACAGCGCTGGTGGCTGATTCATGTGAGAAACTGCAGAGGCTGGTGACTGAGTTTGGTAAAGTGTGTGAAAGAAGAAAGTTAAGAGTAAACGTGAATAAGAGCAAGGTTATTAGGTAGAGTAGGGTTGAGGGTCAAGTCAATTGGGAGGTAAGTTTGAATGGAGAAAAACTGGAGGAAGTAAAGTGTTTTAGATATCTGGGAGTGGATCTGGCAGCAGATGGAACCATGGAAGCGGAAGTAAATCATAGGGTGGGGGAGGGGGCGAAAATCTTGGGAGCCTTGAAGAATGTTTGGAAGTCAAGAACATTATCTCGGAAAGCAAAAATGGGTATGTTTAAAGGAATAGTGGTTCCAACAATGTTGTATGGTTGCGAGGCGTGGGCTATGGATAGAGTTGTGTGCAGGAGGGTGGATGTGCTGGAAATGAGATGTTTGAGGACAATGTGTGGTGTGAGGTGGTTTGATCGAGTAAGTAATGTAAGGGTAAGAGAGATGTGTGGAAATAAAAAGAGCATGGTTGAGAGAGCAGAAGAGGGTGTTTTGAAATGGTTTGGGCACATGGAGAGAATGAGTGAGGAAAGATTGACCAAGAGGATATATGTGTTGGAGGTGGAGGGAACGAGGAGAAGAGGGAGACCAAATTGGAGGTGGAAAGATGGAGTGAAAAAGATTTTGTGTGATCGGGGCCTGAACATGCAGGAGGGTGAAAGGAGGGCAAGGAATAGAGTGAATTGGAGTGATGTGGTATACCGGGGTTGACGTGCTGTCAGTGGATTGAATCAGGGCATGTGAAGCGTCTGGGGTAAACCATGGAAAGCTGTGTAGGTATGTATATTTTGCATGTGTGGACGTATGTATATACAGGTGTATGGGGGTGAGTTGGGCCATTTCTTTCATCTGTTTCCTTGTGCTACCTCGCAAACGCGGGAGACAGCGACAAAGAAAAAAAAAAAAAAAAAATGATTCATGGTGAGGTGCCTGAGGATTGGCGGAATGCTTGCATAGTGCCATTGTACAAAGGCAAAGGGGATGAGAGTGAGTGCTCAAATTACAGAGGAATAAGTTTGTTGAGTATTCCTGGGAAATCATATGGGAGGGTATTGATTGAGAGGGTGAAGGCATGTACAGAGCATCAGATTGGGGAAGAGCAGTGTGGTTTCAGAAGTGGGAGAGGATGTGTGGATCAGGTGTTTGCTTTGAAGAATGTATGTGAAAAATACTTAGAAAAGCAAATGGATTTGTATGTAGCATTTATGGATCTGGAGAAGGCATATGATAGAGTTGATAGAGATGCTCTGTGGATGGTATTAAGAATATATGGTGTGGGAGGCAAGTTGTTAGAAGCAGTGAAAAGTTTTTATCGAGGATGTAAGGCATGTGTACAAGTAGGAAGAGAAAAAGTGATTGGTTCTCAGTGAATGTAGGTTTGCGGCAGGGGTGTGTGAAGTCTCCATGGTTGTTTAATTTGTTTATGGATGGGGTTGTTAGGGAGGTGAATGCAAGAGTTTTGGAAAGAGGGGCAAGTACACAGTCTGTTGGGGATGAGAGAGCTTGGGAAATGAGTCAGTTGTTGTTCGCTGATGATACAGCGCTGGTGGCTGATTCATGTGAGAAACTGCAGAGGCTGGTGACTGAGTTTGGTAAAGTGTGTGAAAGAAGAAAGTTAAGAGTAAACGTGAATAAGAGCAAGGTTATTAGGTAGAGTAGGGTTGAGGGTCAAGTCAATTGGGAGGTAAGTTTGAATGGAGAAAAACTGGAGGAAGTAAAGTGTTTTAGATATCTGGGAGTGGATCTGGCAGCAGATGGAACCATGGAAGCGGAAGTAAATCATAGGGTGGGGGAGGGGGCGAAAATCTTGGGAGCCTTGAAGAATGTTTGGAAGTCAAGAACATTATCTCGGAAAGCAAAAATGGGTATGTTTAAAGGAATAGTGGTTCCAACAATGTTGTATGGTTGCGAGGCGTGGGCTATGGATAGAGTTGTGTGCAGGAGGGTGGATGTGCTGGAAATGAGATGTTTGAGGACAATGTGTGGTGTGAGGTGGTTTGATCGAGTAAGTAATGTAAGGGTAAGAGAGATGTGTGGAAATAAAAAGAGCATGGTTGAGAGAGCACAAGAGGGTGTTTTGAAATGGTTTGGGAACATGGAGAGAATGAGTGAGGAAAGATTAACCAAGAGGATATATGTGTTAGGGGTGGAGGGAACGAGAAGTGGGAGACCAAATTGGAGGTGGAAAGATGGAGTGAAAAAGATTTTGAGTGATCGGGGCCTGAACATGTAGGAGGGTGAAAGGAGGGCAAGGAATAGAGTGAACTGGATCGATGTGGTATACCGGGGTTGACGTGCTGTCAGTGGATTGAATCAGGGCATGTGAAGCGTCTGGGGTAAACCATGGAAAGTTGTGTGGGGCCTGGATGTGGAAAGGGAGCTGTGGTTTCGGGCATTATTGCATGACAGCTAGAGACTGAGCGTGAACAAATGGGGCCTTTGTTGTCTTTTCCTAGTGCTACCTCGCACACATGAGGGGGGAGGGGGATGGTATTCCATGTGTAGCGAGGTGGCGATGGGAGTGAGTGGGGGCAGACAGTGTGAATTGTGTGCATGGGTATATATGTATGTGTCTGTGTGTGTATATATATGTGTACATTGAGATATACAGGCATGTATATTTGTGTGTGTGGACGTGTATGTATATACATTGTGTATGGGGGTGGGTTGGGCCATTTCTTTCGTCTGTTTCCTTGCGCTACCTCGCACACGCGGGAGACAGCGACAAAGCAAAATAAATAAATATATATATATTATTTCAAGTATAGAAGTGTTTGAACATCTTATCTTTCATTTTTGAAACAAAAAGTTTTTGGAGCTAAAAAATACGATATATTTTTTCTCAAAAAAATAATTTCCTTTAAAAACTCATTAAAAAGAAGTATTTTTCAAGCTGAATATAAATCTGGTGTTATAATATCGTTTAGTCACCTTTATGACATTCATTTAAACTGTTAAATGAAGTCAATTCTAAAATATTTTCTGATCCTTTGCATTGTATTTACTTGAAATGAATCAGTAACTGAGAGCAATATGATCTATTTTCCATGATTATTTCAAGTATAGAAGTGTTAGAATATCTTATCTTTCAATTTTGAAACAAAAAGCTTTTAGAGCTAAAAAATACCCTGAACTATTACTTTCAATTTTTGTTATTTTTCTCAGAAAATAGATTTCCTTTAAAAACTTGTAAACAAAAGTATTTTTCATGCTGAATACAAATCTGGTGTTAAAATACCATTAGTTTTCAGAGCTGTAAAATACCCTGAACTATTACTTTCAATTTTTGGTATTTTTCTCAGAAAAAATAGATTTCCTTTAAAACTCGTAAAAAAATTTCATGCTGAACACAAATCTGGTGTTAAAATACCATTTAGTTGCCTTTATGACATTCATTTAAGCTGTTAAATGAAGTCAATTCTAAAATACTTTCTGATCCTTTGCATCGTATTTACTGGGTATGTATTGGTTACTGAAAGCTTTATGATATACTTTCCATTATTAGTTCAAGTATAGAAGTGTTTGAATATCTTATCATTCAATTTTGAAACAAAAAGATTTTGGAACTAAAAAATACCCTGAACTATTACCTTCAATTTTTGGCATTTTGTCAAAAAAAAACTAATTTATCTTAAAAACTCATTATATGAACTATTTTTCATGCTGAATACAAATCTGGTTAGTATATCGTTTAGTCGCCTTTAAGACATTCATATAAGCTGTGAAATGCAGTCAATTCTAAAAAATTTTCTGATCATTTGCATTGTATTTACTGGGTATGTATCGGTAACTGAGAGTATTATGAAATATTTTCCATTATTATTTCAAGTACAGAAGTGTTTGAATATCTTTTCTTTCAATTTTGAATAGAAAAATTTTTTGACCTGAAAAATACCCTGAACTATCTTACCTTTAATTTTTGGCATTTTTCTCAAAAAAAATAATTTCTTTTAAAAACTCATTACAAGAAGTATTTTTCATGCTGAATACAAATCTGGTGTTAGAATATCGTTTAGTCACCTTTATAAAATTCATTTAAGCTGTTAAATGATGTCAATTCTAAAATATTTTCTGATCCTTTGCATCGTATCTACTGAATATGTATTGGTAACCAAGAGTATTGTGATATATTTTCCATTATCATTTCAAGTATATAAGTGTTGGTTGAAACAAAAAGTTTCTGAAGCTAAAAAATACCCTGATTTTTTTCCTTTTTCTCAATAAATAAATTTCCTTTAAAAACTTATTGTTAGAAGTATTTTTCATGCTGAATACAAATCTGGTGTTAGAATATCGTTTAGTTGCATTTATGACATTCATTTAAGCTGTTAAATGAAGTCAATTCTAAAATAAATTCTGAACGTTTGCATCGTATTTACTTGAAATGTATCAGTAACTGAGGGCATTATGATATATTTTCCATGATTATTTCAAGTATAGAAGTGTTTGAATATCTTATCTTTCAATTTTGAAACAAAAAGTTTTTTGAGCTAGAAATACCTTCAATTTCTGGTATATTTCTGCCCCAATAAATCGTATTCAATGAGTATATATTGGTAACTGAGAGTATTATGATATATTTTCTATGATTATTTCAAGCACAGAAGTGTTTGAATATCTTATCTTTCAGTTTTGAAACAAAAAGTATTTTGAGCTAAAAAATACCACTAACTATTCTGGGGCATATCTAGGGGAAATAGCGCCTTTGGCAAGCACTGAAACTGCCCCCCTAGCTTGATTAAAAATGTACATACAGTGGATGTATATAACTATAAACTGTAGAAGAGTCAGGCCAAACTTATATTTTCATAAACTCTTAAAAACTTAAAGTTAAAGACTTATTTGATCAAATTTGTTACACAGAAGCAGTAATGCAACTAACAGTAGCAAAATATTACTATAAATGAAAAGTAGGCGAGTTTCTTTTTTATCTTACAAAACTAAACCATTGAAAATGTCAATCGAGTAGCATATGTCAAAAAACAAACCTGTTGAATGGCACCCAGAGCACCTGCACTACCTGCCATACCCTAGATATGCCACTACATAGGGGGTTCCTTTAGGGGTCAATTTCTTTTTTCTGTCATTTTCTGTGGTCTGGCAATGGTTGTGTCCCAAGGTTGCCAGATTAAAGAGCTTCAACTTGTACTGCAAAACATTTCATATGCCTAATATCATGTATGCAGCAAGGACTAGAAAATCAGAACATGTACTCCCTCCATTGATGTATGTCCATGAAATAGGATAATGAACTTATACAAAAAGAAAAAACTTTCTGTAAAACTATTACTCACCAGTAAATCCACTCCCAATTCTATGGGGTGTATGACGCACACACAGCCTCTCAAGGCACTTTACACATCCTTAACCCTTGGCTAGTGTGTTAAAAGTGAAACATTAACTTCCATACTTACAGCAGGGTTTCTTACTTTTTTCACAACTGTTCATCAGTTCTTAACTGGCCTAGTCATACCAAGAACAGACAAATCCGAGGACTTCTTTGCTTACAGCCACTTTCTAGTAGTTATCTATTATGAACAAAAACCAGAGCCCATAATTCAAAGCCAAGCCCCACAGGATAGTTCTATGGTTTCATCTAACTGCTGTGGGAACTAAGTAGTAGTTGCTTGAGGCAGTGAAATTCAACTTGGTTCTTAACTATTAAACTCAAATCAATGGCTTCTTGAGTCAACCATTCTGTTAGGAACTTTGATTTCATGTCTGATGATTACTTATATTCCACTCTGTTTCAAACATACCAGACTATATCATTAACAGATAATCAATTATCACATTGCAACAAAATCTTTTTCATTCACATCAGACAACATACATTTACAAGGTCATCCATATCTAAGTACTAAGGCACTATTCTCAAGCAGCCAGATAAATGTATGAGTTAACTTATTCCTCAACAGCATAATAATCATGAAAGTCATCAGGCAAGATTAAATAAAACATCTACTACATGTACATGTAGAAACTTGCCTCATAATCAAGTATCTTCATAATGGCAAGAAGAGCTTGCCAGGCATTGGTAGGCATTTGCCAAGTCACAACCAGTGGACTAGCAGACAGCAGTATCCCAGATGTGTGTGCTGGTACAGTCACTGTTGGCATTAAGTGCAATGGAGCTGTAGTAAAGCACTCACTACCTCGCACTTTTAGACTGTGGGATTCGGTTCCAGAGACAACCCATGTAATACTTGGAAGTTCACTAAGGAGTTCAATTACCTGAAATTATTGAGTAATAAAGAAACTTTAAAAACAACTTTCTTCCTTTCCCTCAAGATCAATTCTCACATACACAAGGAGGAAAAGTGGCATTAAATCTCAGAATGTTAAAATGGTAATAACTCTTGAATATCATTCAAAATGATGATCATACCATTCTAAAATGCAATGGCTAACAAAATATCATACTCTCAAACACACGAAAAAGTGTGGTACTCTCAAATCTCAAACAACAGATCATGTTTATATGCCACCATGAAACATTTCAAAAATGAATCTTAGGCCGTATGTGTATGTGGTACCAGAGAATCTAATAATTCACATGCAATAAACTAATTCCATAAAAAAGGGTTAGAACACACAAAGAATTCTAAAGACTTCCCTTTCTGTACATCTCCATCACTGAGTAATCTTAAACATACAATGGCATCTCTGATAACAATAGTCTCCACCATTCCCTTTCCCTTAATGCATCCCAATTTTCCAAACTGAATTTCTTTCACTTAATATCTCCGATACTAACTAGGGAAAATTCTGATCTATTACATGATCTAAATGTTAAAAATCAACATGCAAAATCTCACAACTTGTTTACTAGCAAGGGCAACAGTGAAAAAACATACTCCAAGTACTCTAATTTCATAACCATCAGTACTTATGTAAATATGGACCCAACCTTGTGGCAACTCTCAGGATTTGCTTGAGCCAGAGCAGTAGTGAGTGACAGCAGTGGCTCAACATCATGTGGGAACACCTCTAATGCCTGGGGTAAGAGGAGACCAGCTCCCCCACCTGAAATATTCAATTATTCATCAGATATTCATCAAAAAAATCTCCTGAAGATGAACTGGATAATATACAATGCAGATAAATTTCATGATAAAAAAAGAAGAGAATACAACATCAATGTAAAGAACATAAATTCACAGAGAAAAATAAGCAAAGTGTACTTTAACGCAATACAAGTTTTGAAAATTCTGATATTACTTTCTCAAGCACATATTGCTCCTTAACCCATATTCTGCCCATGTACATGGTTTCACAGTTTTCTTAGTAGGGGTAATTATTGATGTTACTGGTTAAATTTCCCTGAACCAGCATTAGGAAATAAGAAAGAAAAAGAAAAAAATCGAATTTGATAAACTATGGTCTTTGCTTCCATTTGAAGGTATAATTAAATATCCTCCACTTGGGACCACATAAATCAGGCTTCAACTAATGAGAGATGGATAACTTTGCCAAAACACCAGCATCTAACCAGCCTTGATGACAAAGGCTAAGAAATCTAAGACTATAATTATAATGTATGCTAATCATCACCCACCTTCTTCTGCCCAAAAGAGATGTGCTGGGGGAACCTGGGCTAGACATGGCTTGGCCAAAGAATTCAAAATTGGTAAGCAGCCCATACGATCTAGGTCAAGAGAGCCAGCTGCCGCACATACCAATGAATACACTACTGATGATGCAAGACGCAGAAGCAATTCATCTCCCTAACCAAATGAAAGTACACAGATAAAAAGAATCAGGTAAGCCGCCAAATAAGAATATACAGATACACAATAAGCATTAGGTACGTTAACATTTATAATGATATCATCCACAAAATATCTATATTGGTCTCCTTCAATGAACAAATGAATCAGCTTACTTGACACAACCAGAAATGAAAAAGAACTATATTTTTATTTATTTTGCTTTGTCGCTGTCTCCCTCGTTAGCGAGGCAGCGCAAGGAAACAGACGAAAGAATGGCCCAACCCACCCACATACACATGTATATACATACACGTCCACACACGCAAATATACATACCTATACATCTCAAAGTATACATATATATACATATATACACACACACAGACATATACATATATACACATGTACATAATGCATAGTCTACCTTTATTCATTCCCATCATCACCCCGCCACACAGGGAATAACAACCTCCTCCCCCCTCATGTGTGTGAGGTAGTGCTAGGAAAAGACAACAAAGGCCCCATTTGTTCACACTCAGTCTCTAGCTGTCATGTAATAATGCATCGAAACCACAGCTCCCCTTCCACATCCAGGCCCCACAGAACTTTCCATGGTTTACCCCAGACGCTTCACATGCCCTGGTTCAATCCACTGACAGCACGTCGACCCCGGTATACCACATCGTTCCAATTCACTCTATTCCTTGCACGCCTTTCACCCTCCTGCATGTTCAAGCCCCGATCACTCAAAATCTTTTTCACTCCATCTTTCCACCTCCAATTTGGTCTCCCACTTCTCCTCATTCCCTCCACCTCTGACACATATATCCTCTTGGTCAATCTTTCCTCACTCATTCTCTCCATGTGACCAAACCATTTATAAGTCTATATTCTATTAACATCACTCCATTCCAATTCAATGAGATGAATCAAGTATGATTTTTTTCCCCTTTTCTTTATATGAAAAGGACGCCCACCATTCATGCATTCTGCCAGTCTTTAGGCACCTCAACATGGGCCATACATGCAATGAAAAGCATGACCAACCAATCAGAAAATGGTCATCCCCTTTCTTGAGAAATTCAACTGGAACCTTATCCACTCCAGCCAATTTCGCACATTTCATTTTATCAAAGCTTCAACAACCTCTTTTCACCAAACCATTCCCTTCAACTCTCTCATTCCACATACCACCTCATCCTAAGCACGCAATATCTATGAGCCTATCAATCAACACATTCAATTCCATCAAAGTACTCATTCAATCCTTTTTAAACTCTTTTTTCCTGTTTCCACTTTCCCTCTTCTTCCCTCACTGTCACTGCCATTCAGCTTCTTATTCTAATACAATTCACTGTCTCCCAAAACATTTTCTCCTCTCTGAAGTTCAAAAACATTCTAACAACCTCAATCTCATCTGCCTTTTTCAAATCCTGAACCTTCCTCTTGACCTGCCACTTTCTTTTGTACACTTCCCAATCACTCACACTCCTTCCCTGCCAATACTAAATTATAACATATTGGTTTTACTACATTAAACATGGCAGCAAGAGAATGGATGTGTGCAAATGAGGCCACTGTTCATTTGTTCCTAAAATTACCTTACTGAGGTAGGAGAATCTAATAAGCATAAAGAAAAATTATTCACATCTACTGACAAATGGTTTGGTAAAACAAGCAGTGGTGAAAGCCTTGTGTAAGATGAATTGAGGCAAAACAGCGAGAGAGAATAGAATTGCAGTTGAGTTTCTCAAGAAAGGTGATAACAGTGCAGCTAAATGGTTAGTCAGGATATTCAGTGTATGTATCATTCAAGATGAGGTACCAGAGGCCTGGCAGAATGCCAGTATAGTGCCACCTTATAAAGTCAAGGGATACCATATCAAATGTCTGAATTACAGACATATAAGTCTACTGAGAGAGAGTATCATTAAATTTTAGGGAGAATAAAAAGATGTTCTGGAAGGAGGTAAATAAAGTGCGTAAGACAAGGGAGCAAATGGGAACTTCAGTGAAGGGCGCAAATGGGGAGGTGATAACAAGTAGTGGTGATGTGAGAAGGAGATGGAGTGAGTATTTTGAAGGTTTGTTGAATGAGTTTGATGATAGAGTGGCAGATATAGGGTGTTTTGGTCGAGGTGGTGTGCAAAGTGAGAGGGTTAGGGAAAATGATTTGGTAAACAGAGAAGAGGTAGTGAAAGCTTTGCGGAAGATGAAAGCCGGCAAGGCAGCAGGTTTGGATGGTATTGCAGTGGAATTTATTAAAAAAGGGGGTGACTGTATTGTTGACTGGTTGGTAAGGTTATTTAATGTATGTATGACTCATGGTGAGGTGCCTGAGGATTGGCGGAATGCGTGCATAGTGCCATTGTACAAAGGCAAAGGGGATAAGAGTGAGTGCTCAAATTACAGAGGTATAAGTTTGTTGAGCAAGGTTATTAGGTACAGTAGGGGTGAGGGTCAAGTCAATTGGGAGGTGAGTTTGAATGGAGAAAAACTGGAGGAAGTGAAGTGTTTTAGATATCTGGGAGTGGATCTGGCAGCGGATGGAACCATGGAAGCGGAAGTGGATCATAGGGTGGGGGAGGGGGCGAAAATTTTGGGAGCCTTGAAAAATGTGTGGAAGTCGAGAACATTATCTCGGAAAGCAAAAATGGGTATGTTTGAAGGAATAGTGGTTCCAACAATGTTGTATGGTTGCGAGGCGTGGGCTATGGATAGAGATGTGCGCAGGAGGATGGATGTGCTGGAAATGAGATGTTTGAGGACAATGTGTGGTGTGAGGTGGTTTGATCGAGTAAGTAACGTAAGGGTAAGAGAGATGTGTGGAAATAAAAAGAGCGTGGTTGAGAGAGCAGAAGAGGGTGTTTTGAAATGGTTTGGGCACATGGAGAGAATGAGTGAGGAAAGATTGACCAAGAGGATATATGTGTCGGAGGTGGAGGGAACAAGGAGAAGAGGGAGACCAAATTGGAGGTGGAAAGATGGAGTGAAAAAGATTTTGTGTGATCGGGGCCTGAACATGCAGGAGGGTGAAAGGAGGGCAAGGAATAGAGTGAATTGGAGCGATGTGGTATACCGGGGTTGACGTGCTGTCAGTGGATTGAAGCAAGGCATGTGAAGCGTCTGGGGTAAACCATGGAAAGCTGTGTAGGTATGTATATTTGCGTGTGTGGACGTATGTATATACATGTGTATGGGGGGGGGTTGGGCCATTTCTTTCGTCTGTTTCCTTGCGCTACCTCGCAAACGCGGGAGACAGCGACAAAGTATAATAAAAATAATAATATAAAAAGTCTACTGAGTATATATGGTGAGCAGCATGGGAAAGCGGTGATTGAGATGGTAATAGCATGCGCAGAGCAACAGACTGAAGAGGAGCAATGTGGGTTTGGGAGTGGTAGAGAATGAATGGACCAGGTGTTTGCTTTTAAGAATTTGCATGAGAAACAGAGTAAGAAAAGGATTTGTATAAGACATTCATGGATTTGAAGAAAGCATAAGACTGGGTTGACAGAGATGCTTTGTGGAAGGCAGTGTGAAATACAGTATGGGAAAAAAGCTGGTTGAGGCAGAACAAATATTTTAACATGAGAGTAAGGTGTGTATGCAAGCGGGAAGAAAAGAAGGGTGAGGGGTTCCAGATGAAGATGGGTCTGTCAACTGCGTGATGTGAACATGGCTGTTTAATCTATTCATGGATGGGGTAGTGCAAGAGGTAACTGCAAAGGTTTTAGAGAAAGGGGTACACTGCGGTATCTTAGGAGTGGAAAGGCCTGGAAGCCGAGTTAGAAGCTATTGCAGATGACACAGTTCTAGTGAAAGACTCTAGTGAGAAATTGCAGAATCTGGTGTATGAACTTAGAAGAATATGTGAAAGAAGAAAATTAAGTTTTTGTGAATAAGGGAAGGTAATGAGGTTCAGCTGAGGAGAGAGACCACATTAATTGTGAATTTGACAGTAGAGAACCTGAAGAAAGTGGGTCGTTTTAGATACCTGAGAGTGGGTATGGCAGCAAATGGAGCTAGGGAAGCTCAAGTGAACCATAGGCAGAAGAAGAAACAAAAGCCCTGGATACAAGAGACTGTGTGCAGAAAGAGAAGACATGGTCTATGAAGGCAAAGTGGGTTTACTGTACCTCTGTACTATAAGTACAGTAATCTCAACAGTGATGTATGGATGAAAGTTGTAAGCCCTGTGTATTTAAAGCACAGAAGAGGGTGAATGTGAGGGAAATTAAATGCCTGTAGATAATATGTGGTGTGAGAAAGGTTTATCAAATAAGAAATGACATGGTGGGAGAGAGGTACAGAAGTAAGACAAGTGAGTCTAAAGAAGAGCTGAGCAGGGTGTGCTGAAATGATTGGACTTATGGAGAGGATGAATGGAGAGACTGACTAGTAGAATGTATATATCAGGAATGAAAGAAACAAAAGAGAAGGGACAAAAAAAAAAAGATGAGATGGAAGCATGGGATGAAAGATGCTTGTCATTATTGGATCTTACATATGTAGGAGGGTGCAAAGTACGCATGAGATGGAGCAACTTGGAAAGATGCAGTACACAGGGGATAGAGTGCTCTCAATGGGCTGAACCAGGACATATAAAGTGGTCAGGAGAAACCACAGAAAGGTCCTGGGGCTTGCTGTGGATTGAGGGTTCTTATCACATCATACATGATAGCTGGAGAGTGAATGTGAGCAAACAAGTTATTTCTTTTTCTGCTCCTGGCACTTCCTCACTGACACAGGAAATGGCAAACAAGCATTAAAAAGTACATATATCTTTAACACCATTTCCATTTACACAGAATGGATCAAGCCACATGCAGCTCTTTTTCTTTTTTCATACTTAACAGCTGTCTCCCGCGTTAGCAAGGTAGGGCAAGGAAACAGACGAGGAATGGCCCAACCCATCCACATATACATGTATGTACATAAATGCTCTAGAGGAAAATAAATTTTTCAGAGCTATAGTCCTTAGCCCTAATACTAAAGGTCAACAAAAAGAGCATATGAACAATTACCTACTCTATTACAAAATTTAATGCAAAAGATGTTGCATTAAGAATTGCTAGTGACCAGTATTCTGTCAAAGAGACATCCTACTCATAAACTAACTTTAAGATCATACGCTAAATTTGTAAAGGTGAACAGAAGTTAGAACATACAAAATGAGTCAAAAGACAATGTCACACCACAGATCATAAGTACATGAAATATTTATTTATTTTTTTTTTTTTTTTTTTTTTTTATACTTTGTCGCTGTCTCCCGCGTTTGCGAGGTAGCGCAAGGAAACAGACGAAAGAAATGGCCCAACCCCCCCCCCCCATACACATGTACATATACACGTCCACACACGCAAATATACATACCTACACAGCTTTCCATGGTTTACCCCAGACGCTTCACATGCCTTGCTTCAATCCACTGACAGCACGTCAACCCCTGTATACCACATGACTCCAATTCACTCTATTTCTTGCCCTCCTTTCACCCTCCTGCATGTTCAGGCCCCGATCACACAAAATCTTTTTCACTCCATCTTTCCACCTCCAATTTGGTCTCCCTCTTCTCCTCGTTCCCTCCACCTCCGACACATATATCCTCTTGGTCAATCTCTCCTCACTCATTCTCTCCATGTGCCCAAACCATTTCAAAACACCCTCTTCTGCTCTCTCAACCACGCTCTTTTTATTTCCACACATCTCTCTTACCCTTACGTTACTTACTCGATCAAACCACCTCACACCACACATTGTCCTCAAACATCTCATTTCCAGCACATCCATCCTCCTGCGCACATCTCTATCCATAGCCCACGCCTCGCAACCATACAACATTGTTGGAACCACTATTCCCTCAAACATACCCATTTTTGCTTTCCGAGATAATGTTCTCGACTTCCACACATTTTTCAAGGCTCCCAAAATTTTCGCCCCCTCCCCCACCCTATGATCCACTTCCGCTTCCATGGTTCCATCCGCTGACAGATCCACTCCCAGATATCTAAAACACTTCACTTCCTCCAGTTTTTCTCCATTCAAACTCACCTCCCAATTGACTTGACCCTCACCCCTACTGTACCTAATAACCTTGCTCTTATTCACATTTACTCTCAACTTTCTTCTTCCACACACTTTACCAAACTCAGTCACCAGCTTCTGCAGTTTCTCACATGAATCAGCCACCAGCGCCGTATCATCAGCGAACAACAACTGACTCACTTCCCAAGCTCTCTCATCCCCAACAGACTTCATACTTGCCCCTCTTTCCAGGACTCTTGCATTTACCTCCCTTACAACCCCATCCATAAATAAATTAAATAACCATGGAGACATCACACACCCCTGCCGCAAACCTACATTCACTGAGAACCAATCACTTTCCTCTCTTCCTACACGTACACATGCCTTACATCCTCGATAAAAACTTTTCACTGCTTCTAACAACTTGCCTCCCACACCATATATTCTTAATACCTTCCACAGAGCATCTCTATCAACTCTATCATATGCCTTCTCCAGATCCATAAATGCTACATACAAATCCATTTGCTTTTCTAAGTATTTCTCACATACATTCTTCAAAGCAAACACCTGATCCACACATCCTCTACCACTTCTGAAACCGCACTGTTCTTCCCCAATCTGATGCTCTGTACATGCCTTCACCCTCTCAATCAATACCCTCCCATATAATTTACCAGGAATACTCAACAAACTTATACCTCTGTAATTTGAGCACTCACTCTTATCCCCTTTGCCTTTGTACAATGAAATATTTATATAATCAATTTTAATTCAATGAATTAAATGAAACCACTTATCATATGATGCTTCCCATGAAATGTAAAATTTCCAAAGAAAATTCCACTGATTTAACACAAAAATCACAGTCCAAACATTTTACTTCATCTCAACTTACCTGTATTGCTGTATTATTCAAAGCTGTCTGAAGATAGCCAAACACATTTCCATGTAGTGCACGATGAGCAAGTTTGTGATATATCTTGGGACTGGATGTGGCAGTTCCACCATTTGCCCGTAACTGCAGCACGGCCCAGGCTAACAATGGAGCTAGGTGGGGAGTTCGTGCTCCCAGACCTGCCATGATGGGATCTAACTTGGTCACCCATCCACTATCACAGAGGCTATGACCACTGTAACATGGGGCTAACATAGTTATCCTGATCTCCATTTGTATTCTCAAAATAAACAATTTTGTTTCCAACTCACTATCTATCTACCACCATTACTCCAATCCCAATCTGGGGTAAATCAAGTACACGGCCCCTAAAATATCACATTCCCTATCTTTTTACCTTATCAATTTATATCTACTATGTTATAATGAAACATGAAATTCTGCAACTATAAAAGAGCTTCTTTTCCACTTCACATAAAATGCTGATTTGTCAATTCAAACAGTTGTCTCCAAACCACTTTCATACACAAATTGCTTTCTTTGCATTCATTCATTCCACAGTCAATCTTCAAACATTTTCAACTGAAACAACCCTAGCCCTAATCTAATTTCTAATCAACATTATTCATCTTTCCCATGGCCACCTCTTCTACTGGACTAGAATATGCACATCCTCTTGACCAGACTATTACGTGCCATGCATTCTATACGACAATACCATCCTTAAATTCTGACACCCATGCACTTGTGTATTGGCTTTTTCACACCACTCACCCTTCTCACAACTCCAATCTATCCATCCTCCTAATTCTAACAATACAAAACAAAGTATCCATCTTTAATGATCCTATCTTTGACCTATGGGTTGCCCATCCATACAAGAACAATGGGATCAGTACTTCTTTGTGCAAGCTTCTAAGACAGTCTTTATTCATATTTTTTTCCTACAGTAAAGTCTCAGTACACCCCTAGTTCTCTTTCACTGCATGACTACTTTCAACTTCAGATTTCCCAATACCATTCTTACTAAATTTCACTTCCAAATATCAAAACTCCTCCACAAGTTCCACTTCTTCATATGCAACCTGGTCTTACAATCTGACCATTTCTTTTAAAAAACTAGTGTCTCACTCTTATTTGCACTTACACCCATCACTCGTTTTATGCAGGAGTTATTTTCTGGAAAAATCTTGAAAAGGGAAACTCCTCATAGCAAACCAATAAAACCAAGACTTATGCTTACTCCACCAACCAACCCTCAATGAAGTTTTCGCATACCCTCACAAAGCAAATATTGATAGCATAAAAAGAGACTGGTAGAAGTAGGTTCCTCACTCAATAGTAATATCTCATACAGTGATCCCACATGAAGTATGGGATGGGTATACTTTCAAATAACATAAAAGACTGAATCATTAAATGAAGCTTGATATGCAAACAAACACCTTATTCATTCATATAAAAGCACTTCCTCAAGTAAAAGCAAAAATATATTGTTGCAAGTTTATAAACAAAATATATGAACAAATCTATTTCTCTTAGTATATAAGAAAAGCATTTCATCCTATGGTTAGTGCTTTCCTTTGTCAGTGCTTCCACTAGTGCTTCTGATGCTGTCAAATATTCTCCACCCCATCCTACAACTCTTTCCATTCCTCTACCTTACCATTTCTCTACTTACATTTCATCTCCCAGTGTTGCCAGACTCAGCCTGGTTGTGATTTTACCACAAGTGAAAAGTCACCTGTAAGGCAACATTGTTGGTGAAGAACTTTCCAATCCAAAGGAATCCACCCTTCCATGCTACAGATTGTAGTGCAGCCTTGAAGCTGAAGGAGCCCCTAAAGAAGGGGTCCTACATCTATATAATAATCCTAATAATATAACTTCCCTTCTCCTGTAATCTTGTTGAAGCTGGCAACCTTCATTCTTTTTACTAATTGTTTTTCTACGTAAATACAACTGGGAGTTGTTTCTCTTCTTTAATAGATAAATCAAAAGGCAAAATTCACTCACAAATAATCTGAAATACACTGGTCAGTCACAGATACTTGTGGAAATCTTTCACAGTTATCTTTCACACTGGCTTCTTTTCCAAGCTCACTCTCTTTCATAACTTCTTTTGCACCTATGTTATTTCCTCTTTTCCTAAAGCTACTACAGACTTTCACACTCAACTCCAACAAGAACAGATCTGACATTCCACCTGACACCATACTGACATGTTCCCATCTACCTCTCCCCACCTAGCCATACCTGTCAATTTGCACATACTTGTAATCCAATAATGTCCACTGACCACAAACCCTACTCATACACATACACTTATGTATGCACTTCTTCCAAGCCAAGTATTCCCAACCACCGTTCCTCTTTCAGAAGACGACAAACTCTTTCCAATTTTCACTTACAATGGGCACACCATGCCCCCAAGATATACCAACCACCACATTACCCACTCTTCATTCAGATCCCACAGCATCAAGATTCAGTCCCTTCAATCAAAACTAAATAAGCACTTAGTTCCTCCTAAAATAGATTCCTTTCATTCTGACTCCTCTCACTACCATCATTAATGATCATCCACATTTTTACCTGCTTCTGTCAGGGGCTCACCTCCTTTGACTCTTTCACACTCTCCTACAATTCCTTCTTCACCAACAGTGCTACCCCTTCCTTAGCTCTCACCCTCATACTCACCACTAACTACCCCTACAACATTCCTAAACAGCTTGGAAAAATAATATTTCTTTTTTCAAACTACAAATCAAATATACTTTGGAATCTTGATGAATGCAAAAACTTGTATCAGGCAAGGTGACTAACTCACAAGTAAGAGAGAAAAGAAAGATAAAATGAAGGATGTTGGTCTTTGAATGACTGCACAAGGATGAGTGAGTAATCAAAAACTGGAGAGACCAATACTTTTTATAAATGTACCTTAATTCTTTCTTGAAAACATTGAAATTTTTTCAGTCTACTGACAAGAAGTCACCCCTTGTATACCAAACTGCTCCAAATCACTCTATCCTGTGCATGCCATACACCCTCCTGCATATTCAGAACCTAACTCAAAACCTTTTTCCACTCATTCTTGTAACTCCAACTTGGTCTCCCTCATTTTATCATACCTGTTCATCATTTCCCTTATCAGCAAGGTAGCAACTGGAAACAGAAAAAGAAATAGCCCCATTTGCTCACATCCAATCCCAAGCTGTCATGATTAATGCCCTGAAACCACAGCCTCATATCCACAACTACATCCTACACCCTTATGTGGTTTCCCCTTTATGATTTATATGCCCTGCTTCAGTACATCATCCCATGTAAACCACAGTGCTCCAATTCAATCTATCCAATGCACACCTTACACACTTCCTACATGTTTATCACTCATCACTTTATCACTCCATCCTTTCATCTCCAAATTCGGTCTCCCTCTATATATAAATAAGGGTGTTACCAGACTCTGTCTGCATGAGCTTACACCATGGGTGAAATGTTACCCTAGGCAAGGCTGTCACAATGGAAGTGCAGTCTCATCAAAGAATTGCTCACACCAAAGTTGTCCACATTTCCTTGCTGCTGGAAGTAATGCAGACTTAGGCTGACTCTAGAAAGAGGTTCTGAGTAACACCAGGACTCCTTTAACTGAAAGAGGTCCAGGGATAACTATAAATGAAATAAAAAATAAATTTAGGTATTTGCCTGTACTAACCTAGTAGGAGAGTCCGCATTTATAGCAAGGATAAGAAGAAGCATGTGTGTGGCATCCAGGGCCTCCACCAAGGAACCATGACTATCTCGTAAACCTTCTTGAATCTCATGTCGTCCACCTAGACCACCTCCCTGTAAAATAACATGTAACTGAAACCAAATAAATATAAAAGTCATGGCTCTAACAGATGATAGTACCCCTTGAAACTGTTTATACTTTCAAGCATTATGTGTCTTAATACAATGAACAACATGGCAAAGGCAAACATGCTCCAATCATGAACATCTTGGAGGAGAGAAAAATTGGTTAAGAAAAAAGGAAGAAAGTAATAAGAGCTTCTCTAGTACTTGTAGGGATGGTCTCTTAAATGAACAAAGGTTACAGGAAGAGGGGAAGATGAGAGAAAGAAAGAAAAGTGTACCACAGTTTTGCTGTTTGAGGGGAAAAAGAGGTATCACAATTGTCAGCCTTTGTATGGCTCGTTTCCATACAGAGACTTTGGGAAGCAGCAGCCAGACTCAGGTCCAAGCCTGGAGAATATAAATGAAATGGAACACCTTTGATTTCACTCTGGCTTACTAAGAAGTGGAGAAAAAACTACTCTAAATCTGTGAGTAGTACATCAAAATGAGAAAAATAAGTATATAAAATAAAGTGACTTGATGAAACCCAGCCACAGTGAAAGGACTAGACATGTAAAATATTTTCAAACCACTTTCAGAATGAATAAAGTGTGTTAAAACTGACCGAACTTTTTCCAAATTCAAAATATAAAAAAAATACAGTATCTGAGGGCAAGAACCGACACTCCCTAACATTCATAACTCCATTATAATTACTGCAAGCTCTCTAAATACATTTTCCACCTGTTACATAAGTTTTCATGAAGGAATCAATTACAAGAGACAAACCATCTTACCTGTGCCAGTTGTAAAAGCTTTTTAAAAGTGTCAGGAGTAGGAGAGTGAGAAGTACTGCCATAGTAGACCAGGAGTATGGCTAATACTTCCCGCAGTTCAGCCAAGTGGTGGGCAAGCCAAGTATGAGGTCCATGGGACGGTAAATGCGATCCATGAGTCTGAAGGGATGGAGGGCACATCCTGGTGCACAACTGCACTTGCTGCACCAGACTGTCCCCAAGTGTACCATCCTTGTCAAGCACATCGTGCATAAAGTCATCAAACAGATTCTGGAATTTAGATTCACAAAATGTACTAAAAAAAGTGGGGCAAACTATAAAATTAAATTCACGACAAATAACCTTGTGTTGTAACGATGGTCATCAAAGTTATCTAAGCTAGATCTAAAGTACAACATGGATAGTAGTTAGCCTCTTGAGGATTTGAATATAATCATTCTATGTTATGTAAAATGACTGTTTCCAAAAAATATTTTAAATCTTATCTTTCTAACACTCCCAGTCTATTCATTGCCCATTCTTAACCCATATACTACTTGCTATTTTCAAAATAACACTATTCCTTATCAATTCATCCTTTTTTCCTATCCTTCACTATCTCATTTGTAAGTCTGCAATACATCACAAAGCATCCAAAACTGATTTTGGAATCCATCAAGCAACTATCAATCAATATGTTACCTCTAACACTTACAAAAAAGGTCACACAAAGAATCGTTGTTTAGGTGTTGGATCAAATTCAACAGCCTGTCCTGAAGGAATTCAATTCAACAATAAAAAGTTTTTATTCTGTCAAACAAGAAAGTATTACATCTATCAACTACACTACAGTGATTGACGGTAAATGCAAATACGCCAGCACGTTTCATTTCTTTTTCATACCAACTCATCTTTCCTGACTCAACAAAAGAAAAATTTTTATAAGGCTCCTTCCTCTCTTCCTACTTTTAGAAGTGACAATACTAGAAGGAAGGATTCCTGGGTTGCTAAAGTCTATATGGTGATTGCTTTCTTGCCAGTTGGGAGTGTTTATACCTTTCAATGAAAGGCATGCAAAGATGTACATACTGGCCAGACAAACAAACAGAAACTGAGAGATGCTATTGGCAAGTCATTCACTATGCGAAAGTGACTGCAGTAATGCCACTGCTAACCACTGGCAAGAAAACAAACACTCTGTAGACCTTAACAACCAATAACAATGTACCCCTCATCGGATTATGCTTTCCAAAATTTTGTTGAATCTGTCTTAATTGCTAATATAAATAGCATATCCCTAGGTAACTTTAAAACACACTCTATTATCAAGACAAGATAACATAAGAAAAGTAACTGAATGCACATCTCTATCCCGGGCCAACCACCCCCACATAAGGTCCCTTCACCACCCTAACCACAAGACACCCCCACTTTCCCTTTAATGACCAGGACAGCATGACAGAATCTTCAAACAGCTGATACATTCCCTAAAAAAATTCTCTGAAAGTAAAAACTCATATGAACACAGTCTTTTGTTTGAATGTCAAAATGCCAATAAACAAGTAAATGTTTAAATATCAATAAATCTAATGAACTGCAATAAGAAATATACAGAACCAAAGGTACTTTATCAAATCAAAAACTTTGCTTTATTTTTCTAAGATAAATCAATATACAAATACACAATACAGCTCATCAAACACTTTAACAGAGTACACAAACTATATTTCCTCAGAACACTCATTGGGGCCAATTTTATACAAAAAAAAAAGTTCCTTAGCTCTTCTACAAACAATACATATCTGCTTCTCTTTAAAAGATGCCTCGCTTACCTGTTCACCAATGCTTTAAAACGCAAACAAAAATGCACACCACCCAAAACAGAGCACTAAGAACAATCAATGACTGCTTAACAAACAAAATCATTCAACACCTGCACACCAAACCAAAGTAACTTTAATACAATCCTATCTCAACATGCCTGGCATTTAATGCTATCCAACAGCATCAGCTCACTCTCACTCTCCTCATAAACATCCACCTGGCTTCAACACAAATATAAAAAGCCCATCCTAGCCTCATACTTCAGTAACCCATACTAACAGAAAACACCATCATAACAAAACACATTAAAACCAAAATAGCCCAATAAATGCTTCTTGACCGTCTCATACTCAAACTAAACTTCATTCCACTAGACATATATCCATCTGAAACTGCACTCTACTAACAAGTCACACATACCCATCTCTTCAATGTTACAAACATCGGTTCAAAAGAACTTCACACACCCAAGATGCAACTTCTGTATTGAAGACACTGAATACCAATTCAACTGCCTAATGCTACACCCTACCTAAACAAACACACAACTTTCTGATGCTAAAAAAGCCCCTTAAGAAGGGTCTTAGGATGGCAAGGTTCAACATGCCATGTTTTTATCAATACATTACTGTAAATTGTGGTTAATCTGAAATTACCTGGTAAGGATGCTCAGGGTTTGCTGTATTTGCAACAATGTGTCTCAGACAGCGAAGTAGATGCAAGCGATCACCCAAATAGAAACTCCAAAGCTGAGCCATAAAGGTCTCTTCATCACGCTGACTAGCTAAGACCTCTGTTAAGGATGCATCTGCACCTCGATATTCATGAAGCAAGAAGAGTTGAAAAATCTCCCAACTATGGGTTGCCGACAGATCCTGCCAATTGTAGTAAGAATGGAATGCATAAGTTTGGTTTAGAAATAAATGAACAAGAAAAATGTCTAACAAAAAACTGACATATTCAAAACACAAAAATCTGAACTAAAAAATTGTACTGACCAGTAGCTGTGAAAGCTTCTTTACGAAATCTTTTTCTGCCTTTGTGGCTTCTGAAGTCTGTGCCCATGTCTGATAATGGTCACCACTGGGTTTCGTATATGCGGCTAAACCAATACGCAAGTGCGGGGATGCCAACTGTAGTTCTGCACCAACGACTTCATCCGATGGTAAGACATATGTCCCACATATAACACCCCACAGAGCCTTTCCACTACAGAAAAATGGCATATGTTAATAGCCTAAAAGACAGAATGTCATGAACTTTTATCCTAACTTAAAAGATAGATGGAGAAAAAAATCAGTATCAACATTCATGTCTTGCCAATCCTTATTCACTAAATTTCTTTTCAAATCATGTTTTTTTCCTAAATACATCCTAATTTTTTTTAACTTGTTCACTGTTTTCTGCCTTAATGAGGGAGCACCAGGAACAGATAAACAATATCATCATTTAGTCACCAACTAACTACCTGTTAGGTATAATTCTATATATTGTATACATACAATAAATATATCAATCTCACTTAACAAATCAAAAAAGCATGTTAAAATAAAAGTACTATTACAGTTTGGATATTAGAGGTCTGGTAAGAATTGGTTTCTGTTTTAACCCAACACTTTCGCAGCAGATAAGAGATTTCTAACTACAACTGTTGGACTCGGTGAAATCAAAATTCATCTCCTTACTCATCAGAATAAATTTTTACATGAATCTCAATAAATTTTTAAAAAATTCTTAACATTTACTTCAGCAATGCAACCATATCATAATTTTTTTCAACTTACTGTAAAGATAAAAAGTTGTTGGATATATCAACTACTGAACAAATTACCATAAAAGAAGAAAGGAAATAATGATGCTGTCTTTTCACAGCAAAATCAAACTAAGCCCAGGAGAAGCTGCTGAGAGATAACTCTCACACTGAATTGCAGGGAAGCTATCAGGTTAAAACAGTAAATCCAATCAACAAAACATAACCCCTTAACAGGAGAGCTTTCTCTCTCATGGGGTCCCAACCCAAGCCTATCCTAACATAACCCAGATATAACTAATAATTCAAAAATACAAAACAAAAAGCATGGATGCCAGATGGGCATCTTCAAATATGCCCATCTCTCCTCTGAAACTTCTGCTGGACCTTTAAATTCTAATTTTTCAGAGGAAACTCAATATCATAATTCTCTTTGGATTAATTATCAATTTATTTATGTACCAAAACTAGCTTTGGATACCGAGAGTCCTACAGTGGTAGTGTACTGTTTTGGAAAAAAGAATGAAAGTGGTATTCTACACGACCAAATAAGACAACTGTGCTGAGGGTTACGAAATTCTGGGAATATGTAAAGTTGACTAAAGTTTGATTAATAGTAAAACATCAACTCCCACGAAAAATTCACCTACCCACCTCTAGCAACCATGCTGACACATACAGTAGTAATGTGATAAGTAACCAATTAGATCATAATACTGTTTGACCTACATGCCAAAATATCGGTACAATAAACCTAATACAACACTTGGAATCAAGAGTACTCTTTCTCCCTATTGTTAAAATATTGGCATGCCCTCGTTTGACAGACGGCTACAGCTGCCAAAGAGTTACTCAGGCATGTGCCCCCTAGTTAGAGGATACATAGTATGCATACTCAAGCATCTACCAGTGACATACAGTTGGTGAAAAGTGTACCACTGATACAACCAAGCCATTACCAAAGTAAATTGATATAAGCAAAGGTGCTGACGATTTAAACCTTTTCAATTCAAATGGACCCCCCTGATCTTAAGATTACAGATTACCTGACCAGTTCTACGTCTTCCATTTTGATGTATAAAGCGGAAGCTTTAAGTTACTCTTATTGTGATATCATCCTCTCGTTCACCAGGCACTTAATACGAGAACTTTGCATTATTTCACATTGTAGCACACTATAAACACTAGACAGTTCATATGTTTTGAAGCAATGACAACAAACGAAGGTGAGGGGCAAGCTGCCAGTAAAGAAATCAGGAGAGTAAGAAGTTCTATTTCTTTTATATAAAATTATGTTCTCTATTTCTCGGTCACTACAAATATGGATTTGAATACAAATCTTACGTTTTATGGATATTTAATCTATTAATGTTATTAAAATTTGGGCAAAATATTCATATCGTATATCATTGGAATGTGTTCATATTCTACTCGTATTTTAAATTGTATGGCAAATCAATTACTTTTACTTCAGTGCTAAGAGACTGGTGCCTGGAGATTCATTATACTCGCCTCAAAGAGCCTGAATTGCATATCCTTTCTTTCCCGAGAATTGTGCGGTGGAACCTTGATTTTATTTACTTCAAAATATTACAGACCTAAAGTTATTGCATCATGGCAAATGCTATTCCTAATATAGATTACATGGGTGTAACAATTCTTTGCAACTATTTCTTGCATGTAGTATTAGGCGACTAACAGTGGTGGAAGCAGAGGAGGGAAATCCCTCCCTTCGTTATATCATCACGGGATCAGATGAAGATTACGATTTGCATATTTGATCACCTCTCTCGTAACAGTATTTGTCTCACACTCAACTACGAGAAAATATGCTAAGCAAGGTAATCCTGGCGTCATCTTAGCGACACACAACAAGGGGTCTAACCAACCATTAACAGGAAGAAGACAAACAAGAATATGGCAAAGCTCATTGAGCATGCATCTTCCCTACCCGTAAGCACTAAGTACTACAGTATTTATCGGTGACCCCTTATGGTGACAGCACATTCTCATGGTATATTAGCTTTGAACTTATCGGACCAGGTAGAATTTTAATTCTTTAATATAGAAAAAAAAGAGAGATTAGTTGATAAGCAACTGAATGACATCTTGTCCCCAGTTGGTTTATCTGAACAGCACCTCCCCCTCCAGTAGCCCTTTCTAACCGTAAATAATGGCATCTCGACAAAGCTTACTGGAATATGTCATGTTACTTTTTTCCTGATTTTCCTTGAGTAAATTACTGTTTCGTGTGGTGATGCTTCTGTCTCCGGCCTACGCATAGCTTTGGAACTCTCTCTACCTTGATCAGGTCTTTCCCAAGAACTACGACTTGGCACATTTGAGAAGACAGGTTCTTCACTTCCTTTAAAAGTCGTAAATACTATATCCCTTGTCTTCTTTTTTCCTTCTCAAAATCCTTTCTATATTTCACTTAAGACCCGGCCTTGATGTGGACTGTTGTCCTTGGCTGAAGCCTCATTATATATATATATATATATATATATATATATATATATATATATATATATATATATATATATATATATATATATATATATATATATATCAGCATTCAGGCAGATTTATAGTTCACTTGGGTGTGCATAGAGCTGGTCTGTATGGTCCTGGAAAATATCCTTCTTGCTGTAAGGATGCCACCCCACAAAAGTGGGAAATTGTGTGTGTGTGTATATATATATATATATATATATATATATATATATATATATATATTTTTTTTTTTTTTTTTCATACTATTCGTCATTTCCCGCGATAGCGAGGTAGCGTTAAGAACAGAGGACTGGGCCTTTGAGGGAATATCCTCACCTGGCCCTCTTCTCTGTTCCTTCTTTTGGAAAAAAGAAAAAAAAAAAGAAATATATATATATATATATATATATATATATATATATATATATATATATAGTCTTGGAAAATCACGTTTGCCAACTGGTGTCCTAGCTACACGTTTCTTCGTTGTATATCAACTGACTTATATTTCTTGTGTCTCCCCTGATGATGTGATCATTACACGAAAGTGCACTTGGGAACTTATCCTGTTTCATTTTCCCCGTGGACTCATAGGAATATCTTGATCACTGACCGTTATATTTCTCTCTTGTGTCTCCCCTGATGATGTGATTATTACACGAAAATGCAAGTTGTAAGAAGGCAAGTTGTAAGAGGCAATGAAAAGTTTTTATCGAAGATGTAAGGCATGTGTACGTGTAGGAAGAAAGTGATTGGTTCTCAGTGAATGTAGGTTTGCAGCAGGGTACCATACCGTCCTGTTTCTGCCACTTAAAACGCAGACTTGAACGACAATGACCGCTAAAGGGGTGCCATTTCGTTAAGGGGGGGGGGGGAGGTGTGAGTGAAGGGAGGTTAGCCCTTGGAACAAGATGTGTTCGAACACTTTTCTTGTTTTGCTTCTGTCTAATTCTTTCGTGATGATTTGGCTGATAATAGGATGGGCTTTAAAGTTGTCTGGGGGGGGGACAAAATTAAAAGTTCTTAGTATGAGCAATTAAGACATCCAATGTCGCTACATGTAGCGTAATCAGAAGAGAGTTCCAATGTGACTGGATGGTTAAGGTCTACACTACAGAGAGTTTTAATGGCAGTATTTAGCAGTAACATTTTTGTGCTAATACCATATCTCAATTACAGTTTTGCCGGTCTGTCCAATGTATACATCCACCTTTACATTTGACGGTGTAAACAATTTCTCAGTTGGGTGATTTGGCCTACTTTTTAAATTAAAGTCTTAGTGTTATTGTACTGGAAGGCAATATCAAAACAGTTTTCCAGTACTTGTCTTATGTTGGTTGTTAAGTTAGGAGAATAGGGTAACACTTAAACATTTTTACACCTATCATCTACTGTTCATATTTTTGCTTCTTACTCTTAAAGGGAAATGTTCTTCATATGTATTGTGATAGTTCACGTCTTGGAAATAAAGCTGTGCGTGGTATTCTTATAAGAGAATTTCTATGGATATGGTATTAGTGTATGAGAAAGAATATCTAAGAATTGGAAACAAGTTCCAGAGTTATGGCAGAGCTGTATGTGGTATATGTGGGTCTCAAATATGCCCTTCCCAGGAAAAAGTCGGGTTATGGGTTTGTAGATAGTCAAAGTGCTCTTTTAACATTAAATTCAGCATTAAATGAGGACAATACTATGTAGGAATACTATACGTGACAACATAACTAGGATATGATAATTTCATCTCACTGTAACATATATATGAATGATTTGGCAAACGAGCTGGCTAATTAAGGGTGTAGTCATGAAACAATTGAATATGAATCTTTTCTGAATATCATAATTAAACTGAACACGGTTCAGATACGTCAACAATGGGAAAATGGATAATGTAAAGAAAATTTTAAGTAGTGGTAGTAGCAGTGTGGAATATTATTTAAAGATTCTCAACTCTACAAACTCCACTTATGGTAAGACTTCACTAAATCAGGATCCTAATATTATTGACAGTATATTGAAGGAGCTGACGGCATTCTGTGTAATTTTTGTGGGAAGATGGACTAACGCACATGATACCATTACATTAAGGAATGTAACTGTATTGCTCAGTTTAGGGAATGTAATATAACTGATAGCATTTTTTTCCGGATGTGATGAGGGATATATAATTGTTTCACAAAATAGACATTAAGATTTTAGGAAATAGTTTATATTTCTTTCATTTAATAGAGTGTAATTTGAGTTTGTATGGGTGGACTGGTTGCTGCTAACCAGCCCCCCTTTGATTTAACGGTCAATAAACATTTTGAATTTGAATTTTGAATTCTTACTTTGGATACAATTATGATTACATTGGTTATGCTAATAGTTTTACGGTTAATTACTCTCACATCTTCGCGTTATATTTTGTTAGGCATTGCTTAAAAATTTAGTTGAAAAAGAACCAGTGTTTCGGCGGTGTCGGTCCCTCCCGCCCGATGACGCAGCATCGCTCCCGATGTGCGTTCTTCTGCCTTGATTCTCCTTAAGGTAAGGTTGAGCTAGCTCAACTCTCTCCATTTCTTGTTGTAATTATTAGAATGTGAAGAATTTAGTGTACATTCGAATGAAGTGTGACGAGTTATATAGATTTTAGAATTTGTTTTTATGTTTTTTTCGTAGGAAGTAATGAATTGTCGCGTTTTAGTATAGATCTTTGAACATTGCCATGAGCACACGTGGATGGCTATCGGTATGGATGTATTATACACTGCATATCTGTTTGACATTTTTATAATTATTTCCATTGTATGGTTGCAGTGGCCATGCTAGTACTTGTGTAGTAGCAATTCTAGACAGATTGCCCGTGACACGGATGCTAGATTTAGTATGGGGTTGCAGAGGCCAAATCTTTTTTTGGAGGATGGCAGGACTATTCCTGTTTTTCAGTTCAAGATTTGGTAGATTAAACCCATGTTCATCTCTGATTATGGTTTTACGTCATAGTTGGCTTCAAAGTTGGGAACAAAATGGCTCATTTAGTTCTAAATATGGTTGTTCACTGGAAACCAAATGTTTAATGCGTGTTTGTCCCAAGACGAATTATATAAGGGTATGGTTTTTCTTGTATATATGAGGTTATACGTATAGATATTTTTTTTTTTTGTATATTTTAGGCTATACGCATAAACATATGGCTAAGTATTGATAGCCTTAAAAGTATTTTGTCACTTGGCCAGCGTACTAAATTTATATATTTTGGACAGTTTTTTTTCTCTCTGCTCTGGATAAAGTTATATGTAGATATTGTATTTAATTGACTGGTAATAGATTAAGAAGGTAAACTATTTAGGTTTTTTGAGATTCTGGAATTTACCTAGTTTAGGTGCACCAGGAAACTTATAATAGATTAAATTCTTATGGACTCTAATGCGTTAAAAGGATTGATTTAAATTTAGATTGGAACATTTTATTAGCCTGCACAGATCAAAGGTCTATTATTTACTTTAATCTTAATGAAAACTTTCCCCAAGTAAACTGGGGGTAATATTGTTATTGATGAAATTCTTTAGCATAAATATTTATATATATCGTGTCGTCCAAGCTTCAACTTTGTTCCACACCGTTTCCCCTTGGTCTAAATCAAATTTACTTAGAATTACTTATAGGATTACTTAGGACGAGTTCATCGTCTTCCATATACATGTTTTCAGTAATCTAACTACTGAAATAGAATATAATTAATAGCATTTTTTTTCTGAGTAAAATTCTCTACCGTTAGATTTGTGTACAGAAGTTCTAATTTGCCTTAATGCATCAGACATTTTGCGTCCGTTACTGAATTGGTGGGCAAGTGAATGACGAGGGAAAATTGATTTAATATTAGTATCTATGTGAACAGTATGTTGCTGTAAAGCTATACGTATAAACTTTTGATTTGGAATCATTTCTAATGACAATATTGATGAAATTCAAAATTTTGCTACGGCAGTGTTAGATTTGACTGTACTCTTTAAAATACTCTTAAGGACCAGAAAATTCTTATTTGTGATGGTCTAAATTCTGAAATTGAAAACTGAAAAAGGGAAATTTTAGTTTGAATGATTTAAATCCAGATTGGTTCCTGTTCTTAGCCAAAAGTGGATATTTTCTGTCAGCTTGCAGGCCTTAGACAAATAATGAAGCCCAAATGTCGGGGAAGTTGTTGGAAAATTCTCTTGTAACCAGGATGAAGTTTGTTAGTAGTTTGGTATGCTTTGGAAATAGATGTAGATCGACACTTCATGACGAACTTAAAATGGAAGATTCTGTTTGAGCATCTGTCTGCAGGTTCATTATTTGATAAATTGGGTAATGTCAATATATTCAAGGAGGTTGATTAGTTTTGAATTTCAGGTATTTGTGCCAAGTAGTGGTTCTGACACTGTCAACAGATTTTGTCCCATGGAAAAAAATATGTATTTTTGCTGCACGCTGAATCAAAATGTTTCGGAATTTCTCTTATCACCCATAGTTTGTCCCAGCTTACTTGTATCATTATGTACAGTATATACATACCAATGCTTTAAGGAGCATTTTAAATAAAAAGTAAAATGGCTATTTTCATTATGAAGTGGAATAACTCTAGGAATGCTTGACCTAAGTTGCTAGTTTGGCCCTGCAGAAAGTTTCAGGCTAGAACTCGTTATCTGTTAACAGATTTTGCGTTTGTACTATTGTTGATACTCCATCCACCATTATAATGGTGAGAAAGTGTAGTCCAAATTCTTTCTGCTACATCTGTGAATTAATTCACATTGCAAAAAAAGTCCTTTCACACCCCTTGTAAAAAATTACTTTGACCTTTACTTTGGTTTTAGATAAAGGTGGCCAGGACAAAAGTTTAGGGCCCCCCCCTATTTGTTATAAAGTCATGCTTTGGCAGCATGGGCCAAGATTCATGCCTTTTGCCATTCCTATGGTTAAGATAACCCAAAGATCACTTTTTGAATTGCTACCTCTGCCTGACAAATGTCAGGTCTAACATCAGAATTGGAAATTAGATATCCAAATTTACCATCTAGTCATACGTAGTGAGTAGGATTAACTGGAGACTGAACGAGCAAAGTTATGTAAAGTGGCCAAAATGAACATCGGCCTCCATTGAAGGTGATCGATCCTCTTGTTGATCAGAGAAAATTTATCCCTCCTGTGCACATTAAACTAGGGTTGGACATTATCAAAGGTATGGATGTAATGCCATGGATTCACATGTTTGAGGAACAAATTCCCAGAATTGATATGAAATTTGTATTTCTGTAGGACCAGACATCAGGGGGAATGCTTAAGAGATGAAAAGTTTAATGAGCTGAATGAAGTTGAAAAACTGCATGGTTGTCATTTGTTTGGTGAAGATTTCTGGAGAATTGTGGATAAGAGAACTGTGATGTAAAAGATCTGACCATGTAAAGCTCTGGGGTGCTGTGCTACTTTTTCCTGGAAAATCTTGCTGCAGTCAGTGATGTGCATGGTGAAAGGTTTCTCCAGGATATTATGAGCATAGGATAGTTGAGCTCCTCCTGTTTTGAAGATTATTGTTTAACACCTGGAAGGGATGTTCGTGTGGCCAAATTTACCCTAAAATCGTACTCCTAAATTAGAGGCAATTTTTTAATGCCACCCGTGAGTAAATTTAATTGCCGTCTTAAAAACCATGCTTGATAGAAAAATTCTAAGATTTGAATTCGGCATGAAAAGTGCTACGAAGTCCATCCATTTTATTTCGTGGGACAGTTAAAATTTTGTTGACCAGTGACATTGGAGGAAGATATTGCACTGTACCAGGCAAAGCTGATGGTTTCTGCCACATTACCTAACTACAGTCTGGTAGCCTGTGGCAGAAGAGATGAAGTGGTTAACAATGGATAGCAAGATGAACAGGACAACTTTGTAGGTAAGTGTTTGTTAATGTCTGGTAGCTTCCAGAGGTTGAATGTTTTGAATTGAATTATTCAACTCATGCTGCAGTCTCCCCATAAGTATACCATTAATTATATATATAGGTTGCAGTTGGTAGGCAGCCAAGTACCTAGGAGGTATATTACCAATAGTACCCATGTGAGCATCAGGAGAGTTAGACATCTGCTTAGTGAACCAACTCTAGTGGTAGTAAAGTTTCATTCCTGATGCCAGTTAGCTGTCTTTTCTGCTTTGCAAACGTGGACTACTGGCATTCTGTACACGTGAACTCTCTCCTTGTCATATAGTAACTCTGACTCCTGCAGTTCATTCTTCCTAACTTGATTTTCCTGTGGTGAGCAGTTCTAGCTCTGCCTTTTGGTAAAATGGTAGCAGTAGATATAAGTAGTAGGTAGGAACGTAGGTAGGATTGTTGGATAGTAGTAGGTAAAGCATTAGATAGTATAGGGAACATGAGGTAGAAGCCTCTGGAAACACTGCAGTACACTTGCCTTCTGCCAGTGGCCTATTCAAGGTTAGGCACTTGACAGCTAAGAATCGGCAGTTCTTTACTTATGGAGATTTGCCGTGACCAACCATTTGAACTATAGATAGATTGATAGCTTCTTAATTGTGCATCCCTTGCATATGCCTGGTTCAAGCACAAACTAAAGCTTTCTTTACTTGTCCAAATAATAGTGAACACATATGTGACCAACTGCATACTAAGTTGTGTGGCCATCACCAACTCTAGGGGTGGGCCAGTTTGATATGTGCTTTCCTTGCATGTCGAAGCTTTGGAAGTATCTACCCTCTTTCCCAATAACTATGACCTGGAACATTTCAAAAGGCAGGTTTTTCACTAAAATTCGTAAATACTTTTATTTCATTTCGGTTATCTATATTTCAATTGATGTGGACTTTGACTGAAGCCTTAAAAAAAAAAAGTGGTCCATTATTTTCTATCTACAAATTTCTAGTTAATTTGGTAGAAAAAACCTAATTCTGTTAATATGTAAGGATTTTGAGCTTTGCTGCACATCCCTGTTCTGGGATTTACCTCTAAATTTCAGGTATTTGTGTAGAGAACATAATGTAGTTGCTATGTGTACCTCCTATATATTGAAGGTAACACATGAAACTTACAGAAGTGATTGTTATTAATGCTTATTGTAGAAGGTAACACACGAAACTACAGAACAGTGACTTGTGAATGCTTATTGCCAGTGTTTAGATTTATACACTAAAGTATTTTTTTTTTTCGCATTTCAGGTATTCTCCATGATTCATAATGGGAGGCTGCATACTAGAAAGGGGACTGCTCAGTTCATTATTTTGAGTATTTGGAATGGCTAGTGAATGTATCTACTAATGAAAAATGGTAATTTTACCAATTGTATGTAGTTGGCTTAGTATTTCGTAATCATATAGTTTGAAATATTTCATGATCACCCAGTACTGTCCATGTGATTCCTAAACAATCCCTTGGATATCCAGAGGTGGAAGATGAATTCCTTGCCTAGTCAGACATTATCTATCCAGGTTTATGTCAGGTGCTAAGGACACAGTGCAGTTATAGGCAGTAGCAGTAAATTGGTATTAGGAACTTTATTTTTCAAATTCCTTATGTGGACTCGTGAGTAGAAAATGCTCATTACAATTTTGCAGTAAACATGTATAATTAGGAATGAGTAACTATTTGCCCATGACTTTCATATAAACTGCTGTAAAGTTAAACGGGAATAAAGTTGTTTTAAGAGTACTGCCTGTCAAACCTTGTAATGACGTGCAGCAAATGTAGAAAAATAATTGCTTTTGTAAGTGAAACTGATATTTAATTTTTACAGAACTACAAGCATTGAGCACTGGAAGCCTGAATATCGGGTGGTTGAAGCATGCAAGGGAAATGTGTAAGTAAACTCGCTATCAATAGTTATAATTTATGTATGATGAATCATTAACATGTTAGACTTCTGAATGGATTGATGTCAAAGTTAAGCAGCAGTAGACTTACCCTCTACCAGTGGCTTGTTCAAAGTTAGGCACCAAAAGCTAAGAAACAGCACTGGAGTTCTTAAGTTATGGAGGTTTGCTGTAACCACCCAGTTAAAGGGTAGATAGATTGGTAGCTTAATTGTGTGTTCCTTTCATATACCTGATTTAAGCACAAATTAAAGCTTTCTTTATTTGTCCATATAATAGGTAAGACATGCTAAGCTGTGTGGCCATTAGCAACTCTAGGGGTGGGCTAATTTAATATGTGCTTTCCTTGCAGTAATGAAAATTTAATCTTTCTGAATATCACAATTAAACTGAAACGGTTCAAATATGTCAACAGTGGAAAATGGATAATGTAAAGAAAATGTCAAGTAGTGGTAGTAATAGTATGAAATATTACTTAAGAATTCTGAACTCTACAAAATCCACTTATGGTAAAACTGTTAATCAAGATGCTAATATTATTGACAGTATAATAGAGTTGATGACGTTACTTGTAAACTTTGTGGGAAGATGGACTCTCATACATAATACCATTACATTATGGAATGTAATTCTATTGCTCAGTTTAGGGAATGCTATTATTACTGATAACATTTTTTTTTCTGATGTGATGAGGGATATAAAATTTTCACAAAATAGACATCAAGATTTTAATGAAAGTGTCATTTGAGTTTGTATGGGTGAACTGATTGCCAACCAGCCCCCTTTAATTTAACTGTCAATAAACATTTTTGAATTATTTTGGATACAATAATTATTTTGGTTATGCAAATAGTTTTACTGTTAATTACGCTCACATTTTCACATTATATTTTGTCAGGTATTACTTAAAAATTTGAATGAAAAAGAACCAGTGTCAGTCCCTCCCGTCTGATGATGCAACCGAGCAGCATTCTTCTGACTTAAACCCCTGTAAAGTAAGGTTGAGCTAGCTTGAGTTTCTCCATTTTTTGTTGTAATTATTGGAAATTGAAAAATTTTGTATATTCGAATGAAGTGTGATGCGTTATATATAGATTGTAGAATTTTATATTTTTTCATAGGAAATAATGAATTGTCACGTTTTAGTATAGATCGTTGAACATTGCCACGTGTACACGTGAATGGCTGTTTATATGTCTTTATTATACACTGCATATCTATATGAAATCCTTGTAAATATTTCCATTGTTGAATTAACGGCCATACTATATTTTTATGTGGTTGCAGTGGCCATGATAGTATTTGTGTTTTAGCAATTCTAGACAGGTTCCCGTGACAATGCTACATTTAGTTTGGGGTTGCCAAGGCCAAACCAGTTTGGCAGGATGGCAGGACTGTTCCTGTTTTATCCAATCAGGTTTGGAAGATTAAGGCCATATACATCATTGACCATGGTTTTATGCCATGGTCAGTTTTCCTATGGGAACAAAATCGCTTCTTGGTACTAAATATGGTCGTTCACTAGAAGCATAAAGTTTTTAATTTCTGGTGTTTGTCCTAAAGTGAACTATGTAAGTGTATATGGTTTTTTTTTAGTATATTTTAGTTTATACATATAAACATGGCCGAGTCTTAGTAGTCTTGCTAACACTTGGCCATTGTACTTTATATTTAGGAAGTTATTCCGGCTCTGGATAAAGTTATGCAGATATTTTCCTTTGGTAAAAATAGTGAAGTGAATGGCTTGTTGCTTGTGTTGTAGAGCCCCAGTGTATTACTTGATGGGTAATAAATTCAGAAGGTACACAATTTAGGTTTGAGATTCTGGAATTTACCTAGTTGAGGGGCACCAGAAAACTTATTCATCAAAAGGACTGATTTAGGTGAACATTTTAGCCTGGACAGATCAAAGGTCTGTTATTTTAATCTTGTGAAGATTTTCCCAAATAAACTGGGGCTAATATAGTTATTGAAATTCTTAAGCATAGATATTTGTATATTGTCCTCCAGCTTCAACTTTGTTCCAAACAGTTTCCCCCTTGGTCTAAATCGGATTTACTTAAAATTACTTGGAGGATTACTTAGGACGAGTTCGTCTTCCATATACGACATGTTTTCCAGTGACCTAACTACTGACAAAGAATATAGCATTATTTACTGAATAAAATTCTTTACCGTTAGATTTGTGAACAGAAGTTCAAATTATCGTAAGGCAGTTTTTAAAGGGACGTGCATCAGTGACATATATACACATGTACATAATTCATACTGTCTGCCTTTATTTATTACCATCGCCACCTTGCCACACATGGAGTAACATCCCCCTCCTGTGTGCGAGGTAGCTCTAGGAAAAGACAACAAAGGCCCCATTCGTTCACACTCAGTCTCTAGCTGTCATGTAATAATGCCTGAAACCACAGCTCCCTTTCCACATCCAGGCCCCACAGAACTTTCCATGGTTTAACCCAGACGCTTCGCATGCCCTGATTCAATCCATTGATAGCATGTCGACCCCGGTATACCACATCGATGCTTATTACAATTTTGCGGTAAACATTATGTATAATTAGGAATGGGTAACTATTTGCCCATGACTTTCATATAAACTGCTGTAGAGTTAAACGGGAATAAAGTTGTTTTAAGAGTACTGCCTGTCAAACCTTGTAATGATGTGCAGCAAATGTAAAAAAATAATTGCTTTTGTAAGTGAAACTGATATTTAATTTTTACAGAACTACAAGCATTGAACGCTGGAAGCCTGAATATCGGGTGGTTGAAGCATGCAAGGGAAATGTGTAAGTAAACTCGCTATCAATAGTTATAATTTATGTATGATGAATCTTTAACATGTTAGACTTCTGAATGGATTGATGTCAAGTTAAGCTGCAGTAGACTTACCTTCTACTAGTGGCTTGTTCAAAGTTTGGCACCAAAGGCTAAGAAACAGCACTGGAGTTAAGTTATGGAGGTTTGCTGTAACCACCCAGTTTCTGAATATCACAATTAAACTGAAACAGGGTTCAAATATGTCAACAGTGGGAAATGGCTAATGTAAAGAAAATGTCAGGTAGTGGTAGTAATAGTATGAAATATTACTTAAGAATTCTGAACTCTACAAAATCCACTTATGGTAAAACTGTTAATCAGTATGCTAATCTTGACAGTATATTGGAGCTGATGACATTACTTGTAAACTTTGTGGGAAGATGGACTCTCGTACATAATACCATTATATTATGGAATGTAATTCTGTTGCTCAGTTTAGGGAATGCAATATTACTGATAACATTTTTTTTCTGGATGTGATGAGGGATATAAAATTTTCACAAAATAGACATCAAGATTTTAATGAAAGTGTCATTTGAGTTTGTATGGGTGAACTTGATTGCTAACCAGCCCCCTTTAATTTAACGGTCAAGAAACAATTTTGAATTATTTTGGATAATGGGAGGGTATTGATTGAGAGGGTGAAGGCATGTACAGAGCATCAGATTGGGGAAGAGCAGTGCGGTTTCAGAAGTGGTAGAGGATGTGTGGATCAGGTGTTTGCTTTGAAGAATGTATGTGAGAAATACTTAGAAAAGCAAATGGATTTGTATGTAGCATTTATGGATCTGGAGAAGGCATATGATAGAGTTGATAGAGATGCTCTGTGGAAGGTATTAAGAATATATGGTGTGGGAGGCAAGTTGTTAGAAGCAGTGAAAAGTTTTTATCGAGGATGTAAGGCATGTGTACGTGCAGGAAGAGAGGAAAGTGATTGGTTCTCGGTGAATGTAGGTTTGCGGCAGGGGTGTGTGATGTCTCCATGGTTGTTTAATTTGTTTATGGATGGGGTTGTTAGGGAGGTAAATGCAAGAGTCCTGGAAAGAGGGGCAAGTATGAAGTCTGTTGGGGATGAGAGAGCTTGGGAAGTGAGTCAGTTGTTGTTCGCTGATGATACAGCGCTGGTGGCTGATTCGTGTGAGAAACTGCAGAAGCTGGTGACTGAGTTTGGTAAAGTGTGTGGAAGAAGAAAGTTAAGAGTAAATGTGAATAAGAGCAAGGTTATTAGGTACAGTAGGGCTGAGGGTCAAGTCAATTGGGAGGTGAGTTTGAATGGAGAAAAACTGGAGGAAGTGAAGTGTTTTAGATATCTGGGAGTGGATCTGTCAGCGGATGGAACCATGGAAGCGGAAGTGGATCATAGGGTGGGGGAGGGGGCGAAAATTTTGGGAGCCTTGAAAAATGTGTGGAAGTCGAGAACATTATCTCGGAAAGCAAAAATGGGTATGTTTGAAGGAATAGTGGTTCCAACAATGTTGTATGGTTGCGAGGCGTGGGCTATGGATAGAGTTGTGCGCAGGAGGATGGATGTGCTGGAAATGAGATGTTTGAGGACAATGTGTGGTGTGAGGTGGTTTGATCGAGTAAGTAACGTAAGGGTAAGAGAGATGTGTGGAAATAAAAAGAGCGTGGTTGAGAGAGCAGAAGAGGGTGTTTTGAAATGGTTTGGGCACATGGAGAGAATGAGTGAGGAAAGATTGACCAAGAGGATATATGTGTCGGAGGTGGAGGGAACGAGGAGAAGAGGGAGACCAAATTGGAGGTGGAAAGATGGAGTGAAAAAGATTTTGTGTGATCGGGGCCTGAACATGCAGGAGGGTGAAAGTAGGGCAAGGAATAGAGTGAATTGGAGCGATGTGGTATACAGGGGTTGACGTGCTGTCAGTGGATTGAATCAAGGCATGTGAAGCGTCTGGGGTAAACCATGGAAAGCTGTGTAGGTATGTATATTTGCGTGTGTGGACGTGTGTATGTACATGTGTATGGGGGGGGGGGTTGGGCCATTTCTTTCGTCTGTTTCCTTGCGCTACCTCGCAAACGCGGGAGACAGCGACAAAGTATAAAAAAAAAAATAATTATATTGGTTATGCAAATAGTTTTACTGTTAATTACGCTCACATTTTCACATGTTTTGTCAGGTATTACTTAGCTTGAGTTTCTCCATTTTTTGTTGTAATTATTGGAAATTGAAAAATTTTGTATATTTGAATGAAGTGTGATGTGTTATATATAGATTGTAGAATTTTATATTTTTTCATAGGAAATAATGAATTGTCACGTTTTAGTATAGATCGTTGAACATTGCCACGTGTACACGTGAATGGCTGTTTATATGTCTTTATTATACACTGCATATCTATATGAAATCCTTGTAAATATTTCCATTGTTGAATTAACGGCCATACTATATTTTTATGTGGTTGCAGTGGCCATGATAGTATTTGTGTTTTAGCAATTCTAGACAGGTTCCCGTGACAATGCTACATTTAGTATGGGGTTGCCAAGGCCAAACCAGGTTGGCAGGATGGCAGGACTGTTCCTGTTTTATCCAATCAGGTTTGGAAGATTAAGGCCATATACATCATTGATCATGGTTTTATGCCATGGTCAGTTTTCCTATGGGAACAAAATCGCTTCTTGGTACTAAATATGGTCGTTCACTAGAAGCATAAAGTTTTTAATTTCTGGTGTTTGTCCTAAAGTGAACTATGTAAGTGTATATGGTTTTTTTTTTAGTATATTTTGGTTTATACATATAAACATGGCCGAGTCTTAGTAGTCTTGCTAACACTTGGCCATTGTACTTTATATTTAGGAAGTTATTTCGGCTCTGGATAAAGTTATGCAGATATTTTCCTTTGGTAAAAATAGTGAAGTGAATGGCTTGTTGCTTGTGTTGTAGAGCCCCAGTGTATTACTTGATGGGTAATGAATTCAGAAGGTACACAATTTAGGTTTGAGATTCTGGAATTTACCTAGTTGAGGGGCACCAGAAAACTTGTTCATCAAAAGGACTGATTTAGGTGAACATTTTAGCCTGGACAGATCAAAGGTCTATCATTTATTTTAATCTTGCGATCCACTGTGAATTAATTCATATCGCAAAAACTTTCACACCTCAACTGCAACACTACTCGCCTTTGCATTCAAATCACCGGTCACCATAACCCGGTCTCTTGCATCAAAACTACTAACACACACTCGGCTGTTCCCAAAACACTTGCCTCGTGATATTGCTTATGTCCAGGTGCATATGTACCAATAATCACCCATCTCTCTCCATCCACTTTCAGCTTTACACATATCAATCAAGAGTTTACTTTCTTACACTTATCACATACTCCCACCACTCTTGTTTCAGGAGTAGTGCTACTCCTTCCTTCCTCTTGCCCTCTCACTAACCCCTGACTTTACTCCCAAGACATACCCAAACCACTTTTCCTTTTTAACCTTGAACTTCGTTTCACTCAGCCAAAACATCCAGGGTCCTTTCCTCAAACATATTGCATATCCTTTTTCTCATCTTGGTTACATCCACACACATTTAGACACCATAATCTTAGCCTTGGGAGGATGAGCACTCCCCGCGTGACTCCTTCTGTTTCCCTGTTTAAAAAGTTAAAATACCAGTAGGGGAGGGTTTCTAGCCCCTGGCTCCCGTCCCCTTTAGTAGCTTTCTAGGACACATGAGGAATGCGTGGGAAGTATTCTTTCTCCCCTATCCCTAGGGTAGAGGTAAATGGGAATAGTTGTTTTAAGACTATTGCATGTCATACCATGTAAAGGCGTGCAGCAAATGTAAAAAAATAATTGCTTTGAAAAGTGAAACATTTAATTTTTACAGAACTACAAGCATTGAACGCTGGAAGCTTATTTGAATATCAGGTGGTTGAAGCATGCAAGGGAAATGTGTAAGTAAACTCTCTATCAGTAGTTATGTATTGGTATGTATGATGAATCTTTAACATGTTGGACTTCTGAATGGATTGATGTCAAAATTAAGCTGAAAATATAATGATGATAATGGATAAAAGTAAATTTATTTTGTACATTAAAAGTTTATTTTAACAGGACAATTGAAGTAAAAGGACATTATCTTGTCGACGAGGCCTGATGTAACAGCTCGAGTATACGACTGTTCCATTGCAGTCTGATACTTTATAGAACATTCATATTACTGGTAAGTTATATACAGTAAAGCACTCAACTTTTTGTCGGGAACGGATTTATAATAGCCTTGTTTGCATACATAAAATTTTGAGCAATTGTATCTGACTGCATTTGTTTTTACCATAGAGTTTGTAATATAATTACCTGTTTCCACCTGTGTGTGTTATGTAATGAAACAAACTTTCGTATGTGCGCACAAATCTTGGCATATCAAAATTTGAGTGATAGCTACCTAAATTTACATTGTTGTAATTGTTTTAAAGAAACCTAAACAAAGAATACTGCCCAATCTCTGCATTTCATAGTTGACTGAGAGGATACGAGGGGGAACCTGGAAATATATCCTTCCCCCATTGCTTTCCAAAAAGAATAGAGAAAAGTCAAGTGAAGAATATTCCCTGAAAGGATGTCCTATTTTTTACACCATTACCTCACTCTGGTGGGATATGACGAGCATGTACGATAGGTAGGGTTTAGGTATTTAAGAGGGTTAAGGGATGTGGTGGTCATCTCTTCACAATTTTATTGCATAACTTGCTCATTTGGAATTTTAGCTAAATCTTTCACTTTTTTTAATATCTATATCTCTGATGCCCTCTGAGAACTCTCATCAAGGGGTGGCCGTGGCTAGTCTCCAATTGTTCATGTCTTTGCATTCCTCCCTCGCATACACCATTACATTCAATCTTCATGTTTCTCTCCCTCCAGTATTCCTCCACCTTTTTTGTCCATGTCACAGTGGTCTTCCCCTTGCACCAACCCTGTTAATTGTACTATCATACACACTTCGTGTAAACTATCTCTTTTCTTTCCAAAACTACCTTTTAAGTATTTTTACCCAATCTTCCACTCAATTAACTCCCTTTGCATCCCTTTTCATGCCACATCTCTAGCACACCTTTTTTTTCATTCCATCTAGTCCACCATTTGTTCTTGAATAACTTGTTTATACAGCCTGGATTCTTGACTTCTGTGCCTCATTCCATGTTTGGCTGCATATTTCAGATTTGGAAGGATTATACTGACCCTTAATCCTCTCCACTTGCACCTCTACCCATCATTATTCTATTCAGGTACCCAATGACTTGTACCACTCTCTGCCTATCTCTTTCCATATTGCCACACCTCCCTATGACAGCTCCCAGATACTTCAATTACCTCTCCTCTTCCAGTCTCTCTCTCTCTCTCTCTCTCTCTCTCTCTCTCTCCCTCTCCCCCAATATCTACAGCACAATTTAGTACTTTTCAGTGTGGTAGGAAAAAAAACTTTCTTGCATTTACCTTTCAATTTTCACTTAAGTGTCATGCTTTCTTCAGATCCATAAAAGGTGTATACCATTTGCTAGATATTTTTTGTCATCTTTATTACATAAACCTGACACACCCATCCCCTACCTTTTTCTTTTATTCTGCATTCAGTCATTTTCATTATTGTCTATATTCCTACTTTTCCTGGTATGCTTGGACATTTCCCTATAATTGCTATGTACTTCCTTAGCACCCTCTCCCATGAATAAAGAAAACAGTAATGTTTACCCAGTCATGCTAAATTGTATGCAAAATGCATGCACTGTATTGTGCTTGTCTCCATACTTGTGCATTTCAGCCATAATCCCATCCACCTAAGGTTCCTTTCCTACTTTCAGCCTCGTTGTTGCCCTTATCTCGCTTTTCCCTTTAGGCCTCTTCACTTGTATCCTCTTCCTTCACTTCCTCCTTTTGATTCTGCAGTTTTCCTCTTGCATCACCATTTCCACTTGTATCCATATTTCACCTCCTTCCTGTAGTTTCTTATCCCAAAACTTTTTGCTTTACTTTTTCTTCCAAAATCTTCATCTGATATTTCTTTGCTTTCCTCTGCTGGCTTAACATTCCACTTGCATGTTTTTTTTATTCCCTCCTTTGCTGAATTGTCAGGTACATTCCTATTGAGCAACATCTCTAATCTGCACTACGCATTGCCCACTTTATTCCTGTATCTAACAACCGATTCTAAAACCTTTACTAGTATTATTTATTTTGCTTTGTCGCTGTCTCCCGCGTTTGCGAGGTAGCGCAAGGAAACAGACGAAAGAAATGGCCCAACCCACCCCCATACACATGTATATACACGTCCACACGCAAATATACATACCTATACATCTCGCTGTACACATGTATATACATAGACATGTACTTATATACACATGTATATAATTCAGTCTGCCTTTATTTATTACCATCGTCACCTTGCCACACATGGAATAACATCCCCCTCCCCCCTCATGTGTGCGAGGTAGTGCTAGGAGAAAACAAAGCCCCATTCGTTCACACTGTCTCTAGCTGTCATGTAATAATGCCTGAAACCACAGCTCCTTTCCACATCCAGGCCCCACAGAACTTTCCATGGTTTACCCCAGACACTTCACGTGCTCTGATTCAATCCATTGACGGCACGTCGACCCCGGTATACCACATCGATCCAATTCGCTCTATTCCTTGCCCTCCTTTCACCCTCCTGCATGTTCAGGCCCCGATCACTCAAAATCTTTTTCCCTCCATCTTTCCACCTCCAATTTGGTCTCCCACTTCTCGTTCCCTCCAACTCCGACACACATATCCTTTTAGTCAATCTTTCCTCACTCATTCTCTCCATGTGCCCAATCCATTTCAAAACACCCTCTTCTCTCTCAACCATGGTCTTTATTTCCACACATCTCTCTTACCCTTACATTACTTACTCGATCAAACCACCTCACACCACATATTGTCCTCAAACATCTAATTTCCAGCACATCCACCCTCCTGCGCACAACTCTATCCGTAGCCCACGCCTCACAACCATACAACATTGTTGGAATCTCTATTCCTTCGAACATACCCATTTTCGCTTTCCAAGATAATGTTCTTGACTTCCACACATTCTTCAAGGCTCCCAAGATTTTCGCCCCCTCCCCCACCCTATGATTCACTTCCACTTCCATGGTTCCATCCGCTGCCAGATCCACTCCGATATCTAAAACACTTTACTTCCTCCAGTTTTTCTCCATTCAAACTTGCCTCCCAATTGACTTGACCCTCAACCCTACTGTACCTAATAACCTTGCTCTTATTCACATTAACTCTTAACTTTCTTCTTTCACACACTTTACCAAACCTTTACTAGCATTTCTACAAATTTTAAATGCCTCATTGACACATTGCTCCATTCACTGCACTTCCATCTAACCTTTGTTACCCTCTCATATTCCTCCATATATTTTTCCTAATTCATCTTGTTTGCCATCACATTCTTCATTTACACCATTCCCCCATTTTTCCCTAATCCTTATCCCCACAAGAACTGCAAAATGGTCACTCCAAAGAATCCTCTCATGACTAGCACCCATCTCAGCCTTTCTCAATCTTTCATCCACTGCCACGTAGTCGGTCAAAGCCTTTTACTGCTCTTTCATTATTCCTCATCCTTGTTATTTTTTTTTTTATACTTTGTCGCTGTCTCCCGCGTTTGCCGAGGTAGCGCAAGGAAACAGACGAAAGAAATGCCCACCCCCCCCCCCCCCCCCCCCCCCATACACATGTACATACATACGTCCACACACGCAAATATACATACCTACACAACTTTCCATGATTTACCCCAGACGCTTCACATGCCTTGATTCAATCCACTGACAGCAGTTCAACCCCGGTATACCACATCGCTCCAATTCACTCTATTCCTTGCCCTCCTTTCAACCTCCTGCATGTTCAGGCCCCGATCACACAAAATCTTTTTCACTCCATCTTTCCACCTCCAATTTGGTCTCCCTCTTCTCCTCGTTCCCTCCACCTCCGACACATATATCCTCTTGGTCAATCTTTCCTCACTCATTCTCTCCATGTGCCCAAACCACTTCAAAACACCCTCTTCTGCTCTCTCAACCACGCTCTTTTTATTTCCACACATCTCTCTTACCCTTACGTTACTCACTCGATCAAACCACCTCACGCCACACATTGTCCTCAAACATTTCATTTCCAGCACATCCATCCTGCTGCGCACAACTCTATCCATAGCCCACGCCTCGCAACCATACAACATTGTTGCAACCACTATTCCTTCAAACATACCCATTTTTGCTTTCCGAGATAATGTTCTCGACTTCCACACATTCTTCAAGGCCCCCAGAATTTTCGCCCCCTCCCCCACCCTATGATCCACTTCCGCTTCCATGGTTCCATCCGCTGCCAGATCCACTCCCAGATATCTAAAACACTTCACTTCCTCCAGTTTTTCTCCATTCAAACTCACCTCCCAATTGACTTGACCCTCAACCCTACTGTACCTAATAACCTTGCTCTTATTCACATTTACTCTTAACTTTCTTCTTCCACACACTTTACCAAACTCAGTCACCAGCTTCTGCAGTTTCTCACATGAATCAGCCACCAGCGCTGTATCATCAGCGAACAACAACTGACTCGCTTCCCAAGCTCTCTCATCCCCAACAGACTTCATACTTGCCCCTCTTTCCAAAACTCTTGCATTTACCTCCCTAACAACCCCATCCATAAACAAATTAAACAACCATGGAGACATCACACACCCCTGCCGCAAACCTACATTCACTGAGAACCAATCACTTTCCTCTCTTCCTACACGTACACAAGCCTTACATCCTCAATAAAAACTTTTCACTGCTTCTAACAACTTTCCTCCCACACCATATATTCTTAATACCTTCCACAGAACATCTCTATCAACTCTTATCATATGCCTTCTCCAGATCCATAAATGCTACATACAAATCCATTTGCTTTTCTAAGTATTTCTCATACATTCTTCAAAGCAAACACCTGATCCACACATTCTCTACCACTTCTGAAACCACACTGCTTTTCCCCAATCTGATGCTCTGTACATGCCTTCACCCTCTCAATCAATACCCTCCCATATAATTTACCAGGAATACTCAACAAACTTATACCTCTGTAATTTGAGCACTCACTCTTATCCCCTTTGCCTTTGTACAATGGCACTATGCACGCATTCTGCCAATCCTCAGGCACCTCACCATGAGTCATACATACATTAAATAACCTTACCAACCAGTCAACAATACAGTCACCCCCTTTTTTAATAAATTCCACTGCAATACCATCCAAACCTGCTGCCTTGCCGGCTTTCATCTTCCGCAAAGCTTTCACTACCTCTTCTCTGTTTACCAAATCATTTTCCCTAACCCTCTCACTTTGCACACCACCTCGACCAAAACACCCTATATCTGCCACTCTATCATCAAACACATTCAACAAACCTTCAAAATACTCACTCCATCTCCTTCTCACATCACCACTACTTATCACCTCCCCATTTGCACCCTTCATCCTTGTATATCTATGAATATTGTCCTGGAAAAATTTGTTTGCAAGGAATAAACCTGGCACAGGTATCAAGATGGCTTGTCTCGCTTAATTTAGACACCAATTTTAAGACGGGTCATTTTGTCACAGTAGGTACTTGCACTTCAGCTCCAGCTTGTATTGACTAATTTAGCAAGCTGGCGTTTTTGTGCAGATATTAAAAAGTGCTCCTAAAGTGGTCTATCTTAACTAGGTTGACTTCATGGAGCTTCTTGACACAATAATGGGTTTGCATAAATTTCATCCCTGAAGCTTGTTTTATATACTATTTACAGTTTCTATTCCAGGGAAGAGGCCATGGAGTATTTAGCCGACGGTAAAAAATGCTGTTGGTTTTATTTTGAAGATGAAGCAGAATGTGGTGCTCATCCGTATGCAGTTTAATTTATAGAATGGGCAAATTTGCTTTTTAGATTTGGCGAATTTTCTCGTAGATTGGATTGCAAGTTGTGTACAACCTTTTGTTAACCCAGACATTTCAAACATTGAAATAAATAAATAAAATAAAAATATCAGAAATTCATTTGACCTTAATAGTTTGGATATTTAGCCCTATTTTGCAATGTTCGTTGGAACTTGTCAGCTTGAATTCAACATCCATCTATATCTGACACCTGTTCCAACTGGAACTCCCTCAAGAGGGTGGCCATTGCAAGTCTCCAGTGTGTCAAACTTTACTGCCTAACACTTAACAGGCCACTGACAGGGTAACTTTAGCAAAGTGTTTGCAGAAACTCCTAGCTAATATCCCAGTGACTTGTTACCTAATGCTCCCGCCTTCTAGCTACTGTTGAAACCTAACTCAGACGTACTTTTAGAACATGCAATTGACAACACTGGGTGAGGAAACTGCCAGGTTTAAGTATTCTTTTATGATAAAGGTGCTACCTCGCTTAGACAGAAAACTCAACGTATGAAGGGGATGCAGCATGGTTCCTATGCCCTGCTCTTCCATCATGAGAAACTGCTTAATTACTGTGCTTGCTTGATCCCAGGTGGTTTGCTTATGTACTTTACTGTAAATGCTGAGAAGCTATTATTTCAAGTTGTACTGACTGCATGTTATTGTTACTTATTGAGGTGCTCTTTTAGTAGCATAAAGGTATACAAAAAGTTAGACAGCGTATGATTACTAGTTGCAACTGTCCAACCTACATCGAAATAAATTTTATATTGATGAATGAATGAAAAAAAATACGAAAGGCAAAAATGGTTCGAATGTTTTTAAGATAAAAAGCCACAACAGAGCTTGGGAAGACTTTCAAGTAGCAATTTTTGAGGTGAATAGGTTAATCTTGCAGTGAAAATTGATTTTACCAAATTCGAATTCAAAAGTTTGATTTAACACATCAGTGGTAATTTTCAGGCCGCTAATGCACCTGCCCAACTGACCACAAAGGAACTAACGATTTCTCAATTCTATTTTATGCGACTTGCAATGATTTTTCTACGTTACAAAGTTTACACAGTTCTCTATTACCATTAACAAACGTATTTATAGCCTAATCTTTAATATAAAATACAATATTCTGGTAAATGCTTGACCATAAAGTATATGTTTCATACTTTCGCTTCCTTTATCTGTTTCTGAATATTTTCGTTACCATTTTTGCCTTGCTATCTAAATTACACTCTTGAGAAACTCGCTGGTCAGAGTTGGTTATTTCTTAGGCAGTCCATTGGCCATTTAAATTAAATGTCAATATGAAATTAAGGTTTTAAGAGTATGTGGTGTTGGGGTAAGTTGCTAGTGTGTGAAAGAAGAAAGTTGGGAGTAAATAAGAGCAGGGTTGAAAGAAGTCAATTAGGAGGTACATTTGAATGTAGAAAAGCATGGAAGTGAAGTGTTTGATATCTGGGAGTGGACTTTGCAGCGGATAGAACCATGGAAGCAGAAGAGAGTCACAGGGTGGGGGGGAAGGGGCGAAGGTTCTGGGAGCATTGGAGAATATGAGGAAGGTGAGAACATTATATCAGACCAAAATTGGGTATGTTTGAAGGAAAAGTGGTTCCAACCTTGTTATATTGCTGCAAGGCATGGGCTATGGATAGGGTTGTGTGGATGTATTGGTAATGAAATCTTTGAGGACAATATGGGGTGTGACGTGGTCTTATTAAGAAATGAAAGGGTAAGAGACGTGGTAATAGTGTGGCTGAGAAAGCAGAGGAGGGTGTTGACAGGAAGGGAGGAAGGCAGCAAGTATAAATATTTACATGTGTATATATGTATGTCTGTATGTATACAGTGAAATGTGTGTGTGGGCGTTTATGCATATACATGTATGTGGGTGGGTTAGGCCATTCCTTGTTTGTTTCCTCGCACTACCTTGCTAATGCAGGAGTCTGCAGTTGAGTATAATAAATGTAAAAATGAAATGTTATCCACATAACCTTCACAGTAGTCATCAGCTTTTAGGTGACTATCTAGATATCTGTAGTGAAATGCCAATTCTGCTTAGTATTTGTAATGTTAGAAGATAAAGCACTCTAAAATGCAAAAATATCTGCCTTTCATTGATGCAACTTTTAAGCCTAAATATATAGCCTAAAGTTTTACAGTTGCAGTCGCCAACTCTTGCATATATGCTCGTACAATATTTTATTTTTTTATTTTGCTTTGTCGCTACCTCACGTTTGCGAGGTAGCGCAAGGAAACAGACGAAAGAAATGGCCCAACCCACCCCCATACACATGTATATACATACATAAGTACAATATTACATCCACTTAAAAGCATTCCCAAATTATAGCTCCACATCTGGCCTTGATACCATTCACAGCCATCAAAGTAGATATGAACTACATTACATCTGTGAAGACTATCGAACTTAGACAAGATTTGTTTTAATTCCGATGTACAAAGTTCACCTTTCTTAGTGCCCAGCTGAAGAATATCCACTGAAATTTTATCTTGCAAGCATGGTCAAATCCTATCGTCAGTTTCTAGAGATGTACAATATTTTACTGCATCATGATCTTAGTAAAATTTGTCCATTCAGTTTAACAGTTATGGCTACTTTGATATTTTAAAAAACTAGTCTATCACCTCTCCTAAGCAGCAGCAACATCTTCCTATAATTCTTGTGATGTAGATCTGGAAGATTTAATTCCATTTTCATAATCTTAATTTCTTGCCCATCCTAAAATTCTCATTGCTTTATTTTGTACAATTTCCAAAGGGGGTCAAGTCTGTGAAACTGGTATGAGCACAGCAGCAGTGTAATCATTCATTGATCTGACAGTACTAATATACATAGTCCTTGATACTGATATACCAATTCCACAGCTTTTATTTGCTAACACTTGTGGCTTAACTTGTAGTACAGATATTTTTGACAGCTTATTGCATTTCTGACATGGAAACTAATATACTTGGAGAAAAAAATGGAAGTGAAGTGATTTATACATATGGGAGTGGATTTGGCAGCAGATGGAACCATGTAAGCAGAAGCGAGTCACAGGTGGGGTAGGGGGCAAAGGTTCTGGGAGCGTTGAAGAATGTGTGGAAGGCGAGAACGTTATCTTGGAGAGCAAAAATGGGTATGTTTGAAGGAATAGTAGTTCCAACAATGTTATATGGTGAAGCATGGGCTATAGATAGGGTTGCGTGGTGGAGGACGGTGAATGTGTTGGACATGAGATGTTTGAGGACAATATGTGGTGTGAGTTGGTTTGATTAAGTAATGAAAGGGTAAGAGAGATGTGTGGTAATAAAATAGTGTGGTTGAGAGAGCAGAAGAGGGTGTATTGAAATAGTTCGGTTACATGGAATGAGCAAGGAAAGATTGACCAACAGGGTATGTGTCAGAGGTGGAGGGAACGAGAAGTGGGAGACCAAATTGGAGGTGGAAAGATGTAGTGAAAAAGATTTTGAGTGATCTGGGCCTGAACATACAGGAGTGTGAAAGGCATGCAAGGAATAGAGTGAATTGGAACAATGTGGTATACTGAGGTCGACGTGCTGTCAATGGATTAAACCAGGGCATGTGAAGCATCTTGGGTAAACCATGGAAAGTTTTGTGGGGCCTGGATGTGGAAAGGGAGTTGTGGTTTCAGTGCATTACGCATGGCAGCTAGAGACTGTGAATGTATGTAGCCTTTGTTCTTTCCTAGCTCTAGCTCACACACACACGTGGGGAGAGGGGGGGGTGCCATTTCATGTGTGGCAAGGGTGGCAGCAGGATGAATGAGTATGTACATGTGTATGTATGTATACACTGAAATGTATGTATGTATGTATATGTGTGTGTAGGCATGTATATGTGGGTGGGTTGGACCATTCTTTCGTCTGTTTCCTTGTACTACCTCGCTAACGCAGGAGACAGCAACAAAGTATAATGAAATAATATAAACCACTTCATCACAATCTCTAGTGCAAGGAAACAGACGAAAGAATGGCCCAACCCACCCACACATGTATATACATAAACGACCACACACGCATATATATGTACCTATACACTCCAGCATATACATACAAACATGTATACACATGTACACATCCACACTTGCTGCCTTCATCCATTCCCGTCGCCACCCCGCCACACATGAAATGGCACCCCACTCCAAGTGTAATGCACCGAAACCACAGCTCCCTTTCCACACCCAAGCCCCACAAAACTTGCCATGGTTTACCCCAGTTGCTTCACATGCCCTGATTCAATCCATTGACAGCACATCAATCCCGGTACACCACATTGTCTCAATTCACTATTCCTTTCACTCTCCTGTATGTTTAGTCCCAGATCACTCAAAATCTTTTTCACTCCATCCTTCCACCTCCAATTTGGTCTCCCACTTCTTGTTCCCTCCACCTCTGACACATATCCTCTTTGTCAATCTTTCCACACGCATTCTCTCCATGTGACCTATTTCACTACACCCTTTTCTGCTCTCACCACCACACACTTTTTATTTCCACACATCTCTCTTACCCTTTCATTACTTGCTTGATCAAACCACCTCACACCACATACTATCCTCAAACATTTCATTTCCAACACATCCACCCTCCTGCACACAACCCTATCTATAGCCCACGCCTCACAACTATATAACATTGTTGGAACCACTATTCCTTCAAACATACCCATTTTTGCTCTCTGAGATAACATTCCCACCTTACACATTCTTTAATGCTCCCAGAACCTTTGTCCCCTCTCCCACTCTGTGACTCATTCCCACTTCCATGGTTCCATCCACTGCTAAATCCACTCCCAGATATCTAAAACACTTCACTTCCTCCAGTTTTTCTCCATTCAAACTTACCTCCCAATTGACTTGACCCTCAACCCTGCTGTACCTAATAACCTTGCTCTGATTCACATTTACTCTCAGCTTTCTTCTTTCACACACTTTACCAAACTCAGTCACCAGCTTCTGCAGTTTCTCACCCCAATCAGCCACCAGCGCTGTATCATCAGCGAACAACAACTGACTCACTTCCCAAGCCCTCTCATTCACAATAGACTGCATACTAGCCCCTTTCTCCAAAACTTGCATTCACCTCCATAACCTCATCCATAAACAATACACAAGCACGGAGACATCACGCACCCTTACTGCATACCGACATTCACTGGGAACCAATCACTTTCCTCTCTTCCTACTTGTACACATGCCTTACATCCTTGGTAAAAACTTTTCAATGCTTCTAGCAACTTATCTCTCACACCATATACTCTTAATACCCTCTACAGAGCATCTCTATTATCATATGCATTCTCCAGATCCATTAAAGCTACATACAAGTCCATCTGTTTTTCCAAGTACTTCTCACATACATTCTTCAAAGCAAACACCTGATCCACACATCCTCCACCACTTCTGAAATTACACTGCTCTTCCCTGATCTGATGCTCTGTACATGCCTTTACACTCAATCAATACCCTCCCATATAATTTCCCAGGAATACTCAACAAACTTATACCTCTGTCATTTGAACAATCACCTTCATCCCCTTTGCCTTTACACAATGGCACTATGCATGCATTCCATCCATCCTCAAGCAATTCACCATTAACCATACATACATTGAATATCCTTACCAACCAGTCAACAACAGTCACCCCTTTTTTTTTGGTATTTATAACAACTATTTCTAATGTATCAAACATGATAATTCTGTTATTCACAGCTCCTGACTAGAATCGTTTTGATTCCATTTACCACCAACACCATATGTACACAATTCTGAAAATGCCTCATTCATTAAATCTTCATTAACACATGGGAATAAGAGATCTGCATAAATTATAACTTGTGTACCTACTGGAAATGTCTGCCTATCCAATTCATTAAAACAATGAAAATCATGGTACTTAAAACAACCACTTGTGGAGTACCCAGCTCAAGAACTCTCCAGATCTGAAACCAAACTATTGCTCTTATGACAAATAATCACCAATCCATTTTACGAAATGTGTTTTGACTCCTTTATTCATCAGCTCTTCAAGTATTACATCTATGCTTTATTGAAAGCACCTTTTAAGTTGACAAAAACTTATAATTGTTCATATTACTCGTACTTCATAACAATAAATTGTACTTTTGCCTTTGATAAACCAAAATAAATTATCAGATAAGAGGTTACCTAATTTATAAATCAACTTGTAATTCTTTTCATCATTTTACATAAACGTTATTAAAGTTATGGGCCTGTAATCTTATCACCTATAGGAATTGGATGAATAAGACCAATCTTCCACCTACTGGGTAATTTTCCCTTCTCAAATGACATGTAAGACCTAATAAAATACTATTCTCCCTTGCAACTAGATCATTTAATATACCATAGGTCAACCCAACACCCCTGGAGCGGATGTTCCCTTTTGATAGCATTCAATAATTCATCTCTTAATAAATGTTACACATGTATCTTATCATTTGTGTATCAAACAACTGCCTTCTTTTAAAGTGGAAATTTCTATCTTGTATATCACCTTATAAACTTTCAAAGCTGGAGGCATAAGCCCATTTACTTATGAGTTCAGCTTTACCTATTGGATCAGGATGAGCAATAATTTTGCTCTATTCTCATAACTTTATTCACTTCTCTTCACATGTCAAATTCTTTGTTTTTGAAAAACTTTCCAGAAAATTATTCCAATAATTTTTTGGTGCTTGTATTATCTCTGTTGTACATTCAGCACTTTGGGTCATGATTATCCTATTTTAAGTATCATGGATTTTTACTCCATCGATTTTGCTTTTCTTAGTTATGTATTCCAACCCTCAACTAGCTTAGTGGTGTAAGTTGACATATGCCTCCTGCCTTTATTAGTTGGCTGATCTTTAGTCATTTAAAATTCCATCAATTTCAACAAGTCCTCTTACCAGAGATATCTTTATTGGTGTTCATCACCTCCATACCATCTCAAAGCTTCATTTGTCCAACTGTTCTTATGTGTAGAGTTTTCTACAGCCATAAGATTTCTGCATCTCTCCTCTCCACTTGCTCCAGTCACTGTGCAAAGCTTTGACAGCATGGCAATTGAGGAGCTTTGGCAGACCATGTCAACAAATGCAACCCTCATGAAAGCTTGGACTGGACCTCTACCAGTATGGAAGTCATACTTCAGCATAGTAGATATAAGCGAGGGCAGGAGTAAGCAAGACTATACACTAGCACCAACCCAAAGGCAGTTTGGCTGTACCAAAGGATTATACATAGAAAACATTGTTGGTAGATGCATTATGACAGGTCCATTTTAAATGTTCAACATGGAACTACATGAAAGAAGGGCTTAGACACACTGAATCAGATAATACACAGCATTATATAAGTGTATTTATCAATGTACTTGTATGATAAGAAAAATCTTCAAAATGGGAGTATTTTACATGTTAAAGTAAAGAAACTTTCAGGATGGGTGTTTTATTACTGCAAAAGCTGCTGCATGACAAGAACAAATATTACATTCTTGGGTGTTTTATATGCCTCATAATTATGTTACACAAAACACTACCAGACATAGCTCCAAGAACAACTTGACTTTAATTAGTGGCTATCTATTTAATACTTCACATCATTTTACTCGCAATGTTATATGGTTGCAAGGCATGGGCTATAGATAGGGTTGTGCAGAGGAGGTTGGATGTGTTGGAAATGAAATGTATGAAGACAATATGTGGTGTTAGGTGGTTTCAATGAGTAAGTAATGAAAGGGTAACAGGTGTGTCGTAATAGAAAGAGTGTGGTTGAGAGTGCAGGAGAAGGTGCGTTGAAATGGTCTGGACACATGGAGAGACTGAGTGAGGAAAGATTGGCAAAGAGGATATATGTGTCAGAGGTGGGGGGAAGTAGGAGAAGCGGGAGACCAAAATGGAGGTGGAAGGATGGAAAGAAAAAAATTTCAGCGATCTGGGCCTGAACATACAGGAGGGTGAAAGACATGCAAGGAAAAGAATGAATTGGAGCGATGTGGTATACTGGGGTGGATGTGCTGCCAATGGATTGAACCAGGGCATGTGAAGGGTCTGGGGTAAACCATGGAAAGTTTTGTGGGGCCTGGATGTGGAAAGGGAGCTGTGGTTTCAGTGCATTATACATGACAGCTAGAGACTGTGAACGAATGTGGCCTGTGTTGTCTTTTCCTAGCGCTACCTCGCGCACATCGAGGGGGGGGTGTTGTTGTTGTTGTCGTCATTTCATGTGTGACGGGGTGGCAACGGGAATGAATAAAGGCGTGTGTGGACGTGTATGTATATACATGTGTATGTGGGCGGGTTGGGTCATTCTTTCGTCTGTTTCCTTGCACTACCTTGCTAACACAGGAAACAGCGACAAAGTATACTAAAAAGAAAAAAATATACTTAATCGTTGTCTCCTGTTTCAGCGAGGTAGCACAAGGAAATGGACAAGGAATAGCCCAACCCACCCACATACACATGTATATATACATAGATACACATACATGCATATATACATACATATACATAACATATGCATACACAGACATATACATATATACACAGCTCTATCTATAGTCCATGCCTTGCAACCATATAACATGGTTGGAACCACTATTCCTTCAAACATACCCATTTTTGCTTTCCGAAATAATGTTCTCGCCTTCCATACATTTTTCAACGCTACCAGAACTTTTGCACCTTCCCCCACCCTGTGACTCACTTCCACTTCCATGGTTCCATCCACTGCCAAATCCACTCCCAGATTTCTAAAACACTTCACTTCCTCCAGTTTTTCTCAATTCAAACTTACCTCCCAATTGACTTGTTCCTCAACCCTACTGTACTTAATAACCTTGCTCTTATTCATATTTACTCTCAGCTTTCTTCTTTCACACACTTTACCAAACTCAGTCACCAGCTTTGGCAGTTTCTCACCCGAGTCAGCCATCAGCACTGTATCATCAGCGAACAACAACTGACTCACTTCCCAAGCTCTTTCATCCACAACAGACTGCATACTTGCCCCTCTCTCCAAAACTCTTGCATCCACCTCCCTAACAACCCCATCCATAAACAAATTAAACAACCATGGAAACATTACGCACCCCTGCCGCAAACCAACATTCACTGAGAACCAATCACTCTCCTCTCTTCCTACTTGTACACATGCCTTCCATCCTCTCGATAAAAACTTTTCACAGCTTCTAACAACTTGCCTCTCACAACATATTTTCTTAATACCTTCCACAGAGCATCTCTATCAACTCTATCATATGACTTCTCCAGATCCATAAATGCTACATACAAATCCATTTGCTTTTTGAAGTATTTCTCACATACATTCTTCAAAGCAAACACCTGATCCACACATCCTCTACCACTTCTGAAACCACACTGCTCTTCCCCAATCTGATGCTCTGTACATGCCTTCACCCTCTCAATCAATATCCTCCCATATAATTTACCAGGAATACTCAACAAACTTATACGTCTGTAACTTGTACACTTACCTTTATCCCCTTTCCCTTTGTACAATGGCACTATGCATGCATTCCGCCAATCCTCAGGTACCTCACCATGAGTCATACATGCATTAAATAACCTCATGAACCTGTCAACAACACAGTCACTCCCTTTTCTAATAAATTCCACTGCAATACCATCCAAACCCGCTGCCTTGCCGGCTTTCATCTTCCACAAAGCTTTTACTATCTCTTCTCTGTTTACCAAATCATTCTCCCTAACCCTCTCACTTTGCACACCACCTCGACCAAAACACCCTATATCTGCCACTCTATTATCAAACACATTCAACAAACCTTCAAATTACTCACTCCATCTCCCTCTCACATCACCACTACTTGTTATCACCTCCCCATTAGCCCCCTTCACCGATGTTCCCATTTGTTCCCTTGTCTTAGGCACTTTATTTACCTCCTTCCAAAACATCTTTTTAGTCTCCCTAAAATTTAAAGATACTCTCTCACCCCAACTCTCATTTGCCCTCTCTTTTATACCTTTATACCTCTGCCCTTTCTTTTATACATCTCCCAATCATTTGCATTATTTCCCTTCAAAAATTGTCCAAATGCCTCTCTCTTCTCTTTCACTAATAATCTTACTTCTTCATCCCACCACTCACTACCCTTTCTAATCTGCCTACCTCCCATGCAACAAACATCTTTTATGCAAGCCATCACTGCTTCCCTAAACACATCCCATTCCTCCTCCATTCCCCTTACGTCCTTTGTTCTCATCTTCTTCCATTCTGTACTCAGTCTCTCCTGGTACTTCCTCACACAAGTCTCCTTCCCAGGCTCACTTACTCTCACCACTCTCTTCACCCCAACATTCTCTCTTCTTTTCTGAAAACCTCAACAAATCTTCACCTTCGCCTCGACAATATAATGATCAGACATCCCTCTCAGCACATTAACGTCCAAAAGTCTCTCTTTCGCGTGCCTATCAATTAACACATAATCCAATAACGCTCTCTAGCCATATCTCCTACCTACATACGTATACTTATGTATATGTTTCTTTTTAAACCAGGTATTCCCAATCACCAGTCCTTTTTCGGTGCACAAATCTACAAGCTCTTCATCATTTCCATTTACAACACTGAACACCCCATGTACACCAATTATTCCCTTAACTGCCACATTAAAGACCTTTGCATTCAAATCACCCATCACTATAACCCGGTCTTGTGCATCAAAACTAACACACTCACTTTGTTCCCAAAACACTTGCCTCTCATGATCTCTCTTCTCATGCCCAGGTGCATAAGCACCAATAATCATTCATCTCTCTACATCCACTTTCAGTTTTACACTCCATCACATACTCCCACCACTCCTGTTTCAGGAGTAGTGCTACTCCTTCCCTTGATCTTGTTCCACGCACCCTGACTCCTCCCTATACAGTGGTGCCAACTCAGTGCATATAAACATACTAAGTACTAGCTAGCGAGGTCCTTTGGTCAACTGCACACCCTCTTAAAATGTATTTAAAAGATTAGATTAACATTTTCTTCACTAATCCTTCATATACATGTAACTTTTATGATTTCCCTTACTGATGAAAAGAGAAGCTAAATCATCATGATTTAAAGTATTATAGAACAACGAAGTTTACTTATATTTAAATATTTTTCTTTTTCTTTTTTCTATGAGGTAGATATGGAAGCTTATGATGGTCCACCTGTTGTACATCATCACTATACTTGTGTTTCTTTTTTTTTCTTGATTCAAATGTTTCACCGCAAAAATCTACTGTCTCAATCTCTTCTATTTCCTTTTTCTTGTCAAGATTAGTTTCTTCAATTCCTTCATTAGATATGTTTTTTTTCTCATTTAAGTCCTTTTCTTTTTTTGCCTTCTTTTTCTTCCCTTCCTCAGCTTGCTTTCCTTCACCAACTATGGTATATTTGCTCACATCAATGGCATTAGTTATATTATTCTTTTTCTTCACTACCACTCCCTGTCCCTCTGTACCATTGGCTGTATGTTCATCCACGTCACCTGCAATAGATATATTATTCTTTCCTTTTTTATTCTCAATCTTACTGGTGTTCTTTATATCATTATTTTCTACATGTGTTGAGTGAATATTCCTCACTAATAGATCTTCAGAATAACTATTGTCTAAAGAAGCATTTTCCACACATTCCATTATTTTATGGTTATACTTCTTCATTCTTCTTCTTTTGGAACTCTGCTCATTCTCTTCAATGTCTTTAGCGGACAAGAAAGCATCTTCATTCCCAGATGCTTTGAGTTTTTTCACAACAGATATTTCAATATCAGGTTGTTTAAAATTCACCTCAGAGGCATCACCAACTCTTTGTTTCTTCTTTTTCTTTTTTTCTGTTTTACTATTACAAGGCTCCTGTTTGAAGTGTTCAGATGATTTTGTCCAATTCTCCATCAACAGTTGATCCTGTTCCGCCACTCTTGCCAGCTTGGCTGACATTGTCAGACCATGCCGAGCTCCCCTAAACAGATTAATCTTTGTTTTAGAAGTGGCAGATTGTACTTAATTAGGACAAAAATCATTAATATAATACAGCTGCTAATGCTCAGACAATTATTTCCTTAGATATCTAATGAATAACTTTTTAAATATGAAAGCATCTGAGCAAGGGAAATTCAGATTCATGTAATCGGTAGTAATTCCTGGGAACAAACTAAAATGACATCAGATGAGAATATGTGTGACAAAGCTTGAAAAATTACTAAATGCAATAGGAAGAGAAATAGAAACATTTCAATAAAGATAAGACCTGTGTTTTGATACCTTTTAAATGAAGTCAAAATGCATACTTTTATGTAAATATATTGTTTTCTATATTTTTCCTTTAAAAAGTACCAAATGACCATTAGGTTCTAGTGCTTTACAAACTTCACTTAAATAACTCATTAAATCAAGATCAGACTAATGGCTAAATAATTATTCATGAGTTGCTACTAAGAAAAATGGTACAACTCAACGAACATGATGTGGTGAGTGCTACACATTATCTCTACCTCCCGGCAAAATCTTGCCCCATCTGCTTCTGACGAACAGATCCTATTTGTGTGTTTTCTCTCATCCTCTGCATGTGCCTCAATCATTTGCAAGCCTTGTCATTCAGAATTTAGTTCTCTACTACTGCCTCTAAAACGTTTCTAATGATTTCTGCAAACTACACAAAATTTACCTTTTTCAGTCTCAATTATCATGGTTCTACTATGTGGTTAAAGTTGCCCATTTTTGCATTTATTCTTGATATACATATTCCAGCATTGCAAAACTTAATTATTCTGGATCTTGGAAATACTAATGTCAAAACCTTACTTGTGTCCTGTTCGTTTACCGCATAACTTGAACAACTCCTCATCTGTTAATGAGAGTGACAAGTCCTGCTTGTCTTCAGACTCTTCCCTGTCCAAATTTTCTTTCTCTTCCTTCTCTCCAACTAATGTTCCACCCTTTAGGAGAAAATTGAAAGCTAAATTGAAGTAAGTCTTGCTGTAACCTTTTACAATAAACACAAAGACTAACTGGAGACACTTCTTACAACTTGATTTAAACAATTATCATGTATTAATGAAAATGACTGTTACGATCCCAACCATGACTGATCAACTCATGAATTAAGTCAAGAATCCTCCTGAGTATACAATGCTCATCCAGTAACAAACCAATGTAAACACAATAAACTAATATGGAAATGATGCAGTGCAAACTAGAGTTTACAAAAATCTGTATCACGCTAGGCCTTACCTCAAAATACTTTATTGTGGGTTCACTTTGTGACATATATAAACCTTACAGACAAAAACAGAGGCACTGCTGGAACTTCTTCTATGATGTTGATATGATAAAGCACAGAGAAAAGTTTACTAGTGTTAAACTCACTTTCTGTACATGACATCCAACTGCAGACACTCTAACTTATACTAAAGGCATGTTCACTACATGTGAGCCAAACTGACATACATAAAGATGGTGGGATGCAAACACTGCATTTACTCAATACTGTCAAGGTAAAAATCTAATAAACACACCTGTTGCAGAGACACTATGATGACTAATTTAAACTGAAGTATAAAAGTCAGTAATTTGCTACAAAAGGAATTTATTTAGGTTACTTTCAAGTCATTTTAATTCCCTTTTGCATTTAAGGAATAAAAAAACTGCTAAAACAGTAATCTCATACATGATGCATGGAATTATTTATATATATCTAACCAAATGATAATTTCATTTGATACCTGTTCTTGATTTGGTAAACAGAGAAGAGGTAGTAAAAGCTTTGCGGAAGATGAAAGCCGGCAAGGCAGCAGGTTTGGATGGTATTGGAATGGAATTTATCAAAAAAGGGGGTGACTGTATTGTTGACTGGTTGGTAAGGTTATTTAATGTATGTATGACTCATGGTGAGGTGCCTGAGGATTGGCAGAATGCTTGCATAGTGCCATTGTACAAATTACAGAGGTATAAGTTTGTTGAGTGTTCCTGGGAAATTATATGGGAGGGTATTGATTGAGAGGGTGAAGGCAAAAACAGAGCATCAGATTGGGAAAGAGCAGTGTGGTTTCAGAAGTGGTAGAGGATGTGTGGATCAGGTGTTTGTTTTAAAGAATGTATGTGGGAAATACTTAGAAAAGCAAATGGATTTGTATGTAGCATTTATGGATCTGGAGAAGGCATATGACAGAGTTGATAGAGATGCTCTGTGGAAAGTATTAAGAATATATGGTGTGGGAGGCAAGTTGTTAGAAGCAGTGAAAAGTTTTTATCGAGGATGTAAGGCATGTGTACGAGTAAGAAGAGAGGAAAAGGATTGGTTTTCAGTGAATGTTGGTTTGCGGCAGGGGTGTGTGATGTCTCCATGGTTAATTTGTTTATGGATGGGGTTGTTAGGGAGGTGAATGCAAGAGTTTTGGAAAGAGGGGCAAGTATGCATTCTGATGTGGATGAGAGAGCTTGGGAAGTGAGTCAGTTGTTGTTCGCTGATGATATAGTGGTGGTGGCTGATTCGGGTGAGAAACTGCAGAAGCTGGTGACTGAGTTTGGTAAAGTGTGTGAAAGAAGAAAGCTGAGAGTAAATGTGAATAAGAGCAAGGTTATTAGGTACAGTAGGGCTGAGGGACAAGTCAATTGGGAGGTGAGTTTGAATGGAGAAATACTGGAGGAAGTGAAGTGGTTTGGATATCTGGGAGTGGATTTGGCAGCGGATGGAACCATGGAAGCAGAAGTGAATCATAGGGTGGGGAGGGGGCAAAAGTTCTGGGAGCCTTGAAAAATGTGTGGAAGTCGAGAACGTTATCTTGGAAAGCAAAAATGGGTATGTTTGAAGGAATAGTGGTTCCAACAATGATATATGGTTGCGAGGCGTGGGCTATAGAAAGAGTTGTGCGCAGGAGGGTGGATGTGCTGAAAATGAGATGTTTGAAGACAATATGTGGTGTGAGGTGGTTTGATTAAGTAATGAAAGGGTAAGAGAGATGCATGGCAATAAAAAGAGTGTGGTTGAGAGAGCTGAATAGGGTGTTTTGAAATGGTTTGGTCACATGGAGAGAATGAGTGAGGAAAGATTGACAAAGAGGATATATGTATCAGAGGTGGAGGGAACGAGAAGTAGGAGACCAAATTGGAGGTGGAAAGATGGAGTGAAAAAGATTTTGAGTGATCAGGGCCTGAACATGCAGGAGGGTGAAAGGCTTGCAAGGAATAGAGTGAACTGGAACGATGTGGTATACCGGGGTCGACGTGCTGTCAATGGATTGAACCAGGGCATGTGAAGCATCTGGGGTAAACCATGGAAAGTTCTGTGGGGCCTGGATGTGGAAAGGGAGCTGTGGTGTTGGTGCATCATACATGACAGCTAGAGACTGAGTGTGAACGAATGTGGCCTTTGTTGTCTTTTCCTAGCGCTACCTCGCACACATGCAGGGGGAGGGGTTGTCATTTCATGTGTGGTGGGGTGGCGATGGGAATGAATAAGGGCAGACAGTATGAATTATGTACATGTGTATATATATGTATATGTCTGTGTGTGTGTATATATATATATATATATATATATATATATATATATATATATATATATATATAATATATATATATATATATATATATATATATATATATATATATATATATATATATATATATATATATATATATCTTTCTTTCTTTCAAACTATTCGCCATTTCCCGCGTTAGCGAGGTAGCGTTAAGAACAGAGAACTGGGCCTTTAAGGGAATATCCTCACCTGGCCCCCTTCTCTATTCCTTCTTTTGTATATATGTATATATGTATACATATATACATATGTCGCGGGAGACAGCGACAAAGTATATAAAAAAAAAAAAAAAATGTATACATATATATATATATATATATATATATATATATATATATATATATATATATATATATATATATATTTTTATATATATATATATATATATATATATATATATATATATATATATATATATATATGTATACATTGAGATGTATAGCTATGTATATGTGCGTGTGTGGACGTGTATATATATACATAAGTATGTGGGTGGGTTGAGCCATTCTTTCGTCTGTTTCCTTGTGCTACCTCGCTAACACGGGAGACAGCGACAAAGTATAATAACTGTAAATATACCTGTTCTTGTCACTCAGAAGGGATGATTAGTCAAGCCTCAATTATCTACATGCCTCTCCTTTCTTAGCTAAATAGCATCAGGATTACAAAAACAATGGCCTCACACACAGCAACTCATGCTGTCATGTAGAAAAATAAGAAAAGTACTCTAGTTTACCATGACCGCATCAAATGCCTTGACTCAATCCACTGGCAACTTCATGCCCCCAATATGTCACACTGATCCAATTCGCCATTTTATACACACCTTTCATCCACCTGAGTGTTCAGATCCCACTACTGTTAAGCCTCCAGCCTTCCATCTTTTATTGGTCCTCCTCTCCACCTTAATCCTTCCACTTATACAGATCCTCATGGTAAATCTTTCTGTGTGACCCTCTCAATCAGACATTACTCAAAAATACCCCTTTCTCTAAAGCTATCATTCTTTACATAGCCAACTTGTGTAATACATAAGAAAGCCATACTAACACATTAACCTAATGAGAAACAAGTGCTCTGATGATAGTACAATACACTACTATGGCCAAACTATATGTTCTTGTAAGTTCACATACATAGTATGATGCATATATCTTGTCCTTGGGCCAAAATTTCAAACATTCAACTCCTTTTTCATACCTGTTAGCCATTTCCAGCATTAGCATGGTATTGTAAAATATTCAACTCACAATTAATAACAATTAGGTTTTATTTTTCAAATATTCTTTTTAAAAAATTTTCTTCAGTTGCTTCTCATATTTACAGATACATATCTCCATCTATTAAATCAGACATAAAATTTAATGTGAATGTAATCCTATGTCAAAATGAGTGTGAATAAATAAGAAAAATTGAACTTTATTATTCAATCTGTTTTACCAGAGGTACATCACTAATGAAGCAGTTTTAAAACATTACCTTCACAAAGGTCCCATAGACCTTAGCCTTCTTATCAATAGGTGATTTCTTCTTGCTAATGTGTAGTTCCTCCTTCCTTACGAGTTGCACTGACCCATCCTGTACACAAAAATGACTGGGTTTGAAGCATATAAAGAAGCTATAACTTAACACCTTGTAAGATTCCTGTTTCTTTCCAGAGGAAGACAATGAAAAGGATACCTATTTGTAAAATGCTTCCATCATTTTTTACAAAATACAAATTCACAAGAAGTATACGTAGTGCTTGCAGAATTCATATATTGTGCTAAACTAATGAAAGAAAATGACTCTTACTTGGGGATTTTTGCCCAGAATTAGTTTAGGAAAGCAGGAGCAATATTTGAAATGTGATACTCTCTGCCTGTGTGGAGAGAAATAGAAGGCGCAGTTATCGAGCCCAGGCCTTAAATGATACATAGAAAAGGGAGAGGTAAAGAATCCAGGAGAAAAGAAAAAGAATCAGAGCTTTTGATAAAGAACACCTTCCTCTTTTGAGCAATAGCAGACACAGATGTTGAGATTTCCAGCTGTTGTTTTTGTGTGGGGACTTTTAGAAAGACACACTTGAAGAAACTTGGTTCTGGAGATGTTGATTGTAAATAAATCAAAAGTAACCTACAAGGAAGACCTTTTCAAATATAAATTAATACTGCATAGGAAGTTGTACTGACACAAGGTGAAGGTCAAACAAGAGATGGAAGAAACTTGCAAGAAATGTATCAATGCAGAGGTGGGTTGTGTATGACGACATTTCTCTGATGAAGAAATGAAATCACAGATAAAAAGAGGTTAAGAATGGGAAATGCAGAAAACTCTGAAGGACACATATGTTGATCAGGAAAGATGAAGAACTTGATCCATTATCAATTACAGAGTCAGACCAATTTGAAAGGAAGCAGAGTAGGAGTGCTAAATTATGGGAGTTTGGAGACCAGATTCTGATGCCACACCCTGTCAAAACCTTAAGAGATATCAAGGGCTACAACACAGAATTCCCTTGTGAAAGCCATGTAATATTTTAGATGCTTAAGGAAATGGTTGTTGATGAGGTACTCAAAATACTTTGGAAACAGCAAAGTCAAAGAAATAGGATAATACTTGGAAGAGTTAGAACAGTTACTCTTCTTTGGAAGAGGCTGTGCCAATGCATTTGTCCAAGAAAAGGACAGTTATAATTTCAAACGGAAGCAAAGCTTACAAGCAAACACAAACACAAGCTCAGAAGTACATCCCTTCCGAATAGGATTGGTTAAACCATGAAATGAATGAAGAGATATTCTTACAGGAAGAGGGGATATATACCCTCAGAAGCAATGTCAGAGGGGAGGCAGTAATCTTTCCACGGAAAATCAAAATAGTCATGCATCTTTAATCAATGCTATTAAAGTATTAACATGCCAATGCTGGTGATAGGTGCAGTGACTAAAGAGATGTCAAAAAGTGTGTGGTCAGATAAACCAACTGAGAGCTAGAATTTGTAAGAAGAATGCATATGGTTAGAAATAAAAATCAAATCTTGAGTTGGGAGAGTGGTCATGTTTGAAGTAGGAATATGGTAACTGATATTGTGCTACATATAAAAATGGAAAACATGAGGGCCTCAACGTATCCCTAGCAACTGTGTGGAAATATTTCAAACTTCCTGAGTGATGTATATTGAAGTCTCTTTAAGTAGAGAATCTCAGCCTAAGGATAAGATGTCAAACTTGTGGGAGGAATTTACACTGTAAAAGGATGCTATTAAAGTCTGAAGAACAAGGAGTATGTGACACTTATAAACAGTAGTAGGTGGAAGACAAATCTTACGCCAGATGATGTCATGTTTTGAAAACACAAGGTTCAAAAGGAAATTCAAGAGTAACATTGGCAATAGAACAAGCACAGATTCCTCCTCATAAATGGAACTGTGAATGAAGGTTATAAGGCAATATTAAAGGAGTTACTGAATATATTATTACTCTGATGGGTCTCATAGAAAAATAAGATACTGGAGGAAGTACTAACAAGAATGTGTTCAAAAGAGGACACTTTAGCAAAAACATAAAGATATAAAGAGAGTACTTTTTCTTCAGTCCGTTACTCTTTCCTTCTAATACTTTGCCATATTTACATTTATATGCAACTTAGTGGCCCATTCTACTTTCTCAAATTTTGCATTTTCAAAGACTACTAATCACTGTCTCATTCCCCATTAGTCCTTCAAATCTATAAATATGATTTTTGTGGGGGGGAGAAATCTTAACATGGTAGCTGATCAAACATGTAGGCATGAGAGGATTCAATATTCTTAGTTCACTTACACATTGGTTGAGTGATACAACTATAAGACAAGTGAAAAGCATGTGATGGTGCAAGAGCTTACAGATTCTCATGACACCATGCATATGGTGGAAGAGTGTAACTGATCAAAACTTTTATGTTAAAGCCAATTACTGCAAAACCTTACCTGGGCTTTTATAACTTCAATATTCTGCGCAGCCTTATTAAATGCATGGTCCCACCAGTGGAATTTGTATTCTTGAGCAATATCATAACCAAGACCAGCACTGTTAAACTTAAGTTTTGGTTTGAAGGCCTCTGTCATTCCTCCCTCCTCTCGTCCCAAACCTTTCCCTGCATCATAAATATGCTTTATGTTTATGACCATATGCCATTTCACCTAACATACAAGTGCCATGCCAATACAACACATATAAGATGCATGTAAGTCATTACAAAAACACAAAATAACTAAACTATAAATGTAGCATTGGGACACTGCTAAACACTTGAGTGCTAAACCTAATATCTACTTGAATACCCAATTCAACACAAACACGGGGACCTAGATAGGGGAATATCTGTAAAGTTTTATATTGCTTGACAAATGAGAGCAGAATAGGATAATTCAAAAATATTTTTGTGAGTTTATTTCAATGACCAAGAGAAAAAATGTTGAAAAAAGGACACAGATAATACAACAACAATATTAAGTTTTCACTAGAATAATTATGATGCAACGAGCTCCTTTCATACACTTGTGTATAGTTTCACCTTTAACAGCAAGGGATTTAACTTTTCCTTTCATACACTTGTGTATGGTTTTACCTTTAACAGCAACGAGGGATTTCATTTTATGTGGTGGTCATAACTGACTTCATATTTTTCAGTTACCACACTATTTTTCATCAAAATTTCAGTAAGTAATACAAATTAACAAATTAGTTTCTCCACAAATGTGCAGTTTTTTTTCTCTGCACATACAATGTTTTCCTTCTGGTCAATCACTTCAGTCTGCTATATCAAATATGGTTATTCACTGTAAACAAGGTGAAACATTTCTGGAAATTAACAGAATATATGAAAGCCTCTCCAAACCAAATTTGCAGATTTACCTATTTTTGCTGTCCTTTCAAAATGATTATTTTATGACATATTACCAGCTAGTTATTGGGAGTTTTGGTCACTGAGTTCAATTATCCAGTATACCATAGAAAATGAAGCTCAGAAACATGAAGTATACAAAATGCATACGAAAATCAAAATGAACCAATGAACACCTTACCAAACTTCCACAATACCAATTTTTGTGATAACAGAAATATATGTAATTGCTACCACTCATCCTTCTATCTACTTGATCATTAAGTCCATGTGAATCAGGCATAAACAAACTAGGCACTGTTCATTTATATTATCAATAAATAAAGTGAATCTTGGCTGCAAGGGAATTAATTTGCTTTTCATAGTTCTATTGATTCTTATAAATGTTTCAATTTGGTTTACATTAATTTCTCTTTATTCCCTTGGCCACAGAACTCATCATACTTTTAATTAGTTTATCATTGCATATTAATACATGGAAGTAATTTTCATTCCAAGCATCAAATCTAATGACCAGTAGTTATCAAAAAAATGAATACCATAATAGGTGGCATGATTAAATAAAACAATTTCCAATAATTACTTCAGAGTAAGTCTGCATGTGGTAATTTTTGCTCTTTCCTTTCATTCTAAAACAATAAGTAAAGAGACAGTGGGGAGGCCTACAAAAATTGGGGAAAATGGGAGGATAGATATGTCTAAAGATGCTTGTGGCATGAGAAGAGTGGGAGGTGGGTTGATTAGAAAGGGTAGTGAGTGGTGGGATGAAGAAGTAAGAGTATTAGTGAAAGAGAAGAGAGAGGCATTTGGACGATTTTTGCAGGGAAAAAATGCAATTGAGTGGGAGATGTATAAAAGAAAGAGACAGGAGGTCAAGAGAAAGGTGCAAGAGGTGAAAAAAAGGGCAAATGAGAGTTGGGGTAAGAGAGTATCATTAAATTTTAGGGAGAATAAAAAGATGTTCTGGAAGGAGGTAAATAAAGTGCGTAAGACAAGGGAGCAAATGGGAACTTCAGTGAAGGGCGCAAATGGGGAGGTGATAACAAGTAGTGGTGATGTGAGAAGGAGATGGAGTGAGTATTTTGAAGGTTTGCTGAATGTGTTTGATGATAGAGTGGCAGATATAGGGTGTTTTGGTCGAGGTGGTGTGCAAAGTGAGAGGGTTAGGGAAAATGATTTGGTAAACAGAGAAGAGGTAGTGAAAGCTTTGCGGAAGATGAAAGCCGGCAAGGCAGCAGGTTTGGATGGTATTGCAGTGGAATTTATTAAAAAAGGGGGTGACTGTATTGTTGACTGGTTGGTAAGGTTATTTAATGTATGTATGACTCATGGTGAGGTGCCTGAGGATTGGTGGAATGCGTGCATAGTGCCATTGTACAAAGGCAAAGGGGATAAGAGTGAGTGCTCAAATTACAGAGGTATAAGTTTGTTGAGTATTCCTGGTAAGTTGTATGGGAGGGTGTTGATTGAGAGGGTGAAGGCATGTACGGAGCATCAGATTGGGGAAGAGCAGTGTGGTTTCAGAAGTGGTAGAGGATGTGTGGATCAGGTGTTTGCTTTGAAGAATGTATGTGAGAAATACTTAGAAAAGCAAATGGATTTGTATGTAGCATTTATGGATCTGGAGAAGGCATATGATAGAGTTGATGGAGATGCTCTGTGGAAGGTATTAAGAATATATGGTGTGGGAGGAGAGTTGTTGGAAGCAGTGAAAAGTTTTTATCGAGGATGTAAGGCATGTGTACGTGTAGGAAGAGAGGAAAGTGATTGGTTCTCAGTGAATGTAGGTTTGCGGCAGGGGTGTGTGTTGTCTCCATGGTTGTTTAATTTGTTTATGGATGGGGTTGTTAGGGAGGTAAATGCAAGAGTTTTGGAAAGAGGGGCAAGTATGAAGTCTGTTGGGGATGAGAGAGCTTGGGAAGTGAGTCAGTTGTTGTTCGCTGATGATACAGCGCTGGTGGCTGATTCATGTGAGAAACTGCAGAAGCTGGTGACTGAGTTTGGTAAAGTGTGTGGAAGAAGAAAGTTAAGAGTAAATGTGAATAAAAGCAAGGTTATTAGGTACAGTGGGGTTGAGGGTCAAGTCAATTGGGAGGTGAGTTTGAATGGAGAAAAACTGGAGGAAGTGAAGTGTTTTAGATATCTGGGAGTGGATCTGGCAGCGGATGGAACCATGGAAGCGGAAGTGGATCATAGGGTGGGGGAGGGGGCGAAAATTCTGGGGGCCTTGAAGAATGTGTGGAAGTCGAGAACATTATCTCGGAAAGCAAAAATGGGTATGTTTGAAGGAATAGTGGTTCCAACAATGTTGTATGGTTGCGAGGCGTGGGCTATGGATGGGGTTGTGCGCGGGAGGATGGATGTGCTGGAAATGAGATGTTTGAGGACAGTGTGTGGTGTGAGGTGGTTTGATCGAGTGAGTAACGTAAGGGTGGGAGAGATGTGTGGAAATAAAAGGAGCGTGGTTGAGAGAGCAGAGGAGGGTGTTTTGAAGTGGTTTGGGCACATGGAGAGGATGAGTGAGGAAAGATTGACCAGGAGGATATATGTGTCGGAGGTGGAGGGAGCAAGGAGAAGAGGGAGACCAAGTTGGAGGTGGAAGGATGGAGTGAAAAAGATTTTGTGTGATCGGGGCCTGAACATGCAGGAGGGTGAAAGGAGGGCAGGGAATGGTGTGAATTGGAGCGATGTGGTATACCGGGGTTGACGTGCTGTCAGTGGATTGAATCAGGGCATGTGAAGCGTCTGGGGTAAACCATGGAAAGCTGTGTAGGTATGTATATTTGCGTGTGTGGACGTGTGTATATACATGTGTATGGGGGGGGGGGGGGGGCCATTTCTTTCGTCTGTTTCCTTGCGCTACCTCGCAAACGCGGGAGACAGTGACAAAGTATAAAAAAAAAAAAAAAAAAAAAAAAAAAAGATATGTCTAACTATGAACAATACCTATGAAATTCTATCTTCTAGTAGCAGCCAACATTTACCTCATTTTTGATATTTCAGACGTAATTATGGCATCATGTTAACATCCAGTTGTTGGGAGGTTTGAGAGATGTCCATTCAGAATACAAAGAAATGAGTTCCGGTGCAACTTCTTCAGGTGGCAAGGAAATGCCAAATTTTGTGTACATTTCAACAAAGATATTGAATGTTATTTACAATCTCTGATGACTTTTCAACAGGTTTTGTTGATTTCAAGTAATGTTTCCCCTATTGTTACGTTTATCTCTCACATTCCCTGATCTTCACAGCCACCACCACTATGAACTGGTTCATGTTCGTATAAAAAGTACATAAACTACCATCTGCGAGCCTAATAAGAAATGTGACTGCATCGCTAATGACTTTGAATATTGAGTGATTTTGTTCTGCAAGGCTAATATAATGTTCAGTGAATACAAATACAATCTGAGAATAATCTTAAGCATTATGTCCTAATGAACGTCATCTCTTAAGCATTATGTCCTAATGAACGTCATCATATAAGATGACAATAGCAAAAGGTTGTGTAATTCTGAGAAAATGTGAGTTATTGAAGTAAAAGTAAAACATGCAGGCATCCATGATCAAAGATATGCTGACATTAATATTTTCCCTTATTTCATCATAACCACTGGATTTTTAGACTTTTTTCTACATGAAAGATTTTTCGAAATACTTACTAATAAAAATAAAAATACATAATTAGAAATGCCAGTTTTGGTTTTACAGTTCAACTGGGCTGGGCTGTTAAGAGAACCTTTACCTTTCATTTTCTCAAAACACTCGGGGAAACACTTAACATAAAGAATTAAACCATCCTAACCTAACCTACTCCTACATCCCTAGCCTACCTCTAAGTATCCTCGTGGTGGACGATATTTTAAATAAATCAAAGTGATAAAGTGTTACTAGGAAACATACTGTCGGCACAATAACGTTTGGCCAACCAATAATAATACATTTCTCAAAATTTTCCTAAGTTATTATAAACATTACATTTTTTCATTCAGTAAAATTATTAGACATTTGGAAATTTAACTTTCAAGAACATTTCTCTGACTGTATGGCGTTAGTATACAATAAAAGTACGTAAACTACACATTGATACCAAAATGTCTCATATTTACCTTCCTTCCATCCATACTTCTCAAGCTGCTGTCGGGCAAACTGAGACCCACTACACATTTTATCACAAAATTACAAAAATAATTTAAGGAAACATGAGGCTAACTGGTTATCTTAAAAGTCCGGCACAGTTTATAAAACTTCCGCGTCTTTATTATGAGACATTGCCGCACATCAGCTGATGCCGGCCATACCCATCCCAAGATATTTGCAATAATATTTCTCATAACAGCCAAGTTTATTACGTGTTACTACAACTGTGCATATAGTGTAGATGAACAGTATAAAGACAGTGATCACTGCATTAATCATCTTTTTTTTCGCATTTTTTTTTTTTTTTCAAATTCTGAGGATAATCTTAGTGCTTCAACATTACGTCTAATGATACAACTGCCAGATAAGCTGTATTATTCTGGTCTATTTGGTGTGACAGACTGCTGTGATTCCCCTCAAAACAGTCCTGTTATTGAAAATATTTTAATGTATTATAACTAGAAACTAGTACACACACACACACACACACACACACACACACACACACACACACATATATATATATATATATATATATATATATATATATATATATATATATATATATATATATATATATATATATATATATATATGATTTGGTAAACAGAGAAGAGGTAGTAAAAGCTTTGCGGAAGATGAAAGCCGGCAAGGCAGCAGGTTTGGATGGTATTGCAGTGGAATTTATTAAGAAAGGGGGTGACTGTATTGTTGACTGGTTGGTAAGGTTATTTAATGTATGTATGACTCATGGTGAGGTGCCTGAGGATTGGCGGAATGCGTGCATAGTGCCATTGTACAAAGGCAAAGGGGATAAGAGTGAGTGCTCAAATTACAGAGGTATAAGTTTGTTGAGTATTCCTGGTAAATTATATGGGAGGGTATTGATTGAGAGGGTGAAGGCATGTACAGAGCATCAGATTGGGGAAGAGCAGTGCGGTTTCAGAAGTGGTAGAGGATGTGTGGATCAGGTGTTTGCTTTGAAGAATGTATGTGAGAAATACTTAGAAAAGCAAATGGATTTGTATGTAGCATTTATGGATCTGGAGAAGGCATATGATAGAGTTGATAGAGATGCTCTGTGGAAGGTATTAAGAATATATGGTGTGGGAGGCAAGTTGTTAGAAGCAGTGAAAAGTTTTTATCGAGGATGTAAGGCATGTGTACGTGTAGGAAGAGAGGAAAGTGATTGGTTCTCAGTGAATGTAGGTTTGCGGCAGGGGTGTGTGATGTCTCCATGGTTGTTTAATTTGTTTATGGATGGGGTTGTAAGGGAGGTAAATGCAAGAGTCCTGGAAAGAGGGGCAAGTATGAAGTCTGTTGGGGATGAGAGAGCTTGGGAAGTGAGTCAGTTGTTGTTCGCTGATGATACAGCGCTGGTGGCTGATTCATGTGAGAAACTGCAGAAGCTGGTGACTGAGTTTGGTAAAGTGTGTGGAAGAAGAAAGTTGAGAGTAAATGTGAATAAGAGCAAGGTTATTAGGTACAGTAGGGGTGAGGGTCAAGTCAATTGGGAGGTGAGTTTGAATGGAGAAAAACTGGAGGAAGTGAAGTGTTTTAGATATCTGGGAGTGGATCTGTCAGCGGATGGAACCATGGAAGCAGGAAGTGGATCATAGGGTGGGGGAGGGGGCGAAAATTTTGGGAGCCTTGAAAAATGTGTGGAAGTCGAGAACATTATCTCGGAAAGCAAAAATGGGTATGTTTGAGGGAATAGTGGTTCCAACAATGTTGTATGGTTGCGAGGCGTGGGCTATGGATAGAGATGTGCGTAGGAGGATGGATGTGCTGGAAATGAGATGTTTGAGGACAATGTGTGGTGTGAGGTGGTTTGATCGAGTAAGTAACGTAAGGGTAAGAGAGATGTGTGGAAATAAAAAGAGCGTGGTTGAGAGAGCAGAAGAGGGTGTTTTGAAATGGTTTGGGCACATGGAGAGAATGAGTGAGGAGAGATTGACCAAGAGGATATATGTGTCGGAGGTGGAGGGAACGAGGAGAAGAGGGAGACCAAATTGGAGGTGGAAAGATGGAGTGAAAAAGATTTTGTGTGATCGGGGCCTGAACATGCAGGAGGGTGAAAGGAGGGCAAGAAATAGAGTGAATTGGAGTCATGTGGTATACAGGGGTTGACGTGCTGTCAGTGGATTGAAGCAAGGCATGTGAAGCGTCTGGGGTAAACCATGGAAAGCTGTGTAGGTATGTATATTTGCGTGTGTGGACGTGTGTATGTACATGTGTATGGGGGGGGGGGGTTGGGCCATTTCTTTCGTCTGTTTCCTTGCGCTACCTCGCAGACGCGGGAGACAGCGACAAAGTATAAAAAAAAAAAAAAAAAAAAAAAAATTTAAACTTTTAAACTATTCGCCATTTCCCGCGTTAGCGAGGTAGCGTTAGGAACAGAGGACTGGGCCTTTTTTGGAATATCCTCACCTGGCCCCCTCTATTCCTTCTTTTGGAAAATTAAAAAAAAAACAATATATATATATATATATATATATATATATATATATATATATATATATATATATATATATATATATATATATATATATATATATATATATATATATATATATATATACACATATATATATATATATATATGTATATATATATATATATATATATATATATATATATATATATATATATATATATATATATATATTGTGTAAATGCAAATGTCATGAAAATGTTAAATCTTCAAACTGTGCAGGATAAATACGTACATTTATTACAGCATTCACGAAACCTACTGACACATCACCGACTTCAACATAGATCTAGGAAACATAATGGTAATCCCCATTTTGTAAATCAAATATAATTGCCTCGTATACTCTAAGAGTAAAGGAAAAGTGTCACATAAACTTTTGCTTGATAACATCATATAGACAAATGAACGATTTGCCACCGCAAATAAATTCCCGAAATAAAGTAAAAATTTTCATAAAGTAAAAATTTTTCATACACACAGCAAACGGAGACAAAGGCAATATATATATATATATATATATATATATATATATATATATATATGTATATATATATATATATATATATATATATATATATATATATATATATATATATATATATATATATATATATATATATATATATATATATATATATATATATGTATATATATATATATATATATATATATATATATATATATATATATATATATATATATACGTTGATGGAGGGCGTATTCTACCACTTTCATCAGGAGGAGGCCCAGCCAAGGTGTTCCAACGTGATTTTCCAAAATACAAAAGTAACCATCCTGTTGAAGGCCGACATCAAGCATTCAATAGGCTCTCTTTCGTATTCTGAAGAGCCTCATTCATTTTGCAAGTCGATACACAAACTGGCTGAAGGTATGAAGACAAGAAAACTTACCTGAAGGGTCTCAAAAAAAAAAAAAAAATGGCCAATACTCTTCATAATTGGCGCCTTCCAGAGAATACTTCCTTCCATGGTCATGTTTGAACCATGGCTTATTAATCCAAGTTTTGCATCTATGGCGAGTGAGTTGTGGTGTGTCTAGCGATGCCTTTGGGGAGTCTATCCCCCCAAATGGTCTATAAAGCTGTTCAGTGAAGTATGATGTTTGGAGTACGATGGTAGTTCAGCCGTGATAAACCAACATGTCATCTGTATCATCGAAATGAGGTAAGTTAGTTATCTTTATTGGCATTTGGGCCACATCCCGTTCATTACCCACCCTCACATTTTATTTTTCCCCCCTCTCTCTCTCCCTCATAGCCCTACCAGGAACGAGTTATTTGATAACATAAGTGAAATAAAAGGTAAATTCCAAAATGGTAAATCATTCGTGGCGTTAGTCAAACACCGGGACAAGTTCTGGGCCGAGCAACTTTTAAACCATCAACAGCTGCATATAATTATCTCTGGCTGGTCTATAAGAGTAAGTTAACATACTTCTTAAGTAGTGACAGTGGAGATAAAGAAATGATGTAAACTGGGTATAGTATGGAAGCTTAGAGAATATGGTTCATGAGGATGATTAGGTGGGATGAGTCTGGGTCTTACCTTGGAAGAAATGACATATTTGGCCTTGGGAACTTTTAACATATATATATATATATATATATATATATATATATATATATATATATATATATATATATATATATATATAATGTCGATATTTTATAAACAATATTTTCATCCATTCTCCCACGCCAATTTATGTTGCACTGCACAAAACAGAAAGTGGTCCACGGAACACTTTCACTTTGTGAAGGCATTAGCACCGAGTGTGAATAGGGAAGGTAGGTTACTTATCATTCGTGTTATGTACCAATAACCAATGGGAAAACTGAAGCTAAATGTCATCTTAAGGGTAATATATATATAAGTAGACAGGAGGCTTTGGTAAAACGGGAAGAATCTCCATGAGAGATATACAAAGAAAATGATTCGATGGAATGTTTGTGCTACCTTTACCCAAGGGATGGGAAACCCTAGTTTTCTTACATTCAAACTGGACAAAAAAACCGAAGCATTACAGACAATCTACAGTACGATAGATTAGTTGGTTAATTAGGCTTTAGGCACATAGACTGCTGGATACATTTAGATAGTCGACGTCGTTAGAACAACCAATAAGATTAGACATTTTGAAAGGTGATTCGAGATTTGTCTTACACCATACTTGTTCTCATTGCATAAATGGCCGCTGAGTTCATAGTGCAGCTGGTGTAAGAGCAATCAATCCAATGAAGATTAAAAGACGTGAAGGAAAAGAATGGCGGTGAAACAAATCGTTAAAATATGAGATGACAATAGTAATGGCTTGGCTGGGTGGAAGGGACTGCTGGTTGGGTGAGAGGTATAAGGATTATGCTGGCTGTAGGTATGAGAAGAGGTAGGTAACTAGACTTGGAGAGAGAGAGAGAGAGAGAGAGAGAGAGAGAGAGAGAGAGAGAGAGAGAGAGAGAGAGAGAGAGAGAGAGAGAGAGAGATGATGGACGGGCAACCTAGCCAGTGAGTTGCTGAAGGGGCTGCCAGAGGAAGGACTCGTGCAGTGGATGTATTATGTGTGCGAGCGAGCGAGCGAGCGAGCGAGGCTGTGAGTTAAGTCTCGCTTGACGAGTCAATCCATTGCACATAATGACTTAGCCATTTTGGACTTCACCCTTTGCTAATACGGAAGTCTGTTCCACACCCACAACACCTAAGCTGAGGCTATGTGTGGGTGAATTGAGGGGCTGTATATAAGTACCCGATCGTGAATATGTGGGAAGAGTATTAATATTTTGAGAGAGGAAATGGAGAGCATGGCTTACTTTGCCGAGGATTGGGAAGGGAAAAAATAAGGTAAATAAGTGATTCTTTTCTACTGTTAGGGATATATATATATATATATATATATATATATATATATATATATATATATATATATATATCCCTGGGGATAGGGGATTAAGAATACTTCCCACGTATTCCCTGCGTGTCGTAGAAGGCGACTAAAAGGGGAGGGAGTGGGGGGCTGGAAATCCTCCCCTCTCATTTTTTTTTTCTTTTTTTTTTAATTTTCCAAAAGAAGGAACAGAGGGGGCCAGGTGAGGATATTCCAAAAAAGGCCCAGTCCTCTGTTCCTAACGCTACCTCGCTAATGCGGGAAATGGCGAATAGTTTAAAAGAAGAAAGAATATATATATATATATATATATATATATATATATATATATATATATATATATATATATATATATATATATTAAGAGTCCACGGGGAAAATGAAAGACGATAAGTTCCCAAGTGCACTTTCGTGTGATAATCACATCATCGGGGCCATATGGTAAACATGGACAATCACATGTTTACCAAGTGGCGTCCTAGCTTCGTTTCTTCGTTGTATATCAACTGACATATTTCTCTCTTGTGTCTTCCCTGATGATGTGATTATTACACAAAAGTGCACTTGGGAACTTATCGTCTTTCAGTTTCCCCGTGGACTCTTAAGAATATACTTGGTCACGTGCAAAATTGTGATCCTTTTCAATATATATATATATATATATATATATATATATATATATATATATATATATATATATATATATATATATATATATATATATATATATATATATATATAAGACCAAATGAAGAATGAACTTATTGGGTAATGAAGTCCTGAAAATGAAACCAAAAGAGATAAGAGGAGGTTATTACTAACATCATATTTAATCATATTTATTTTCCTTTTATATACAGACAGATCTAATGATGTGTTATATGTATATCTCTACCCCTGGTATTTCAGGTGATTTTTTTTGTGTGTGTGAATTATTACTTCGACGGTACGATCTTTGAGCACAACGGTATTTATGAGCGCCTGGGTGTATATATATATATATATATATATATATATATATATATATATATATATATATATATATATATATATATATATAATAACGCTTGGGTAGGGCGGTACGGGTACGATCCTTGAGTATAAAAGCGTTTTTTAACGACCTGACCCATTGTGCTCATGGGATTCATTGGCGCCAAAAAAAAAAAAAAATAAAAGGTGTTCTTTAACTAAAGTTAATGTTATCGAGCTTCAGCTTTAATCACTATGGTATTGCAGTTTATTATCGCAGTACGTTAAACTACAATTCTCTCTAGTGGTCAAACATTTGTACAATTTATGAGGAATAAGAAACAAAACTACTCACACTTATTGAATTCCTATTATATCTATTCATTGTTTTCATATGAAAAAGTCAAATTTCAGTAATTCTATTTTCTAATTGGATTTGCATTCGCATTTGAGAAACAAAACACTACAGATTTTTGCATGAGCAAAAATGTCTTACGGACTGAACAGTTAACACTCATTTCACAATGAGAAAAAAAAAGAAAATATTCTGAGCTCTTACAACTCGAATCACAACCCACGTCTAAAAAGAAATATATAAACATAGGATCGACATTTCACAAGCATACGGCTTGTGATAATAAGATTGCTCTATAAGTTATTGAGTTGACGGTCCTTGAACTCATGTTGTTTTTACCACTAAATAAACCTCGGATTTAGAAAATATTCACTTAGAACCTGTTTCACAAACAAAAATGAGCTCAAAGTCAGAGATGATGAACCCCGCCTTTCATAAAAAATGTGTACCGACTTGCAACACAACCCATCCCCACCCTACTACACACAAGAAGTCTATTGATTTAAAACACTTGTTTCGCGACAGAAACTTGGAGAAACATACATATGTCCCATGTGTCAAAATGTAAAGCTCTAATGGACTAAAACACACACACACAGACAGACAGACACAGACACACAGACACACACACACACACACACAGTATTTAGACATTCCGTTTTTCACAAGAGTCTGCTGCCTTATAACTCCCTTTTTAACAATTGAATTGATAATGACACTTGGGGCTTAAGGTAAGTTAAATAGGATACTTATATTTAGCTTGTGATACAGGGTGACAAGATGGTGATATCAAGCGGATGGTGATAACAGATATGGTGAAGTAAATTGGATGGTGACATTGGGTAAAAACAGTTACTGTTAACGGAGGGACAACAGACATTGGGTAACAACAGTTGCTGTTAACGGAGGGACAACAGTCTAGTTGTCTCAGGTTATCATACCACCAAATATTTCTTTTTGTAAAAGTTTTTTTTTTTCATAAAGAAGGCGGATTGCCAAGGTAAATTTCCAGTTGACGGACAACAGAAATAATCTATCGATTTGGACAAGGACGCGTAGGAATGGATTCCTTATAACCGGTGTGGGGGATTCAGTTGAGCATCGTGCGATCCTAGATAGTCAATTGTTTGAACATCCAATCGTGTTTAGTGCCTTCCTACAATTCACTCACATCGTAGCTCCTTACAGTAGTTGTAGTAGCATGAAGACCACTTAGATCATGAGTATTTTTTGTCTTTCTTATGCTATGCTAGATTAGGTTGGGTTTACTGAAGATTAATTACATGTAGTTTGTTGTTTTCAACCCCACAATATTTTTTTTTTCTTCTTCATCAAAGACCTGCCTGGCCACTTTGTGAGTGAAATGTATCGGTTCCCCAGACCCAAAATCAGTTGTATGAAGTACAAAGTCGTCTCACTGATGTCCATTCTTATCGAAATCCATACAATATGTCTGTGGTGCCCCTAAAACTGAAAACTTTACCCGTCTTAATCAACTCGATAATTCAACATTCTGCTTTCCCATCTCCCCGTCGTTTCTTGCATTCATCCAATTTATATAGGTTCGACTTGCCCAGAACGTGGATAAAGATATGCAAAGCACAAAAAAAAAAAAAAAGGAAATAAACCCATTCTCCAGTTACAGTGTGTGTACAGGTCTTTTTTTCTTCCCCCCAGTGATCCGGTCATGGCCGCAGGTGTGCCCAGTTTTCGCACTGTGATTTTCAGCACTTTTCGTGGTGAAAAATCCGTGAAAAACCGCAGCTTTTTCTCCACTTTACGCCGATGGGGTTCGGGCGTGTGTGGATTCAAAACATTGCCGGCAGTGTTACCAACACCCCTCCCAGTCATGACGAAGATAGAAAGCGTTCATATACGTACCCTTATCAGGATTTTCAACTCTTGATAGCCAACTAGTATTATTTGTAAATCACTAACTTACTTTTATTCAAGTTGTAAAAGCAGGGGAAAAAAAACAATGGACGGAAACTTATATGTGGTTTGAGTTGGCAACGGTGTGGTCTGAAATTGCAGCATTTCTCCGATTGTGTTTTTGACAGCAGTTGTCCAATTAAAGATCTCCAGGGTGAGTGCCCACTACAATTGTACAAACTTTAGAAAGACCGAAAGAAAATTCAGATCAGTTTATTTCGTTTGGCACGGTTCGTTGCTTTAACCTTACACTAGAAGGGAAAAAAACACAGACCGAAAATATTTGCCAGACTCTTCACTGGGCATGTTGTGTTGTGGAGTTTAGGTCGGTCAATTAGGATCCTCAACTTTCAAGTGAGTGTTTTTGTTTTGTCTTCTGTTTTCCCGGAGAAGGAAAAAAAACATTGTCCATTTAAGAATTTAGGAAGATATGCCCTTTGTCTGGGGAAACGAGGGAGAAACAAACCCAGGGAAATTTCATATGCAGGGAAGAGATTTGCTTTTATATTTTATCGAACTTCTTGCGTACCTAATTGGCGTATTTTTTTTTTTTGTGAAGGAAGTAAAAAGACAAAAAAAATTCTCAACATAACCCTGAGATAGGGTTTCGTCACTCCAACTCTGGATTGAACTCCGAAAGAGCTTAGGAAAAAATGCAAAAGTTTGTCTGAAATCAACTGATTTTTCATATATATATATATATATATATATATATATATATATATATATATATATATATATATATATATATATATCAACTGACTGTTATATTCCTCTCTTGTGTCTCCCCTGATGATGTGATTATTACACGAAAGTGCACTTGGGAACTTTTCGTGTTTCATTTTCCCCGTGGACTCATAGGAATATATATATATATATATATATATATATATATATATATATATATATATATATATATATATATATTCTTAAGCCGTTACCCATTCTATTAACCAACCCCTTGGGGGATGAACAGGTGGGTTGACTGTGGATCGACTGCCGCAACCAGGATTTGGACCTGTGCACTTGACCCCAGCCGGCCCGTGAATGCGTCATGGTCAGCTGCGCTAAACTACTACACCAAGGTCCAGCTATGTATATACTATCAAATGTATTCATAATTTCCACAGGATCGCGTTTCTTTAAATGAGGTTTGGGATAACGCCAAGACCCCCTTCTTCAGAAGCTCTTGCAGTTCCAAGGATGCGCTACTTCTCGTAGCGGGGAAATAATAAGAGACTCTTTTGGGGGTGAGGTGTTTTTTTTTTTTTTCATTGTGGGAATGGAAGTGGAAGGAGATGCCATGACTGCCCTTATAGATCGTGTGCACTTTGTCGAAGACGGTGGCCTGGTCGACATTTAACTTCTAACTTCTTTTTTTTTTCTTCCATAGGAAGACCGTGGGAACCCTTTACCTCTTTGTATTTGACCCAACTCTTAACATAATCTAATATCTCTTTAAAAAGGGTGTTTATCATCACTTGGAAAAATAAAAAGAAGGGTTCATTTTTAACCTCCCACCCACAAGACTGCAATTATGAGGAGCAGCCATAGTGTCGACTGAAAACGCCACAGTGTCGACTGGATCAACCACAGTGTCGACTAAAACAGCCACAGTGTCGACTGGAGCAACCACAGTGTCGACTGAAACAACCACAGTGTCGACTGGAGCTGCCATAGTGTCGAATGAGACCGCCACAGTGTCGATTGGAGCAACCACAGTGTCGACTGAAACAGCCACAGTGTCGACTGGAGCAACCACAGTGTCGACTGAAACAGCCACAGTGTCGACTGGAGCAACCATAATGTCGACGAGGAAAGCAACATTTTTAAATGAGCTTTCATGATCTAGCGGTTAGCGTTCCCGACCGTGATGCGTTCACGGGCTGCCCAACTAGGGTCGAACGCAAAGGTACGAATCTTGGTCACGGCAGTCGGTCCATAGTCAACCCAGCTGTTCATCCACCCCTAGAGGTTAGTAGTCACTTGTTTACCAAATGGCGTTAGCCACGTCTCTTCATTGTGTAACAGCTGACATATTTCTTTATATATATATATATATATATATATATATATATATATATATATATATATATATATATATATATATATATATGTATATATATATATATATATATATTATATATATATATATATATATATATATATATATATATATATATATATATATATATATATATATATATATATATATATATATAAAGAGTGTGGTTGAGAGAGGAGAAGAGGGTGTATTGAAGTGGTTTGGTCACATGGACAAAATTAATGAGGAAAGATTGACCAAGAGGATATATGTGTCAGAGGTGAAGGGAACGAGGAGAAGTGGGAGACCAAAATGGAAGTGGAAGGATGGAGTGAAAAAGATTTTGAGCGATCGGGGCATGAACATACAGGAGGGCGTAAGGCGTGGAAGGAATAGGGTGAATTGAAACGATGTGATATACCGGGGACGACGTGCTGTCAATGGATTGAACCAGGGCATGTGAAGCGTTTGGGGTAAACCAGTGAAAGTTTTGTGGGGCCTGGATGTGGAAAGGGAGCTGTGGTTTCGGTACATTATACATGACAGCTAGAGACTTGAGTGTGAGCGAATGTGGCCTTTGTTGTCTTTTCCTAGCGCTACCTCGCTCGCACGCGGGGGTAGGAGGGGGACCATTTCATGTGTGGTGGAGTGGCGGCGAGAATGGATGAAGGCAGCATGTATATGTACATGTGTATATATGCCTATGTCTATGTATGTATATGTATGTATACGTTGAGATGTATAGGTATGTATATGTGCGTGTGTGGACGTGTATGTATATACATGTGTATGTGGGTGGGTTGGGCCATTCTTTCGTATGTTTACTTGCGCTACCTCGCTAACGCGGGAGACGGCGACAAAGTATGATAAACAAATAAATAGATAAATATATATCATTACTGGGATGGCCTTGATTAGGTGCCTCAGCTGCCCGAGCATCCGGTACCGTACCTAAAACAACCGGTATATCTAGAATGATAACTTAAAAGGTATGATAATTATACTCACAAATAAATGCAGCGCTGATTCGTGACCTTGAGACTCCGCGGTGCTTGCCAAGCAGCCGACCAGCCTTGGAGGTAAACTCGTGAGCATAGTTTAATAACTCTCTTCCTCCCTATTGGCTGACAGGACGGTGGTTAGGTACAAAGGGGGTGGGGGTGTGTGTAACTAGAGTGAGTGACAACAATGATTGGCCCGGGTGGACAAAGTGGCGATGAATGAATGATGAAAATAGTTAATCAGCTTATAGCCACCCCTCGCTGGTAATGGGATATTGTTCCAGCTGTCCCGGACTCCCCTGGAAGAGCGCACGCTATTATAACCCATACCACGCCCCGCCACAGCGCTTAGAATCGTGGCGCCTCTAGATCCTTCGGTGATCCACATTTCGCAAGGCATTAAGACCCTTGTGCTATTAATGCACCAAGGGCTAGATTTAGCCCGTAGCATTCAAACCGACAGAGATCAACCGGGATTGCGTGATTTTAGCTCATATACCACGACGCCATTCGGTCTAAACTCCTTGATATGACCTTCGTTGCTCTGGATCTTAGCGTTGTACGTAAATGTAGCTCTTATGACACATGATCATAGAATATGAGATGGCATCTTCATAGCATAGGCTTCACAGTCTGTTTGCTCTTAGATTCTAGACTGTATTTGTACGTTACATAAGACGAAATCTACCATATTTTCCCACCAAACTGAACACACAGTCTAATTTCACCTTTATTCCCCCGCGCCACTGAGCGTAAAACAGCTTGTTATCAGGCCATATGTGCTTACATATGTTGGGGGTAATTTAGTGTCGCCCTTATGGCCCTTAACGGATTTCCGGCGACCATGCCAATGTGAGGCTTATGCCAAGGGATGTTTGATGTCAGATTTCTCTGCCAAGCGAACTGGAGGAGATGTATCGGTCGTCTAATTATACAAAGATATCTTGCCGCTACAATGTCATTAATGTACTTACGGGTCTTTATTAGGGATTTTCAAGCCATTAGACTATTAGTGCCGAGTGACTGTATCCAAAGATGGTTTGGAGATCCTAAACACGACCGAATGACCTTAGATTTATTTATGGTGCTTTTGATAGATAGCTTGATAGATAGATAGTGGCACCTTTCGGTCTGTCCTGCTCTTAACTCGTCTCTCATTTCTCTGTTACACTTAACATATCACAGTCCTTAATAGTTGTTGTCCTTCCCAGTTCTGTCTAAACAGTTAGCAGTTTCCAGTTAACAGTTTCCACAGTTAGCAGTTTCCACAGGTAGCAGTTTCCACAGTTAGCAGTTTCCACAGTTAGCAGTTTCCACAGTTAGCAGTTTCCACAGTTAGTAGTTTCGACAGTTCACAGTTTCCACAGTTCACAGTTTCCACAGTTAGCAGTTTCCACAGTGAGCAGCTTCCACAGTTAGCAGTTTCCACAGTTAGCAGTTTCCACAGTTAGCAGTTTCCACAGTTAGCAGTTTCCACAGTTAACAGTTTCCACAGTTAGCAGTTTCCACAGTTAGCAGTTTCCACAGTTAGCAGTTTCTACAGTTAGCAGTTTTCACAGTTAGCAGTTTCCACAGTTAGCAGTTTCCACAGTTAGCAGTTTCTACAGTTAGCAGTTTTCACAGTTAGCAGTTTCCACAGTTAGCAGTTTCTACAGTTAGCAGTTTCCACAGTTAGCAGTTTCCACAGTTAGCAGTTTCCACAGTTAGCAGTTTCCACAGTTAGCAGTTTCCACAGTTAGCAGTTTCCACAGTTAGCAGTTTCCACAGTTAGCAGTTTCCACAGTTAGCAGTTTCCACAGTTAGCAGTTTCCACAGTTAGCAGTTTCCACAGTTAGCAGTTTCCACAGTTAGCAGTTTCCACAGTTAGCAGTTTCCACAGTTAGCAGTTTCCACAGTTAACAGTTTCCACAGTTAGCAGTTTCCATAGTTAGCAGTTTCCACAATTAGCAGTTTCTACAGTTAGCAGTTTTCACAGTTAGCAGTTTCCACAGTTAGCAGTTTCCACGTTTAGCAGTTTCCACAGTTAGCAGTTTCCACAGTTAGCAGTTTCTACAGTTAGCAGTTTCCACAGTTAGCAGTTTCCACAGTTAGCAGTTTCTACAGTTAGCAGTTTCCACAGTTAACAGTTTCCAAAGTTAGCACTTTCCGCAGTTAGCAGTTTCCACAGTTTCGCCTTACGGTTTTTGGTTAGGTTCCCACAGTCCTCTCTACATATTATCATTAATCCCCACTCGTCTATCTACATAGAGCATAGTTCTAGCTACATATAGCAAGGCTCCATGCTTCTCTCTGCATATCCCAAGCTCTATAATTTGATCTCACCTTCCACAGCCTCCATAATTGTACTTTACAATCGAGCAGGGTATATACATGGGTGCGCTGGCAGTGGAAATGAAAAAAATAATAAAAAAAAGGGCCATGTTGACCCCAAAGAAAATCAAGAATGTGATTATACAGATACGCAGCACAGAACACCTGACGACAGACTAATTTCTAGTCATTCTAAAAAGAAAGTAAAAATGGCGCTTGGAACGAATCCTCATCAAGCAGGGATTAGAACGCGCGCGGGCGGGAGCGCGGGCGACGCCACCCTTGTCCACTTCCAGTCTCCCGCCATCTCAATAAAAGGCAACCGCTCTTCCCCGCTAACCATATTAACGTTGTTCCGCCCCGTCTCCCTTTTGTCACTGGATATTCAAAAAAACCGCGATAATGTCCGGGAGGAAAATCGTGTCAACAAGCGCAGCCCTGGTATTGTCATCCCGTTATCCCCGTGTGCTTTTGTTAGTCGTCGTCCGCCATGGCGGGGCGGGAGGAGGGTGGTGGTGGTGGACTGGGCGGGAGGAATTGGTGGTGGTGGGACTGGGCGGGAGGAGGTGGTGGTAGACTGGGCGGGAGGAGGTGGTGGTAGACTGGGCGGGAGGAGGAGGTGGTAGACTGGGCGGGAGGAAGGTGGTGGACTGGGCGGGAGGAGGAAGTGGTAGACTGGGCGGGAGGAAGGTGGTGGACTGGGCGGGAGGAGGAAGTGGTGGGACTGGGCGGGAGGAGGTGGTGGTGGACTGGGCGGGGAGGAGGGAGGTGGACTGGTCAACTGTATCTCTCCCGCGCATCGCCCACTCCCGCCCGGCTGAACAGCTGACCTGCTGTGACCTCGTTGGACTTGAGGGGGAGGGTAGTTCGTTCTCTCGACGGATTGATGAGGTATTTATAGACTATTTTGCTTAAACAAGGATTAAATTGTTAGTCCGGACTTTATTTGTGTTTAGGGTAGATGGGAATGGCCGTGAACTAGCACAGTAAACGCGGGAGATTTATTTAAGTGTCTGTGTGTAGTAAGGCGGTTTATTTACGTGTAGAGGACTGTATTGACCTAGCTGGTCGGGGGTCAGATGTTAAGGGTCGTTAAGGACATTATTGTTAATAACATTAGTAATCTTAGCTAGGTCAGGCAAAAGCAACGCAGCAGGGGCCACTCACACTGACCAGGGGAAAGGGAAAGGGAGCTTGGGGTCGAGTGTTAATTTATGAGCCTCTGTGGTATAGTGGTTAGCGTGGTAGCTGGATACGAATGACGCGCGGGGGCCGGCCAGCCAGTCTTGCAAGAGTTCGAATCATGAACCAGGCGACTAGTCCGTCGGCCAACGGGAAAGTGGCGAAAATGATCGTTTGATAAAGATGATAGTGATGATTGTGACACGTATGATGGTGAAATGATGATGGTGATGGTCGTTGTGACGATGATGAATGGAATATTGATAATTGCAGTGATTATGATGATAGTGATGAGGGTATATAATTTGTTGGTGATTATAGTCATCACAGTGGTCGTTAAAGTGATTTTGAGTCAGGGTAAATCAGCCCTCTTAAAAAAAAAGGAGAAAAGGATTGTAGGAGCAGAGTTCCCAAGTTTAGGTGTGGAAGGAATGAAACAAATGTTAGGTTGTCCGGTCCTCGACTTCTTAACGAAGACGTAAGACCTGTTAGTTAGGTAGTTAGGTAGTTAGGAGCTTGTCGGGTGCTGTGTGATCTCGTCGGAGGCAGCAGCAGAAGGAGGGAGACACATAGAGTTAGAAACCTATTAGAGCAGAGAGACATGGAGACACATAGAGTTAGAAACCCATAAGAGCAAAGAGACATGGAGACACATAGAGTTAGAAACCTATAAGAGCAGAGAGACATGGAGACACATAGAGTTAGAAACCTATAAGAGCAGAGAGACATGGAGACACATAGAGTTAGAAACCCATAAGGACAGAGAGGCATGATACTCGAACCCGTTCATATATGGACAAAGAGTTCAAAAGCCTCCACTAGTCAGTCAATCAGCACAAATGGCCGCCTCTGTTTCCACACGATGGAAGACTAATGCCGCCAAAGAGCAATGATTGACTTTTAAAACAAAATCGTAAAGTTCACTGTTGTAAAAAGTTGCTCTCAATTATAATCAGTAATTCAGGTGAATTTTGCCATCAGAATAACCGCCATTAAGTATGCAAGAATTCGAGTCTTTTTTTTTTTCTCGTTTTTACCAATGCATTTTGTCCGCCGTCATTTACGCTTTGGTATTATAAACCAAATTGGAGATTCATATTGAAAAAAAAAAAAAAAAAAGATTGGTAGGGTGCGTGTGAGCCGGCGAAGAATTATTGGTAATAACGATAATATTGTGAGCTGGGGTAGAGCGCCCAGCCTCTCCCGCCGCCCGCCATGACCAACCCAAACCATCACCATTCGTCCGTTTCCCCTAATGATTCGTCCACCACCGCAGTTGCAGAGGCACATGCAGGCGTTGAGGTGTTCGATTTCAGAGACTTTCGTTCGCTGCCTGTTTTATCCTCGGACCAAAAGAGTGAATGATAATAATCACACAGACGTTCGTGGATTCATTGTCGGATCTCCGGTCTGTTAGGATTATGACTCCACAGATTAATAAGCTTTATCGGCGTTCGGCACAAATTTATGTATATTAATCTCAAGTTTTTTCTTTGAGGATCAGTAATTGATAACCTTCCCGTGTGTAATACAGACTCGACGAAGTCGGGGAAAAAAGATAATTCTGACATTCAGTTTCGTCTACAAATTTGTTCTCCCGGTTTGGGTTTAAAAGAACGGTTGGCGTCGATGATGGGCGTGAGTATGTGTGCAAACCTCGGCAGGGAACAAGCAAAACAAGAGTCGGGAAATGCGACACCGCCAACGGGAGGAGGACCGAACACGCCCGGGAGAGAGAGAGAGGCGGGAAAGTGTCCAAGAAATTCATGATAAAATGATAAAAAAAAATAAAAAGAATTGTGATGAAAATTTAGAAAGATTATAGCACTAGCAGTGACTGGAGCTTGATATTTTTTAATATTTTTGATAAAAACAGCATATGCGAACTTATTCGAAAGGGTGTCTTATATGCAGCAAAGGTGATCACACTCACATATGGAAGCCGTGTGCAGGTATACGAACGAATGGGTTGCTAAACACTGGTTGAGAATTTTTTTTTTCCTTTATTAATTCTCTCTGCTGTATATAAATGATCCACCTTAGGGAACTGGGAATGGAGGAGTAGTGGTAGATGAATAGATATAGATTCATTCTAGCAGAGAAACGTAATTTGTTACCGACATCTTAGCCTAATTCACTTTCGTTTCGTGTATGTTATCTGAACCTCTTTATCAATTAATTCTATGCAAGTGTTGTCAACCATATGTTGGTTAGGAGCTGAAATTGATTATCTATATCATTATTTCTATAACTTATTTTCAGTTCTATTTATGAGTACAATTTCAGAGTATTCGTGCAGACAAAATAAATATCCTCATATGGCTGGTATATGTTTTGTTCTATTTTCAGTCTATTCCATCTAATTTGATTTCCCATATTTGATTACTCATATATATATATATATATATATATATATATATATATATATATATATATATATATATATATATATGAACTTTAACCCTCCCCTCCTTGTATTCTAACTTTCTAAAAGGGGAAACAGAAGAAGGAGTCACGCGGGAAGTGCTCATCCTCCTCGAAGGCTCACATTGGGGTGTCTAAATGTGTGTGGATGTAACCAAGATGAGAAAAAAGGAGAGATAGGTAGTATGTTTGAGGAAAGGAACCTGGATGTTTTGGCTCTGAGTGAAACGAAGCTCAAGTTCGCTACCTCGCTAACGCGTGAGACAGCGACAAAGCAAAATAAATAAATAAATGAATATATATATATATATATATATATATATATATATATATATATATATATATATATATATATATATATATATATTTATAAGACCTTTCTATGGTTCACCTATGCCGCTTCACATGCTCTGGTTCGGTCCATTGACAGCACGTCGGCCCCTGTATACCACATCGTTCCAATGCACTCTATCCCGTGCACGCTTTTATATATCAATACTCAAAAGTGTAGGGTTAAGGAGTGATCACCCAGCTCCCTCCTCCCTCAGTGTTGGCCACGTGGTACACACACACACACACACACACACACACACACACACACACACACACACACACCTCTGCTGTCTAAACTAACCTTGAATCTGCTATCATTATAATTTGATCGCTTGGAAAATTCATGATTTGCCGATGCTTTTAATGCACTATGATATAATAAAGCGATATACTGAAATGATAATTACCTCAGCCATATACACAGTGAGAGGGTGTGTAGTTTTAGGATCATTTTGAACACTAGAAGATATTAAAGATTATTACATTGTTGCACATGGCTTGGAGTTGACAGCCTTAATGACCCTGGCAGTTGACAGGTGTTTATTAATCAACCAATTACTTTAAGCAGTGTTATCTGTCAAATCAGAGATGAAAAAAAGAATACAGTGGATTGAATCAAGGCATGTGAAGCGTCTGGGGTAAACCATGGAAAGCTGTGTAGGTATGTATATTTGCGTGTGTGGACGTATGTATATACGTATGTATATACGTATGTATGGGGGGGGGTTGGGCCATTTCTTTCGTCTGTTTCCTTGCGCTACCTCGCAAACGCGGGAGACAGCGACAAAGTATAATAAAAAAAAATAATAGATTTTCCTATCAGTTCACTTGAAATTTATTGGCCTTTATCAATTATTTTCCCTATAGAAGGAAGTCTGTCGAAATATGAAGTTTTTAATGAGTGAAGTATTTTCTTTTTGAAACTGAAGACCTAAGTCTAACTTGAACAGCTAACACCACATCCCTCTCGTCTCTCTGTATATTTCTATTCATTTTATTTTTTCTTAATATTGGAGGCTCCAGTCAAGGAGAAAACTCCACATCAGGGCTGGGTCTTAACTGATATATAGAGAGGTTTATAAAAGGGGAAAACAATAAAGAAGAGACAAACGAAAGTATTTACGAATTTTGGAGAAGGTAAATAAACCCGTCTTTAAATTTTTTTATATTCTTCAATTGTTCTCTTAAGAACCGTTACAATACTTGTTTTCAAATCATTATCAACGATTGGGTAATTATTCATATTTTGGTTGTGGCTTACCTCTTTTTTTTGACGCAATATGAAGTTTGAATCAAGTCTTATAACTGGGAAGTTGTTTGCTTTGCGCATGGCGAGTTTAACAAGAGGTGCGTACTGCGTCCGCCTTGTATCCTTCCGCCAAGACGGTGAGCTGGGCCGGGTGTTCCTTATTTCAACTTATCTCCCTTCACTTCCTCCACAGAATCGACAGATTCATGTGAATATATCAGTATCAGGTGTTCTATTACATGTCACAGATATGTATCCCACAGATAATTATCCCACTCACATATACTAGGCTGCGATGTATGGTAGAAACCATGATGTATGTATGGCTGATAATTTGCATTAACTTGTAAGTGGTAGTTTGTGAATGTGGTTCGTCAGTAGACGTTTTCGTGTTACTGTGGCAGTACTCTGGCCATCTGCTGGGTAAGAAAGGTTTGTTCAGTTTAGCCCAGAGCAAACTAATCCTAACCTTGGTTAGGCTAGGTTATTGTAAGTTAGGTTTGGTTTGGTTTTCGTTGATTTTATCCCCAAGTTAGGTTTGTGCTAGGTTGTTCTAAGTTATGTTTTGATTTCCTAAGTTGGGTTAGTTTTTTTCCTAAAATTAGGTTTTGATCCAAGTTATATTGGGTTTTATCCATAAGTTAGGTAAGGTTTTGTCCCTAATGTAGAATAGGTTTTGTTATCGTAAGTTAAATAAGGGTTTGTTCTCGTAAGGTAGCTAGGCTTTGTTTTTCTAACTTAGATTATGTTTTGTCCCTAAGTTAGATTAGCCTTTTGTCCCCAAGTTAGATTAGGTTTTGTTCCCAAGTTAGATTAGGTTTTGTCCCCAAGTTAGACTAGGTTTTGTCCCTAAGTTAGATTAGGTTTTGTCCCCCAATCTAAAGTAGGTTTTGTTAAACTATTTTAGATTAAGTTTTGCCACCAAGTTATACTAGGTTTTGTCTTCAAGTTAGATTAGGTTTCGTCCCTAAGTTAGATTAGGTTTTGTCCCCAAGTTAGAGTAGGTTTTGTTATCCTAAGTTAGATTAGGTTTTGTCCTTAAGTTGGATAAGGTTTTGTCCCCAAGTTGGAGTAGGTTTTGTTCTAAATTAGATTTGTTTTTTCCTTAAATTAGATAAGGTTTTGTCCCTGAGTGAGATTGAGGTTTAGTTCGAAATTATTATTTTTGTATAAGCCTCGTTATGTTTAGCCCCCGACATTTTCCATGATCTTCAAAGCCTTCCTCATCTTTGTGGAGTTCACCCAAGAGTGTAAGGACAGGGGAAAGGTTTTAGTCAGCCCTAGGATTTGGTTTTAAAGGGGGATGGGTGATCGCCCCTTTTTCGGGACGCCCTTGTGGGTGGGGTGGAGTTTATACACTTACCAGCTATGGAACGGATTGTCCCTCTCCTCACAAATTTCCTATGACTCACGCAGTATTATCATTCGCTCTTTTGACTTCATTTCACCCCCTCAAAAAAAAATGATTAACAATATATGTATCGAAGTCGTGCACGCAAGAATATACATAAGTGGACCGGTGTTATGAATGGGGAATAATGAACGAGACAAATTAGTAGCTATGTATTTTTTTTTTTTTTTTACTCTAAGGAGAACCATTCCAGTACAGTTATTACAGTAGATACATGATACAGTGTAGGTTGGAGGAGGAGATGGGGGCTTGGGGGGGGGTGTGTTCACTTGTCTTACTGGCTCCCATCTACCTTGGGGGATGATGAGTGGGTGGTGTGGGTGGTGGGAGAGGAGGCACAGGCCAGGGTGTGGGAGGGGTGTATTGAGGTCGGGGTGAGGGTTGGCACGGGGGGTGATGAGGTCGAGATGAGATTGTGGGCGGGGAGGGTCGAGTCGGAGGTGAGGGTGTGGGTTGGGTGTGGCGAGGTGGGGATCAGGGTGTGGGCGGGGTGGAGAGAGGCAGCCAACGGGAGGAGGTGTCGCTGCTGGGGTGTGGGTGGAGTCGCACAGAACGGGCCCGGTGTTGGAGAACTGGTGCCGTCGCCTGTGTTGTCGTTTTCGCCCGTGGGACGACAGGGCGTGACGAGCGTGGTGGTGGTGGTGGAGAGCTTGTAAGGTGTGGTGAGGGCGGTGGTGGAGAGCTTGCACGAGGTCGTGAGTGTGGCGACGTGGGCCAGCCTGGGCCAGGGCCCGCCGCCCAGCCAACACGGAGGGGTCGACTGTTGGCAGCCCACGTCCTCCTCCTCCTTCTCCTCCTCCTCCTCCTCCCGGCGGGTCTCCTCGTGAGGCTCGCGGTCCCTGGCGGCGCCGGCAGGGTCCCCGAGGTCGTCCTCGACCCGCACCTCCACCCTGTCTTCGGCGCTCCCCTGGGGGTGGAGGTCCTCGGCCACCCGCAGGTGGTGACACGAACTCACCTGAAGGTGGTGGTTCACCTGAGCGACCAGGTGCTGGTGGTTGCCCACCTGCAGGAGCGAGGCGCCCTCGGCACGCAGGTGGTGGTTGTGGTGTTGGTTCAGCTGGCGACAGGCCCTGTCCAGGTGGTCACACGGGTCGTCGCTGACCTGCAGTTGGTGCTTCTCCCTCACCTGCTGCAAGGGGTCTTCTGTGACCACCTTCGATCCCAGGTCTTGTTGCGTGGTGGTCGCCGCCGACGCCTCCAGACGGTGTCCCTCTGGGATCTTGAAGTGCAGCTCGTGTCCCAAGTGGAGGGCTTGGTCCTGGCTCACCTGGGGGCGCTGCTCGCCGGGTTGGAAGTCGGCGACGTCCATGCAGTGGTCGCCTTCCAGGACGTCGGTTTGGTGGGGCGGTGGACGGTCGGGCGCCAGGAGGCTCAGGACGTCGAACTGGCGCTTGGGTCTGATGAGGCGGAGGGCGGCGTCCGTCGTGGCTGTGCGGGGGCTGGTGGACGGGGTGGGCGTGTCGTGGGAGGGGAGCTCGGGTGCCGGGGTATCGTGGGCGTGGGTGTGGGCCGGCGTGGGCGAGAGGGCCTCTGGGTCGGAGTCGTCGTCGACGGGCAGCCCCAGGTGCTTCCTGACGCGGCGCTGCGCCCGGCGGCGGCGGAAGTCGCCCCTCCTGAAGTCGTCGAGGTTGGCCGGGTGGATGGCCCAGTAGTGGCCCTTGCCGTTGGCGGATCGGCCGGCCTTGATGAAGCAGTCGTTGAGGGAGAGGTTATGGCGGATGGAGTTCCTCCAGCCGGGCCCCCTGGACCTGAAGTACGGGTAGTGGTCCAGGATGTACTGGTAGATATCGCTCAGCACCAGCTTCTTGTCTGGGCTGCTCAAGATGGCCATGGCGATCAGTCCGATGTACGAGTGCTGGGGCTTGGGTTCCTCGGGCCCCACCCGCGGCAGGAGGGCGCGCGGATCCATCAGGCGGTACCCGTAGAGAGGGTGGGGCGGCGGGAAGGCCGCGGGCGGCGGTCCTCCCTGGCCGCCCATCAGCGCACCGCCCAGACTGGCGGCCGAGCCCAGGCCGCCCATCAGGGGCGACCCGAGACTTCCCATGAGATGGCCGCCCATGAGGCCGCCCATCATGCTGGCCTCCTGCAGGTGATGGTGATGGGCCGAGAGCGGGGGCCTGGCCCAGGCCAAGCCGGCCGAGGCCAGGCGCAGCCGCTCGGCCAGGGCCAGCTGGTACAGGAGCCGCTGTTGCTCAGTAGGCACGGGAGAGGTCGGGTGGGCCTCCGTCAGGGGCGCGGGCTTGATGGCTAAGGGCGCCACAACCGTGGGCGGCGACACGGACGACTCACGCCCACACACAGAGTCCATGGCTGGGCTAGCTGGTCGTGGGGGCATTGCTAGCACTGGGTCACTGGGCGAGCGGTCACTGTCGGTCAAGTGGCAGCAGCAGCCACTGTCCTGCCCCGCCGTCCGCTCTTAGTGTTAAGCTTTCCCGCTGGCGTGGAGGCCCTGTATAAGAGGAGTCCCCTGCTCCACGCCCTCCGCTCCTCCCCTCGGCAGGACCGACCAATCAGGGCCAAGTGGGCGGAGGGAGGGTCAGTGGGTGGAGCCTGGACCAGGGAGGGAGAGTGGGAGGGCAGCCCAAGCCTCAGTCCACCCCCTGACACTAGGTATCCATGTCCGCGGCTCGCCACCAGCCGGAGCTCCGTCGTCTCACACGTAACACACCTCCGTCAGTATAACCTCCTCATACCTCACGATGTGTGGCTTGAAGGTACCAAACAAAAACCCTCCCTCAAGCTGGTATTTTCCAGGCGGCACATGAAAAAAAAGAAAAAACCCACACAGAATCTTAACTACCCAAATTATGTACTACTGGTTCACTATCTTTCTCAAGGCATCGTTCCGATGCGCCCGCTGGTTCACACCCGCCTACTTTCTTCACGCGGGCTTAAACCACATACATCACTTCCCTGAGCCAGTTCACACGAGACGTGTCCTGTAGGAGGCGGTGTGTACTGGGGGTTGTGACACCACAGTTGTGTTCAGTTAGGTTATTAAGGGTACGAAATGTTAAGGTAGGGCGTTATCTGCTGATCATGCATACAAATGGTCCTTTGATATTTACTCATATTTACTCGTCATTTTCCTTTAAGTATGAATGATTTTTCAATTGTTGATTTAGAAAGGAATGAGAACTTAGATGTGGAGTCAAAGGTTCGAGGATATTCCCCCAAAGGCCCAGTCCTCTGTTCTTAACGCTACCTCGCTATCGCGGGAAATGGCGAATAGTATGAAAGAGAGAAAGGTGTATATTTGATCCATTTACGTATCTAAATATCTATCTTTCTTTATATCTATCTTTTTCTTTCCTTCCATACTTGAACGCCTTTTTTTGCGTCAGAGAGGTAGCGCCAGGAACAGACGAAGAAAAGCCGCATCCGTTCACACTCACTCTAGCTGCCATGTATAATGCACCGAAACCACAGCTCCCTTTCCACATCCAGGCCCCATAGACCTTTCCTTGGTTTACCCGGGATGCTTCACTTGCCTTGGTTCAGTACATTGATAGCAGGTCGACCCTGTATACTACATAGTTCCAATTATCTCTATCCCGTGCACGCCTTTCACCCTCCTGCATGTTCAGGCCCTGATCACTCAAGATCTTTTTCACTTCATCCTTCCATCTCACATTTGGTCTACCCATTCTCATTGCTTCCTCTACTTCTGACACATATATCCTCTCTGTTAACATCTCATTCGTTCTCTCCATATGTCCAAACCATTTCAGCACAACCTCTTCTGCTTTCTCAACCACACTCATTTCATTACCACACATCTCTCTTACCCTTTCATAACTTACTCGATCAAACCACCTCACCACATATTGCCCTCAAACATTTAAATTCCAGTACATCCACCCTCCTCCGCACATCTTCATCTATACCCCATGCCTCGTATCCAAATAACATTGTTGGAACCACTATAGCTTCAATCATACCCATTTTTGCCCTCCCTAGACAGCGTTACCCCTCTCTCTCTCTCTCTACACATTCTTCAGTGCTCGCAGAACCTTAGCCCCCTTGCCCACCCTTTGACTCATTCCCGCTAACATGTCCCATTTGCTGTCATGTCCACTCTCAAGTATCTAAAAACACTTCGCTTCCTCCAAAAACACTTCGCTTCCTCCAGTTTTTCTCCATTCAAACTCACCCAAACTAAACTAACCCTCAACCCTACTAAACCTAATAACCTTGCTTTTATTCACATTTACACTCAACTTCCTCCTCTCACACACTCTTCCATACTCAGTCACCAACTTATGCAGTTTCTCATTTGAATCTGTCACCAGTGCTTGAACATCAGGGTATAACAGCTAACTCACTTCCCAGGCCTACCTACCTCATCCCCTACAGACTGCATACTCGCTATTCTCTCCAAGACTCTGGTATTTATATCCCATAGCACCCCATCCATAAGCAAATTAAACAGCCATGGAGACATCACACAACCTTTTCGTAGACCATTATTCATTTACTTGGAACCACTCACTCTCCTCTCTTCCTCCTCGTACACACGCCTTACACCCTTGATAAATAGTTCTTACTGCTTCTAGCAGCTTTCTTCCCACACCATATATCCTTAAGACCTTTGACAAGGTATTTTTGTCAACTTTATCATATACCTTCTCCAGATCCACGAATTCCACATGCAAATCCCTCAGTCTTTATAAGAACCTTTCACACACATTCTTTAAAGTAAACACCTGATCCACACAACCTTTACCACTTATGAAACCTGGACACTGTTCCTCACACTTTATATATATATATATATATATATATATATATATATATATATATATATATATATATATATATATTGGAAAGGATCACAATTTTGCGCGTGAATAAGATATTCCTGCGACTTCCACTGGGACCTCACAGGAATATATATATATATATATATATATATATATATATATATATATATATATATATATATATATATATATATATATATATATATATATATATATATATATATATATATATATATATATATATATATATATATATATATAATTTTTCATACTTATTCGCCATTTCCCGCGTGAGCGAGGTAGCGTTAAGAACAGATGATGGAGCCTTAGAGGGAAAAATCCTCACTTGGCCCCCTTCTCTCTTCCCTATTTTTTGTTTTTTTGAAAAGTAACACAGGTGGGGAGGAGGATTTCCAGCCCCACATTCCCTCCCCTCTTTTCCCTCACCTTCCCCCACATACGGGGAATACGTGGGAAGTATTCTTTCCTCCCCTCTCCCCAGGGATATATATATAGTTTCATATGTGTAATGGAACTAGCTCAGATTTGATTGTGGACGAGGAGGTGATGTCTTCGTAATATCTCACACCAGTGTACATGTGAAGCTCAACACGATGAATGGCTGGAGTTAGAACGACATTGTCAATGAGGCCCATCAGGCGGTGATGGGCAGGTGAAGAGTGTGGCCCATCAGGCGGTGATGGGCAGGTGAAGAGTGTGGCCCATCAGGTGGTGATGGGCAGGTGAAGGGTGTGGCCCATCAGGCGGTGATGGGCAGGTGAAGAGTGTGGCCCATCAGGTGGTGATGGGCAGGTGAAGAGTGTGGCCCATCAGGTGGTGATGGGCAGGTGAAGGGTGTGACCCATCAGGTGGTGATGGGCAGGTGAAGGGTGTGACCCATCAGGTGGTGATGGGCAGGTGAAGGGTGTGACCCATCAGGTGGTGATGGGCAGGTGAAGGGTGGCCCCCAGCCGCTATGATGGGAGGAGATGACTACCTCACCGAAGGAGGAGTCAAGACGAGAGGTCAGGGCGGAGGAAGACCTTTCCAGAAGAAGGAGGAAGAGGAGGAAGAGGAAGAGGAGGAGGAGGAGGAGGAGAAGACGCCGGCCGGGGTCCTCACCATGAGTTACACGGTAACTCTGCCATGGGAACTATACCGCACAGGAACTCTCTGGCCTCTTGTGGTTCCTCCTCCTGTTGGGGTCCTTGGATGGAAGGGTCCGTGTATCAGGATGAAGACCATAGTCCAAATAGGAGTCCATCCTTTCCCTGCTACTGACTGTAGCGCAGCTTTGGAGCTGCAGGAGCCCTTTAAGAGTGGTTAGAGGGGTATATATATAAATAAATAAATATATATATATATATATATATATATATATATATATATATATATATATATATATATATATATATATATATATATATTATCCCTGGGGATAGGGGAGAAAGAATACTTCCCACGTATTCCCTGCGTGTCGTAGAAGGCGACTAAAAGGGAAGGGAGCGGGGGGCCGGAAATCCTCCCCTCTCGTTTTTTTTTTTTTAATTTTCCAAAAGAAGGAACAGAGAAGGGGGCCAGGTGAGGATATTCCCTCAGAGGCCCAGTCCTCTGTTCTTACCGCTACCTCGCTAACACGGGAAATGGCGAATAGTTTGAAAGAAAGAAGTATATATATATATATATATATATATATATATATATATATATATATATATATATATATATATATATATATATATATGTAGAGAGAGAGAGAGAGAGAGAGAGAGAGAGAGAGAGAGAGAGAGAGAGAGAGAGAGAGAGAGAGAGAGAGAGAGAGGTGGCTCCGGGCATGTTGTGTACAATGTGTTGTATGTTTGCCTAGTGATGGGCAGCTGGCCACGTGGGGGTGAGGGGAAAAAAGATAAGACAGCAACTTACGCCAAGGGAGTGGCATTTGACAGCCGCTGAAGTGCTGGCTCACTCTGCTGCCTTCATCACACTTATCCAAACGGAAAGCACCGGTTTTATATATATATATATATATATATATATATATATATATATATATATATATATATATATATATATATATATATATATGGCGATGGGAATAAATAAGGGCAGACAGTATGAATTATGTACATGTGTATATATGTATATGTCTGTGTGTGTATATATATGTGCACATTGAGATGTATAGGTATGTATGTTTGCGTGTGTGGACGTGTATGTGGGTGGGTTGGGCCATTTCTTTCGTCTGTTTCCTTGCGCTACCTCGCAAACGCGGGAGACAGCGACAAAGCAAAATAGATAAATGAATATATATATATATATATATATATATATATATATATATATATATATATATATATATATATATATATATATATGTGTGTGTGTGTGTGTGTGTGTGTGTGTGTGTGTGTTTGAGCAGTACTAACTATAACGCTGTAATGTTTTGCCATAATATTTTGGGTCGATGAGGAAGTCATACGCAGTTGCTTTATGCAGATGATGCCGTGATGATGACTGCACTCGGACAAAGCTGTAGAACAGCGTTGGAGGCATCAAGAAAAGGGGCGTTTGATGGCGTGCAGTTGGAGATGGGTTGTTGGAGAGATGACAGAAAGGGTGTAAGTATCATAGATTATGTAAATAATTGAATAGATAGATAACAGTTTAGATAAGTGAAGAGATAGATAACATTTTAAAGGATGTAGGCAGCCATTTGGCCAAAGATACACATTTGTGGTAGGTCATGCTAATCACTAGTTCACTAATTATACGAGAGCTTGAAAAGATTGGGATGAACTGGGTATTTCCACACTTGGATTCAACACATGGGAGAGGTACAGTTTAAGAGATAGGCCAGGTGTGGCAGATATACATGCAGGTTTACAGAGTCGTGTGTGTATGTGTGTGTGTGTGTGTGTGTGTGTGTGTGTGGAGGGAGCTTAGAGGGAGGGAGGGAGGGAGGGAGAGGTGGGATGTGGTGATGGCAGGGGAATGATGGAAGACAACGGAGTAAAGAGATGGGAGACACAGAGACAGAGAATGTTCTGGAGCGAGGCGACAGGTGAAGAAGATGGAGGGGGTGAGGGAGCAGGTGTGTGTGTGTGTGTGTGTGTGTGTGTGTGGGTAAGTTGGTAAGTAGGAGTCAGTATGTGGAAGGGAAGACCATGTCGATGGAAGAAGAAGAAGCAGAAGAATGTTCGTGAAAGCTTTGAGATCGGGTTCGTGTAGACTACGCCGTGCAGATGGTTGAAAAGGGCGAGTGTAACGTACTGGTCGCTGTCGAGGGCAAGAGTAACACTTTATTCCCCCCTCCATCATCATCATCACTACAGTAATACAACCTCAGACTACCCCCAGCTGACGACATTCTTGGGGGGTGGGTGGTGGGAGAGGTGGTGGTGTGTGGTGGCCTGTCTTGACTCTTAAGCCCTCTGGAGCAGGCAAAAAGGTGGGGATGGGTGGGTGGGTGGGGGTTAAAGTGGGCGTGGGCGTGTTTGCAAAGGTCAGGCCACCGCCCTGTATTGTCCCACAGATGTCCCCGTCCGTCCCTCCACCTCCTCTCCTTTTCTTGGACGCCATGACACGCCTCTCCTGCCATCTACCGGCCTCTTGCAACACCACTACGTCACATAACCCTCAAACCAACCCACCGACCCTTTCCGAAATAACCCAAACCTTTAACGACCTATTCCCGTCCTGTAACGTCCATGTTTACGCATTAAAAGCGATAATATCGAATCAATACCAAAGGGGGGAAATCCTCCACCACTCCCCGATAATCCCTCCCTCAACTCCAGGGAGGGAAGAGCGAATATTGGAGTACTTAATCTTCCCGCCAAGCGGAGGGATAATCCCCCGCCAGAGAGCTTCCGCTGACTTCATTATTTTGACGGGGTAACAATACCCTCTCTCGTCGGCCCACAATACGCGACCAGGACGCGAACATTTAGCCGCTACGAGAAGCCAATGGCATTAGGAGATGACTTAGTTGGAGTGGTGGTTAAGGGGGGGAGGAGGGAAGGGTGGGAGAATGTCGAATATTTACACCCTGAGAGGGAGGAGGAGGTGATGGCGACGTCGGCGACCAGTTGGCGGGAAACTTAATGGCGCGGCCATTGTCCGTCGTCTTTTAATCATATCGCCACCACCATCACGCGCGGGGTATGGCGCCGCCACAGATGGAACGCACCTCCCCCGGGGTAATTATCATCGCTTATTTCCAGCGGTTTAGTAATGGTATATGACCTGCCTTATCGTAGATAACTGCTACAATAAGATTACACTCATGTTTTCTACCCGTGAGGGGGTGGGTAAGAGTTGACAGAGACCGCTGGTGCATTTAAAATTCGGCAAAGCAATTGCTTTTATGATACTTCTATTCACTGGTGAAGGTTGAATGTTGTTCACGTATTTTAACTTTCTTTATTCTTCTAGAGTAATATTAGAAGCTTAAGTATTATGTCCTTCAGATAGCATTTGAAATTAGAGTATTAAGTTTCTCCATTCGTCATTGCTTGTATTCCAGCACACTGTATGTTGTGTGGTGGACACATAAGATGGTATTTCCCTGCCTGGTGTTGAGCCGGAGGGAGCGGTGGATGTGGTGGAGCTTTACTAGCCTGTCTCCATATATATATATATAGGTGGATGGGGTAGGAGCCTTCTGCTTTACTATCCAGTCTCCATCTACACAAATGGCGCGCGCGCGGGTTTTGAGAGAGAGAGAGAGAGAGAGAGAGAGAGAGAGAGAGAGAGAGAGAGAGAGAGAGAGAGAGAGAGAGAGAGTGTTCGGTGCGAGAAAAAGAGCCATCGGGATATTGGACAGGGTGAGAGGTTGAAGGGAGGAGGAGAAGGAGAAGAAGAGGCGATGAAGCAGAAACCCTGAAGAACACCAGTGATTTTCAAGGATAGGAAGGTGGAGGAGAGGTCGTCCCATCCACTGCAGCGCGAGGACCGGAGAGGACATTATGCATGAGGGGAGAGGAACAGTGGCAGATGCCACAATAAGGCAAGTGTGGAGAGCAAAGATGTATGGTAAAGAATGTCAAGTGTGTTGAAGATAGTGAAGGGTTATGACTTTATTATTATTATTATTATTATTATTATTATTATTATTATTATTATTATTATTATTACTGTTATTGTCATTATTATTATTATCATTATTATTATTATTATTATTATTATTATTATTATTATTATTTTTTTTTTTTTTTTTTATACTTTGTCGCTGTCTCCCGCGTTTGCGAGGTAGCGCAAGGAATTATTATTATTATTATTACTGTTATTGTCATTATTATTATTATCATTATTATTATTATTATTATTATTATTATTATTATTATTATTATTACTGTCATTATTATTATTATTATTATTATTATTATTATTATTATTATTATTATTATTATTACTGTTATTGTCATTATTATTATTATCATTATTATTATTATTATTATTATTATTATTATTATTATTACTGTCATTATCATTATTATTATTATTATTATTATTATTATTATTATTATTATTATTATTATTGTTATTATTATTATTGTTATTATCATTATTATTATTATTATTATTATTATTATTATTATTATTATTATTATTATTATTACTGTCATTATCATTATTATTATTATTATTATTATTATTATTATTATTATTATTATTATTATTATTGTTATTATTATTATTGTTATTATCATTATTATTATTATTATTATTATTATTATTATTATTATTATTATTATTATTATTGTTGTTATTATTATTATTACCATCAACATTTCCCGTGTTGTTTTTGGGTTGGGATGGAACTTTAGCAACACGAGTAACTGAAGAGTTTAACAACCCTTCGATCATGACGATACGACCATTGAACACGACGCGTCGGTACGACCATTGAACACGACGCGTCGGTACGACCATTGAACACGACGCGTCGGTACGACCATTGAACACGACGCGTCGGTACGACCATTGAACACGACGCGTCGGTACGATCATTGAACACGACGCATCGTCGGTACGACCCTTGCGTGTACTGATCAGCCTCTAGCCTTTGATATGACGCCTTTTAAGGCTCAGGTCAAAGGCTCGGCCGTTATACCCAGTGGTCGTACCGTCGAAATCAAAGGTGGTTGTGTGGGGGGTGGATAAGGGGGGGTTGATTGACCCAGGGGTGGGGGTACCTCTGATTCCCTTATCCTTTTACGGCCCCATCTTAACAGTCTTCCCATCGTTGAACTTAACAACCCAATTACAACGGGAAATAAGATTTTTTAACAGCAGGTGACCCCCATCCACGGGCCATCAGGTCGCGTTTGATCTGTCTATTTTCCCATCACGAACAGCAAATTCACCCTAAATATTTCCCTTCAACACGCCCTTCACTCAAACTTCCCCTCCCTTCAATTTCCCCCCTCGTTCCCTTCCCCTCTATGCAACATCCGCACCCTATTCGCCACAACGAATAAAAAAAAAAAAAAAACCCAAGCATTTCTGCCAATTCCAAGTCAATATTGTGATCAAAACAAGTGAAATTCTGATTATAGACCCGCGGAGGAAAAGCATTAAAAACAAAAAATCTTTATTTTTCTGGACCGTTAGAGTGACACGACGAAGTTCAAAAAAAAAAAATTTCCCGCCCACCCCACCCGGAAAATAAGTCACCACCTGAATCGCACTTCTGACGCCCGGTTCTAATGAAACGGGATCCTTTGGGGAACTTTTTATTGGGTGTAAAAGGTGGAATTGAAAACTTTGCAATTAATTTACTAGAAGGGGGGGGAAGTAAAGTTTTTGCCACGGGAAGCCAGAGAATAATGAGATGTTTAATTAACTTTGGGGAGTGTCGGAGAAGCGCGTGACATATTTTCCAAGTCGGCGTAATAATTATCCCGCTCGTCCTTCTCCCGGTGCCTGATATAATCCTCTTTTCTCCCTCATACGAGAAACTCTGGTGTTCCTTAATCCAGTAATTGGGACGCTGATGAATGGCATTAACCACAGTTCTCACAAATGGCGAGAGCCGGGCGGGAAGTTCGTTACGCGGGAGGAGGGAGGAAGAGAGCGGGAAGAGGGAGAGAGGGAAGGGTAGGTACATATATACCGGCCACGAACTACTCCTCCTCCCGCCCGCCGCCCCGCTTCGACTCAAAAAAAAAAAAACAAAAAAAAAACAATAGAAATATGATATTATTATCATTACCAAATGTTGAGAAAAACTATACAAGGGGAAAAAAATATAATTGTTCCTGAAGCGTGTTGTTATATTATTTAGGGAAAAAAATGTCTTAATATAACCAGAATTATTCATATCCTTGAATATGATGGTACGATCGTTGAGCATGAAGGTACGACCCTAGAGCACGAAGGTACGACCCTAGAGCACGACGGTACGACCTTAGAGTACGACGGTACGACCCTAGAGTACGACGGTACGACCCTAGAATGTTTATATATATATATATATATATTTACCTCGCAAACGCGGGAGACAGCGACAGAGCAAAAAAAAAAAAAAAATATATATATATATATATATATATATATATATATATATATATATATATATATATATATATATATATATATATATATATTTAGTAACTGGGCCCATCCCACCAGTGTAAAATTCCCGCCCCACGTATAGTACACATATGTATTCACTTACAAACACATATACAGACAGACAGACAGACACACATACATCAACGCCTCACAGCACACAATGGACTGTTAATAAACCTCACAGTCTTTTGGCAGAACCAAAGCATATCAATGGGTGGTTCCCTGGTTTTCTTCCTCTCCCAATTTTCAACCCCCCCCCAACCCCCAATTTCAGAACAACAAAAAAAAATGAATAAAATAAACTGTGTTGCCAGATATCAAATATATTTTTTTCTATTAGGTCGACAGGTTTACTGTAAAGGAGATATACAAAAAAAAAAAAGACAATTGAATAAAAAATCTACATCAGATCAAACTATACCGAAGTGCTAAAGGTAAAAAAAAAAATCCTATTTAAAAATGATCGAATTATATATTTTTTTTGAGCAAACGTTTCTGAATTCGTCCATCGAGGGAAACGGATTAGGGTATGTTTTTTTTTTTATGTTCGTCAATTGTTGTTTCCCGTTCGTCTCTTGTTGTTTACCTTCATCCTATGTTTATTTGCACTTCTGTCATTTACTTTTTTGGCGACTTTTTTTTTTTTTTTGCATTGGGTCGTTCTGTTTTGAGTTTGTTTATTCTGTATATACATTCATATATATATATATATATATATATATATATATATATATATATATATATATATCTTTTTTTCTTTTCATACTATTCGCCATTTCCCGCATTAGCGAGGTAGCGTTGAGAACAGAGGACTGGGCCCTTGAGGGAATATCCTCACCTGGGCCCCTTCTCTGTTCCCTCTTTTGGAAAAAAAAAAAAAAAAAAAAAACTCTCTCTCTCTCTCTCTCTCTCTCTCTCTCTCTCTCTCTCTCTCTCTCTCTCTCTCTCTCTCTCTCTCTCTCTCTCTCGCGGGCCACTAAGATAAGGGCCGGCCATGGCCGAACCGATGAACCAGAGCGGCCTGGGTGATGCAGCAGCAGCAGCAAGGGTCCTCCTTGTGAGGTATTGATATCTTCGTCCCGTGATGATGATCACCAGGTCCCAAGGTGCGTTGACCAGCCCCAACCACGCACTCACCTCGTGAACCACACCCACACCACGCACTCACCTCGTGAACCACACCCATCACGCACTCACCTCGTGAACCCCACCACGCACTCACCTTGTGATCCACATCCAACACGCACTCACCTCGTGAACCCCATCCACCACGCACTCACCTTGTGAACCACATCCAACACGCACTCATCTTCTGAACCACACCCACCACGCACTCACCTCGTGAACCACACCCACCACGCACTCATCTTGTGAACCACACCACGCACTCATCTTCTGAACCACACCACGCACTCACCTCGTGAACCACACCCACACCACGCACTCACCTCGTGAACCACACCCATCACGCACTCACCTCGTGAACCCCACCACGCACTCACCTTGTGATCCACATCCAACACGCACTCACCTTGTGAACCACATCCAACACGCACTCACCTTGTGAACCACATCCAACACGCAGTCATCTTCTGAACCACACCCACCACGCACTCACCTCGTGAACCACACCCACCACGCACTCATCTTGTGAACCACACCACGCACTCATCTTCTGAACCACACCACGCACTCACCTCGTGAACCACACCCACACCACGCACTCACCTCGTGAACCACACCCACCACGCACTCACCTCGTGAACCCCACCACGCACTCACCTTGTGATCCACATCCAACACGCAC